>NC_083281.1:33409905-33742319 GCF_963506605.1 Zootoca vivipara | reverse complement strand
TCAGGATAAATGTTCTCCATTCCTAATTTACAGTATTCTCTCTTCCCCTCACCCCATGCTCTCTCTTTCCTTTCCTCCTTCCCCCCCCCTCCCTCCTTTTCACTTTCTTCTTTTCCCTGTGCTTGGAGGCCAAGCCCCCATGGTGTTCTCTTGGACTTACTGCTACATATGGCTGCCAGAGCTACTTGCTCAATATAGAAAAGAAACATGAACCCCCCAAAATCCAGTAATATTTACATTTTGGGTAAAAATATTTACTGCCTGTCCTCAACAATGTTAAAAAAAAGTCTCTGGGTTGTTTCCTCTTCCATGTGAGAAATGAAAAACATGAGGTGATGAACTGAGAGTGAGAATTGAGAATCCTTGCGCAATTGAGAAATGACCTCTTGTTTTCTTTATAAAGCTAGGCTAGAACCTGTAAGCTTTACGACCTCCCTCCACCCCCAAGCAAACAATCCTGTCCTCATGCACTGGAGAGACAAAACAGATAAGAAACACGAGAACAAATGTTAATGGCTCCTTTAGCACCTCCATAAAACAGAGCTCAAGGGAATACACAGTTCAAGAAACAGTTGCAACATTATAATGCCATCTTCTAAACAGTTGCCCTTCAGTTTTGGGGGTTTTGTGTGTGTGTGTGTGCTGCAAAGAAATCTACTCTGAAAATGCCAACAGTCACTTGAAACCTGATCGGCTCTCAAACATTCATGAACATGCAAACAGGGAAGAGCTCAGTATCAAATTTGCCTTTTCTGAATGTTGTTTTCACCCCTACTCGTTAGGCAAATAGAAGGGGAAAGTCTTCTCACAAAGCAAAGTTGTGTATGTTACAGTTTCCTTTAAAGGAAGAAAGAGACTATTGATTTGAAGTCTGGGACACGTTGTGCTATTTGGGTGAGGCAAAACCTGACCTCTTCACCACCTCTACACATACCCTCTGGGGAATGGGAAATTAATAGCCAATAAAAGTTCTTTATTGCTGCTTTCTTGACTTGGAACCATGATGGGAAATCTTCCCAATATAAGCCGCCTGTAGTGTCATCGGTCCCAGCAAGTATATAAGGAGAGCAGGACAGGGAGACGAGTGAATTCATAGAGGAACAAGGAAACCATGCATTTGGAGCTGCGTTACAGGGTTTTTGCAGCCTTGCTCTGTTTCCCCACCTGGATGGAGGCAACTGGTGATTCCAACAGATGCCCAGGTAAGAGATTTTAATTTCTTGCCAGTAAGTAAAGCCGTTTTATGTCATGCCAGGCCAATGGTCCTGCTAGCTCCATATTGGCAGCTCTCCAAGATTTCATATGGAGGCTGGGGGGAGGGGAGTCTTCCCCAGTTGTACTTGGAAATGCCATAGTTGAGCCTGGGACCTTCTGCATGAAAAGCATGTGTTCCACAAATGAACCATGGCCTCTTCCACCCTTGGAGAATGCTGAACATCATACAAAGCTCATGATGGGAGGAGTGGTTTCTACATTTTTGTGAGTCATTTCTACATACTTGAAAGTCGGCATATCCCTGGGTACACAGAAATATATATGCTTGTAAACGATTGTTTTTAAAAGCAAAACACCAAATGGTCTGATGAGGACCTTTGAACTTCTGAAAGCATTCAGGTGTCAGATGAGATTTTTGTGGGAGGTGGAGACGGAAGAGGGAACAGGTGTGCTCAAGCCCTTAGTTTCTGGTAGATAAACTAGGGTTGGAGGAATGTGAGCTAAGAGGCTAAATAATTCAGCTCCCAGAATTATTTCAGGAGGATGAAGGGGGGCATATTTTCCAGCTGTTCAGAACCCCCACCCCAAGATATAGTTTCAATCCTGAGTCCTAGAAAGGAAGGCATCAGGGCCTGGGAAAAGGGAAAGAGGACTGTTTCTCTTTCCTGAAATTTCACACCCAACACACACAAAAGCTATAAGGTTTTCCAAAGCCTTGAGCAAAAGTAAACAAGGTTTTTCTTTCCCACTTGATTTCCATCCCCCTCTGGAGTTGTACTGTCCTTTGAACTGTGACCCAGGTGGTGCTGTGGGTTAAACCACTGAACCTAGGGCTTGCTGATCAGAAGGTCGGCGGTTCGAATCCCTGTGACGGGGTGAGCTCCCGTTGCTCGGTCCCAGCTCCTGCCAACCTAGCAGTTCGAAAGCACATCAAATGCAAGTAGATAAATAGGAACTACAGCGGGAAGGTAAACGGTCTTTCCATGTGCTGCTCTGGTTCGCCAGAAGCGTCTTTGTCATGCTGGCCACATGACCTGGAAGCTATACGCCGGCTCCCTCGGCCAATAATGCAAGATGAGCGCGCAACCCCAGAGTCGGTCACGACTGGACCTTATGGTCAGGGGTCCCTTTACCTTTACCTTTACCTTTGAACTGAGACACTGGTGCAGTGCCAACTACTATTAGGCAAAGGGAGGTGACTGCCTCAAACAACAGGTGTTAGGGCAATGGAAGCACCTTCCTTGCTGCTTTCCCCATGTCCCCCTGGTTGAAACTTTCTCCTCTGATAGAGTTGTCAGCGTCACATGGCCTGTCCTATACCCCTATATACTAAGCAGCCAGTCCTGGATCGTGGTCCTCTGCATAATGCCCAGGGGTGTAAGTTTTTACTGAACATAGCAGGGGTAAGGAACTCCTGGTCCGTGGGGCAATTTTGGCCCAGCACAGGTCTCAATTTGGCCCGTGGAGCTGTTTCCCCTGAACCATGCCCACCTGCCCCACACCTGGGCCAATATGTAATATCAGGGGTGGAGCAGGTAGGGATGCAGCTGGCACGGCTGCACATGCAAATTCCCCATGGATAGCACATCTGATCCTTGCAGAGAGAGAGGTTGCTCGCTTCTTGTCAGTTGATGGGCAGTGACTTCAAGCCTGCTGCACCAGGGAGGAACTGGATTGTGCAACTGATCCCTACAGAAAGGGAAGGGTTGAGCATATAGGGATGGCAAAGTTCCTTGACCTGTGGTTCCCAATGACAGAATATCATGGTGACCTGAAAACAAGCAGTTTCTCCTCTTGCTCCTGTATTATGGAATGCCCTTCCCTCTGCCATATGTGAAACAGTGAACATCAGTTGTTTCAGACGTCTTATAAAGACACTTATTTTTACTCGGGCTCATAAGATTGGATCTGCTAAATCCTGTTTGCGTGTTTGCTGTCATATATTGCTGTTTTATTGTTTTTAGGATGTATCCTTTCATTTTTATTTTAATGTATACCACTTAAGAGATTTTAAAAAAATCTCTTAAGTGGCTTATAAATGCTTAAATATTAAGCGGCTTATAAATGCTTTTAAATAAACAAGGAGATAAGTGCTGTGGCAGGTGGATAAACCACCTGCCAGTCCTCTAACATCATAATGACATCAGGTGGTTGACAGGTGGGTTGTCCCACCCACCTGTCAAAGTTGGCTTGCCGAGGGGTCAGGGTCAGATAAGGGTCTGGCCCACCCGGGCAACAAAGGTCTCCACTGCTAGAAGACGGACAACCATTTCTGAGGAAGCATGGCTGATTACCAGACTGAGAGATCACCTTTCAGCCTATGGGCCACACCTCGGCAAAATTCCAGGGCCACCTGCTGGCAGAGGGGAGGACCAGAGCCAAAAGTAAGCAGAACAATTAATGTGAATTTTACTTTTGTACAGAAGAGCAGTTTCTTCGCATTCACAGATCCCTCCCTCCCTCCATCCAGGCAAGGCAGAAACTCCTCACTGGAGTTCAAGGACACATTTCAGCCAGACATAAAAGAAGGTGTGTAGCTTGTTGAAGACTGGTGAGGGCCAGAAAAGAGAGGCCTCAAGGGCCACATGTGAGCCTCCCCATCCTTGAAACAGGGCCTAATCTCAGGTGGACACTGACGTTAGCATAGGGGGTGAAATACTTCATTTCCTATCATTTCCCACAGAAATGAAGATTGTGGACAAAGATTGAGAAGCTTTGCCATCCTGAAGGGATGCCCTGGGTTTCCTGGGGGTTCTAACTCTGTAAGGGGAGTAGGATCTGTCCCACCTCTTAAAAACAAACACTCCAGATCCTGGATCTGCCAAAAAACAGAAATAAAGAGAAACATGGCAATCTTTGATTGATGAACTTAGCTTGCAGACTCCCTTTGGTCTACCAGCTGACCTCATGGCTACAACATCATCCTAGGTTTTATACACTCCCCCCCCTTTCCCTCAACTTTCTACCCCACCCTTTATGGGTGACATCTCGCCTGAGATGTCTGGAAAGCATGCCACAAGTTTGTGACATTTTGGTGAGTCCTAATCAAGGTATTGCCCAATTGTGGGTTTTGGAATAATTTCGCCTTCAGTGTATTGTTACGATTTGCTTAGTAACTAGTTTGTTTTCTTTAAATATCAGGTGATCCAGGATATCTTTTGTCCCTCTGCCAAACAGGTGAGTTTCTTTCTTGCTTCTCTCGGGAAATGCACCCTCTGCCATCTAGTGGCTCAACTTTATAATAATCCTCTAATATATAAAATCGCAAGGATGTTGACACGTTGCAGTTCAGTTTGCCCCAGACAGGTGGCACTGAGAACTACAGTGTGATGAGCTACTGGGCTGTCTGGCAGGTGGACCAGTGGACAGAGATGCAGGTCAAGGTGATGTGAAGAGGAGAGGCAGGTGAGCAGCTCAGGCAATTAACCCAGGTGAAGCAAAGGGGAGGGATCTGGAGAACAGAGATGCAGGCAAGCCAGCAGGGGCCCAGGTGAGCTGCAGAGACCTGGTGAGGTCCAAGCAGAGGCGTAGGAAGGTCAGGTGGTACCCAGTGTGGAAAATTTCTTGTCACCCTCCAATTGATTTGTTTTCTCTTTTTTTGCCTGCAAAAATGGTTCTGTTATTTCATATTTTCTTACAAAGGAATGTGGATTCTGGGCCTCTGATAACAAGTAGGCTTAAATCTACAGGATAGATTGTGTTTTGGCTTGTGTTGTTTTATTTATATTGATTGTTTATTTATCCAATAAAATTTATTTTTAAAAACCTGAAAAGTGGTTTACCAAAACAAAAAACACCACAGCAGTAAAATCAAGAAAAATTAACAACCCTACCTTAAAACATACAAAAGCTAAAATATTAAAATTAAAATTACTTCAACTTCCTAAGCATCTAGCTATGCTTGCCTAAAGAAGAATGCTTTTAGCAGGTGCCTGAAAAGAGTCTAACAAAGGCATGTGCTTTGTTGCAATAGGCGGGAAGTTCCAAAGTGCAGGTGCTGTCGTCACAGTAAACAATGCAGTACAGATATTATGTGGAACCTGCAGTAGTGCTTGAAACTACTGAAGGGGAGGTTTTATTTATTTTGATTTCACTATGCTGTGTATTATATGAAAAGGAAAACATTTAATTAAAAAAACAGGACTGCACAGCAGCAATCTAGTCTCATCATGATCAGTGGGACTTATTCCCGAGCAGACAGTGCATAAGATGGGCTGCAATCCTATGCATCCCTTGGATCCAACTTGTACCTAAAACTCTGCACAAGCCTGCACCAGAGAATTGTAGAGTTGGAAGGGACCCCTGAGGGTCATCTAGCCAAACCCCTGGGGCAATGCAGGAATCTCAACTAGACCATCCCTGACCCATGGCCATCCTTCTTCTGTTTTTACCCTCAGCCAGGACACACAATGGATAAATACACGACAATGGAGACTGGAGGTGGGGGAGGGAAGCCCAGCAGAGGGTAGGGCAGTAGGGCGGTTTATAAAAAACTTTTTTTAAAAAAATGCCTGCTCCAAATGTCTTGTCTTACTAAACTTGGGATTATATAGCTATATCTGAAATTTCATGCATATCAGTAAATATCTTGACCCTGCTCCACTGAATTGAAATTTCAGCCTTCACGACATAGGAAAACAGCCAAGTAAACAGCTATTCCCATGGAGGAGGGTCAAGATATTAACTGATATGGATGAAATTTCATATATAGCTATATAAGCCCTAATGTGGTAAGATAAGACCTTTGGAGTAGGCTTTAAAAAAAAAAAAAAGGTTTTTTATGAACCGCCCTAGCAGGGCAGTAATTGTTCCTTGATAATTTGTCACCCCCCTTCCATGATGGCACCTGGGGCGGACTGCCCCCCCCAACCCCCCTTCCTACACCCCTGGGTCCAAGGTTTTCTTTTGTGTGGTGCAAAGGGTGGGAAGAGGGGTTGGCCAGGTGTTCGGGAAGGAAGGTGGGGGTTGACAAAGTTCAATGGAAGGAGGGCTGCAGTTGCCGAGTTGGAAAGGGAGGGTGTAGGGGGTTGGCGAGTGAAGCAAGTAGGGCTTCAATCCTAGTGTACTATATAATGATCCACAAACTGCCCCCAAATACCTACGCCATAGGGAGTCAACATGGTGCCACCAGGGATGGTGGGAATTGTAGTCCAGCAGCATCTGAAGGGCACCACGTTGCCTACCCTAATTGCTTACGTGACAGTAATTCCTCAGGACTGCCACGATAAGGAAGCGAGCCCCGTTGTGAGCTCTTCAAAGCCTCCAACAATTCTCCTTTCTTCAAAGGCATATGCGGACTTTGAAATCCCACAGCTTTTCTTCCTTCCTTCCTTTCATTCATTCATTATATATGGTTTAACATTCCCTTTTTGTGGT
Organism: Zootoca vivipara; assembly: GCF_963506605.1. NCBI lineage: Eukaryota > Metazoa > Chordata > Lepidosauria > Squamata > Lacertidae > Zootoca > Zootoca vivipara. The sequence goes on along the minus strand of NC_083281.1, from coordinate 33,735,728 downwards.
ACGAAACGCGAGTGAGCTGCTGATAAAATCCCAACATCATTAGGCAAAGCAGGGACTGCTTCTAAATGCTTCAAAAGCCCCAGTGAATGGAAGTTTCACACGCCTTATTAATGTAGAAGTGTTATAAAACGTAGAGATAAAAGGATGTCTCTTTTACCCAAGGGCCAGTTTAAAAATGTGGAGTAAAATTTGTAATCTGCATTAGCGACCTGTTGTAACACTTCTAGGCTAAAAGCAGACAGACTAAACAAGATCACTCTCACAAACACAAATAGCAAAATGAGAATGCCAGCTTTTGTGTGGACATTTTATAGTATACAATGTGGGGAAAGTGAGCTTTAAACTCTGTTGTAAGCAACAGTAATATTACATTAAACCAGTGGCTCCCAAACTCATCCCCATACCCCATCCTATAAAAATATTTATTAAGAATAGTGGTTTGGACAGCCCAATAGGGAAGATAATAACATACTGTAATCAAATTCACAACAGTCACAATTAATTGCACATTCATTCAAAATCCAATTAAAACCAATTAGTTAGATAATTCAACAAAACCAATGAACTTGATCCAGTGATACCAGCTTTTCAAAATCTCATTCACACTTCCAGCGCTCTCCACCCTAGGTAATTCCCCCATCCCCCCGGGGGTGGTACCACCCTCTTTGGGAAGCGCTGCATTAAACAAGTTAAAATGAACCTATATGGAGTGGTCTTAATGCCCTGTCATCAATATATGCAGGGTTTTTTTCATTGGTAGCACTGATGTTATGGAATTCTCTCCCTGCTGAATAAGAGAGGCCCCCATCTGTATTGGCATTCTGCTGGCTTTTGAACTGTTTGACCTCTCGACCTATTTAATTGGTGTTTAATTGGATACTTTTATTATGTGTTTTTATTCAAGATGTTTGTATCTGAATGTTTCTCTCATTGGTTTTTATACTTTAAACAGCTTAGAAGCCTAATGTAAGGGGGGGAAAGTACAGAGAACCGCCCCCTTGCATCAGAAGTAGCTCCTCCCCAAGTAGCGATGGAAGCGAGGGCTCTGAGGAAGCTAGTGAGGGAATGGAGAGAGAGGGCCAGGGCTCCAGCAACATGAGAGAGCCCCGGCCACACAGGAGTGAGGAAAGGGAGGGAGAGAAGGGAGAAAGTGAAAGCCTGGAGAGTAGACCCCTTCCTCCGGTTCCGGAATTACGCAGAAGAAAGAGAGGGAGGAGATTCACTGTCCCGAGGCTACTATGTTGGAGAAGGTCACGCTGGATTCTGCATCGGACTGAGCAGACATGTTGTACATACCCAGCTCACTGTAAATAGCCTGCACTAATAAAAACTGCTGAAAGACAAGCATGTGGAGCGTCGTTACTCTAGAGTAGTCACAAGAACCTCTGACGCCTAATTTGGCATTAAGTGGCGTATAAATAATCATCATATAATGACATTAATTGGGAGCTATGGTGGTATTCCTAGCTTGCTACATTTCCTGCCTTTCGTCTTGCCTTTTGTCATTTGGCATATTCTCCCAGCGCCAAGAAGCTGCAAGGAGCTGCTGAGCAAGGGGGAGTTCCTGAGCGGCTGGCACACCATCTATCTGCCGGGCTGCCGGCCCCTGAGGGTCTTCTGTGACATGGATACTGATGGAGGGGGCTGGCTGGTGAGTGGCTGCCTTGAGCTGAAGGCAGTGCTACTACAGTGTACAACGCCCTGTATTGCTATTGGGATTTTTGCTCCCATTGGGTTTGATAATTTATTTATTAAACTTATTCGCAGCTTGTCACCTAAATGGTCTCCAGGTAATTTGCACTTTAAAAAAAACACATACACATAGAGAAGAAAATTCATGTAAAACATTAACATTCCATACGACATGGGAAAAGCAAGCTATCTCTCTCTCTGAGACACACACACACACACACACACACACAATAACAGCAATGGAAAACTTTGGCATTACGCTAACATGAGAACACGGCAGTTTTTCCAACCCGCTAACCAGCAGATTAAAATAAAAACACAAACATTAATACTCCTGCACTCCCTAGGCCAGAGGTTGGCCGCCTTAAAAATCCCCTACCTAAACCTTCCAACACAATGCAGCCCAAATCCAGGATGTCATTTTCCAGGTCCGCACTCCTGCAGATACTGTGCATGCATGCCTGTGAAACCTAGGGTGGGAAGCCTCTTGCACTCTAAATGTTGCTGGACTGGAACTCTTAGCAGCCCCATCAGGCGTGGTCAATAGCTAGGGGTGCGGGGATGTGAAGTCAAGCAACAACTACCGTAGAAGGCCATAGCCCTTGCCACTCAAACACTGGATGTGAGAGACTGAATGAGAAGACAATACATTTACAGGCGGTGTACTCATTTTCTGCTATATTTGTTTCTGTATCTCTTTCTCAGGTGTTTCAGAAGCGGTTGGATGGGTCTGTTGATTTCTACCGTACCTGGAATGACTACAAGAAAGGCTTTGGGAACCAGCTATCAGAATTCTGGCTGGGCAACGAAAACATTCATCTCCTGACACGGGAGGGTAACGAAACCCCGCCTTTGATCTGGGGATAAGGGTGGGGGAGAAATTAGATTTGGTTTACAATGAAAGCTGAAGTTGCCCAATCTGCGCTTTCTGAAACTATATGTGAACTGGAGCACAGCCATACCTTGAAGTTCACACTTCTCTGAATTTTGCAGTGCAGTTATCCAGCTAAGTAATGTGTACAAAAAGTGCATGTGCAAGGGTAAAGTCTGCATACAAATTAATGTATTAGTCAGCAGACATGTCCAAGTGGTTGACCGCGATTGACCACTAGATTAAATAAAGTGGGCAAGGAATATTGCTGCCCCCCCCCAATTCTGGGTTCCACCGCCGTTGCCGAGAAAGCAGGGTTGGGCGACATTCCTTGCGCTTGCCACCTGTCCCGGCCTTCCCTCCGGTGGAACCCAGCACCGGGGGGACGGCGATATTCCTTGCCTGCTCGCTTGCCACCCAGCCTGGCTGCAGCAGCCACCCCGGCACTGGGTCTCTCCGCCGCCGCCGGGAAGGCTGGGCTGGCGGCAAGTGCGAGGAATGTCACCCGGCCTGGCCGTCACTGCTGCAGTGGTAGCCCCAGTGGTGGGTTCCTCTGCTGCCACCACTGCAGCAGGGAAGGCCGGGACAGGCAACAAGCGCAAGGAATGTCAACTGCCCGGTTTTCCCAGCGGCAGAGAATGGTGGGGAGGGCAGGTGCGATTGGGATCTGCATCAGCTGCACTGCTCCCATTGATGGGGGTGGGGAGAGAAAGGGCTGGCTTGGGCGGGGGGACAGAGAGAAGCCGATTGGCTCCTCAGAGAGAGAACTTTTGCGTCCCTTCCCCCCCACACTTAAACTACCCCCTCCCGCGTCCAGTCAGCCACCTCCTTCCACACATGCACCCCACGCACGCTCCTCTTCCCTCCGATGACAATGGGTAGATCACTGCCAGTTTTTTATACTGGGAGTAGATCACAGTCTCTTGGGAGTTGGACGTGCCTGCATAGAAACAATAGTACAAAAGGGCATTATATTGGGGAAAATAGTGTGCATAAATGTGTGTATTTCCACACAAATGCATTCATTCATTTAAAACTGATGTAAAAATGTGGGGAACTGAACTTAAGACTGGAAATCTAAAAGAAACCAGAAAGGACATATTTGCCAATCCCTATCTGGAAACAGGTAGGTAGTCGTGTTGGTCTGACGTAGTCAAAACAAAACAAAAAACATCCTTCCAGTAGCACCTTAGAGAACAACTAAGTTTGTCATTGGTATGAGCTTTTGTGTGCATGCACACACACACGAAAGCTCATACCAATGACAAACTATCTGGATTCTGGACAAACATTCTTTCCAGGCCAGTAGCATGGACCTGCTATGCTATTGTGAGCCTCCAGGAGGCAAAAGAGAGCTGTGTTTTTATTCCATCACAACAATAATACTGGATTTATTTTGCAGCATCCTATCTGTGCAGGATTTAAAAATACAATGTCTCCACTACCCTCTTCCACCCTACTCTTCTGATAGCAGCCCCCAGTTCAAAACTTTAAGACACCCAGTGATGTGTTTTGATATGAAAGGCGCAGGAACCATTTTTCAGCCTGAGGGCCACGACCCATTGTGGACAACCTTCTAGAGGCTGCTTTGGAAATATTTCTTGTGCCACATCACACATAAGTTTTTCAAGTGCAAAAGGCAAAGTTGTGATGAATTTCTGTCCTCTTTTCCTTAGGGGAGCACCAGCTGCGTGTGGACTTGGTAGACTTTGATGGCCATAAAACCTTTGCTCATTACCAGTCCTTCCAGCTCAGGGGAGAAGAGGAGAAGTATCAGCTTGTCCTGGGGCAATTCCTGGGTGGCTCTGCAGGTGAGGGACTTCAAACCTGCTTTCCACACGCACTGTGGCCTGGTTCGCATGCCACTTTAAACTAGGAGTGGGGAACTGGACCTGGTCAGAGGCATTTAGTGCATAGATTGGAGATAACGGATCTCTGTGCCTGACATCAGATGGTGACTTGACAGGTCGATTGATTTGCCTAAAATTGCTGTTTCGTCACTCCAGCAATGGCTGCTGTTGGAAGTGTAACAGCAGAGATCATTCTGTGTGCAACTAAAGGGTTAATTCTGTTACTGTTAAAGCCAGCTAGCCAAGAGGGGAGTTGTGGCTTAGCAACCAGGCAGCATGATGTTTGCTGAGGCAGCACACGCTCAGATTGGTTATGTTGCTCTGAGGGAGTTTTCCTCTGTATGTTTGGTTGACTGTCTCCCTGCCATGTACAAGGCTTCTGACGAAAGAAAGACAAAACTCCTCTGTTCCTTTCTCCTCACATTATACCGTGTTTCTCATATTATAAGACATGTCTTATATTTATTTTTTCCTCAAAAAAACACACTATGGCTTATTTTCAAGGGATGTCTTATTTTTTTCCTCCTCCTCCTGCCGTGGCCGGCATTGCTGCTGCGCCTATCACTATGTCTTATTTTCGGGGTATGGCTTATATTCCTTGAATGCTTAAAAATCCTGCTATGGCTTATTTTATGGGTATGTCTTAAAATATGAGAAACAGGGTACACTGGTTTTGTTCAATTTCCTCAGTAAACAGTTATCAGGAATTTCTCTTTTCTCTGCACTCCATCTGCATATTTAAGTGACTTAGCTAGGAGCTGCCAGGTCTCCAGCTCCTGACAGGACGCATCCCTGGTACCTTACCTGCCCCCACCCCTGTGCCTAGAGCTACCATTTAAATTTCCTACAGTGCCCTGGAGCAGTACTGCATTGGGGGCACTGTGGGAAATTAAAGTGGTCGTTCTCACACCCAGCAGCCGCTCAATGCTGATCAAAGGGCTGCTTCTCCTCTCAGCCAGATGAGGCCACCAGAGCCTACTGACATGGAAAAGGCACTTTGACCGAAGCTCCCTCAAGACCCAGAGGCATTGATGCTGTGGGGGGGGGGGGGAGAGAGAGAAATGTAATGGGCAGCAGACAAAGGACAAAAGAGAGCCCTTTTACACCACCTCTTTCTGTTCTGCAGGTGACTCCATGGCCGTTCACAGAGGGCAGCGTTTTTCTACCCATGACAGTGACAGTGACACCGGGACACAGAACTGCGCTGTCACTGTGCATGGGGCTTGGTGGTATGTCAACTGCTATACGTCCAACCTGAACGGAGGCTATCCAATTGGTGATCGGAAAGGGCAGGTCTATGGCATTGACTGGGCAACTGGCAAGGGCGTTGGCACCTCCTACCAGCGCACAGAGATGAAGATTCGCTAAAGAGATCCCATTTGAGGCCTAGAAAGCAACCAAAGGGAATGAGTAAAGCAAAAATTAAGCAGCTAAATGGGTGATGGTGTGTCTCTTTATTTTGCATGAGGGATTATTCTGCTTCCAAAATCCTTTCAAGCTTTTAATAGGTGAGGGCTTTTAATAGAGAAGAGGCTCTATTAGGGCAAAAGGTTTACTGTCCATACTAAGGATGCCTAAGAAGCAGGAAATTTCAAATCACAAAGGCTAAAATCAATAATAATAATAATAATAATAATACAATCCAGCCCAAAGTACCTGGTTTATTCAACAAAATACTCAAATATTGAAACTGCAGCTAGCTATTTATTTGCTTGCTAGCTACTTGATCAAAGAGCTCTCAAAGCAGTGTGCAAATAAAACACACCTAAAGTTCACCACTGCCAGTTGGAATAGAATGGATATGTCTGGCTTTGTCTTGAGTTAAATGAAGCAGTCCCCTCTAGCCTAATTCTGGCCACATTCTCACAATACATTCAACGTACTATAATACCACTTTAAACGGTCATGACTCCCCACAAAGAATTCTGGGAGCTATAGTTCGTTAATGGTGCCGAGAGCTGTATTCACCTCCCAAACCTACAATTCCCAGAGTTCCCCATAAAGTGGAATTGTTTGTTGAACCGCTCTGATAACTGTAGCTCTGTGAGGGGAATCGGGGCCTCCTCACAGCTATCAGTACCCTTAGCAAACGACAGCTCCCAGAATGCTTTTTGGGGAACAGGGGAACAGCCATGGCTGTTTAGTAGTTTAGATGGACAGTGTGAACCCGTCTGCTGTGACTGGCAACAGCTTTCCAAGGTTTCAAGCGGAGTCCTTTCGTTTTCCAGTCCTGATTTTTGCAGGAGCTTTTAATAAGAGAGAGCAAAGGACGGGATGTCCTCGACCTCAAGGTAAGCCTCTATTCTGCTCACTTTGGTTGCCAAGGGAGGTTATGTAGGGATATTGACATGTTTGACAAGGCAATTTTCAACCATGGGTCATATTTGGCATTAATGCTGTATTGTTTTAATATTCGATTGGGAGCTGCCCAGAGTGGCTGGGGAATAAATAAATTATTATTATTATTATTATTATTATTATTATTATTATTATATTAATAAAGCTAGGGCTGTAATCGGGAAGACTGAGTGCATTGGTATTGGGAAAGTGAGTCACCAAAACTCCTGAATAATGGCAATAGACAGGGAGTTCTAAAGTGAAGGTGCTGCCACACTAAAATATTAAGAGTTAACAGTACCAGTTCCACAGATCAAAGTGGCTGATTGGATATATATATGGGGGGGGAGCGTTCCTGAGAGTAAACGGGTCCCAAACTGTTAAGGGCTTTATATACTAATAGTAACACCTTGAACCTGGCCCAATAGCAAATTGGCAATCCGTGCAGGCAGGTCTCTGAGCAAAGGCGTTAGATGCTGACAGGGTCTCACCGCTGAGCAAAGCCCCACGTAGAGCACATTGCAGTAATCCAATCCTGAAGTAATAAAAGCTTGAACCTCTGGGGCCAAGCTTTCCTAGTCCGGGAACTGTCTTTTCTGTCATGCTGTCCGCAGCTAGCCAGTGAGGCTACCTGGGCTTCCAGTGACAAAGATGGACCTAGCATCCGCAGGCTGTGAACCTGCTCCTTCAGGGGCAGTGCAACCCCATCCAGGGCAGGCAGTTGGCCCATTTCTCAGGGACACTGAAACCACTCACCCACAGGGTCTCCATCTTGCCAGGTTTCAAGCTCAGCTTGTTTCTCCTCATCCATCTCACCCACTGTGACTACGCAGGCCCTCCACTTTATGGAGCCGAATGTCACCCGCCCACTGATGGAACCTTGCCCTAAAACTACTAATGACCACTCTCAGTGGATTCATATAGATATTAACTCGCATTAGAGAGAAGACAGCCCTGCTGGAATTAGTGCTTCCGCCTTTGTTTACTTGTGTCTTACTGGAACCTGCAAGAAAGTTAATATGTTTCTAAAATGGTAAAGGTCAGACAGGTATTCTGCATTTCCTTCCCCCCCCCCCACAAAATAATTCTATCTTTTAATATAGTATAATATTGTATTTCCTATACTTGCCACTCCCAATGAAAGTGTGCTTAATCATTTATCCATGGTATTTTGAAGCTTATCACTTTAACAACGGAAATGCATCAAACATTTCTAGCTGGTTATTACTTTTAATATCATGAATGGGGGCCATAAACTTGCAAACTGCTTTCACGTCTGTCTTCCTTCTATCATTCTTACACTGAAAGCAGTTCTGGAATTCTCCATTTCATAACAACAACAACAACAACAACAATTTTATTATTTCTCCTCAGCCACTCTGGGTGGCTCCCAACGGAAAACTAAAAACAGAATAAAACATCAAACTTTAAAAACTTCCCGAAACAGGGCTGCCTTCAGATGTCTTCTATAAGTCAGTTGTTTATTTCCTTGACGTCTGATGGGAGGGAGTTTCACGGGGTGGGCACCACTATCAAGAAGGCCCTCTGCCTGGTTCCCTGTATTTCACTGTATCTATTTCACTGTATCTATTTCACTGTATCTGAAGAAGTGTGCATGCACACGAAAGCTCATACCAAAATAAAAACTTAGTTGGTCTTTAAGGTGCTGCTGAGGGAATTTTTTTATTTTACTTGGTTCCCTGTAGTTTGACTTCTCACAGTGAGGGAACTGCCAGAAGGTCCTTGAAGCTGGACTTCAGTATCCGAGCTGAACCATAGGGGTGGAGACACTCCTTCAGGAATACTGGGCCGAGGCCGTTTAAGGCTTTAAAGGTCAGCACCAACACTTTGAATTCAGTGGCTAACAACATTTTGTCCAGCTCTCATTGAATTCCCAATCATTGTATGATTTGACCATTATTCTTCCAATATTCCAAATTTGGAAAGGATTAAAAATTCAATATATTCCATTATACCCTCAAAGGTGTTTTTTTTTTTAATAAAAAAGAATCCCCCTTATTTAACTTTATCACAGTTCCAACACATATGCAAGAAATCAGCCCCCTGTTCCTCTCATTTCCAGCATCGATACACAACCTCTTTCCTAATCAGAGGTTAGATACCAACAAGCATAGAATCATGGTTAGAAAGGACCACAATCGTCATCTAGTCCAGCCCCCTGCAATGGAGGAATCTTTTGCCCAATGTGGGGGCTCAAACCCACAACCCTGAGATTAAGCACCTCATGTTCTACCAATTGACATTAAAAACATCTTTTAATAATTCCCCATCATTTGCGTTGGTAGTGACTCAGCCAAATGTGTAATCTATTTTAACATGGTTCTCCGATATAAATTTACCTGTAACAGCTTTTGCCATCTTAACTTGAAGTCATTAATTTTTTTTCTCATAGGGTGTTCTGCATTTCAAAACACTTTAGTACAGGAATATGAAAGCTCTGGAAGAATACACTCTGTGGTTTCTAAATGGTTAATGAGGAGGAACAGGACAACATTGTTGTACAGGAAAGGGCCAAGGGAAAAATTGCAGCTGCTGGAGATTACCTTAATGGCCTTGGCAAGTATTCTATATGTTAGGGAAATTACAGGTGAGTGGCCTGCAATTACTAGGAAAGAGTTGGAGGTTTTTATGGAAGGTTGAAAACCATTTTTGCTACACCTTTCTCTCAAAGTGTGCGTAAAAAGCAGGGGTTGGGAACTCTCCTTTACCCCAGCCCACATGGTCAAGATTTCTATCTGCCGTGCCTATTTTTGTCTCTGGAGACAATGGAAGAATGCACTGGGGTGGCCGGTGTGCGTAAAGTCAAACCATTGGAGAGTTACAGTGCCCTTTGTGGCCTTAGAGACCAAAACAGGATAGAAATGTCTTATTGCACTTGGGGCAGATGAAGTCCTTTGGTTTTGCTGCTACAGGTGCACCATGGTTTCTTCACCCAGCGGTCCCTTCTTGCCCTCTACTGGCTTTTTCTGTTTAAGGTAAGGTTACCAGATTTTTTTCAAATAATCTGGGGACACTTTAAAAAAAAGAGAGAGAGAGAGAGAGAGAGAGAGAGAGAGAGAGAGAGAGAGAGAGAGAGAGAGAAAGTTATTTTAAAAGGTTATTTTTCCTTTAATAAAAGAAGCAATATCTTCTCTTCTGTGGTCTCTGTCGCATGGCCTTCCTCTGGGCCTCGGTCTACTCTCTTGGAGCGCTAGCCACCATGGAGTAGGCTTGGGTTAGGCCTGGGCTCAGCCACGTGTCCTCACCCTCCTGGTCCTCTCCTACCTCTCGTCCTCAGTGGCGCGGCAAGGTCGGGGCTCCCATCTTTTTCTCTCCTTCCTCTTTCACTCTCTTCCTTCTCCTTCTCTCCTCCTTCTGTCTGCATTGGCTCCAGGGTTTTCTTGGCCCCAGAGCACCGCTGGGCAGTTGGCTGGGTGGCCAGGCACTCTCCTGGCTCGATTTGGGTCGTGGGGGGTTGGAGTCAGCGGTTCCGCCAGTTGACGCACCGGGCGTCCCCGGTTCCCCCTCGGCAGCAGCAGTCTCAGCAGCCCGGAGCCAGCCTGGTAGTGCAGTTGGCTCTGGCTGGCTTCAGGAGCTGCTCACTGCCGTGGCACCTGCCATTTTGCCTCACCAGAAGTCCCCATATGATGTGTCTTGTGCCGTTGAACCAACCACGCAACATTCATTCCCTACTAATGAATCTACAACACTTAAAATATAAATCCGGGGACATTCCGGGGATGGATTTTGTCTGGGGGCAGATTTGTAAATCTGGGGACTGTCCCTGGGAAATGGGGATGTCTGGTAACCACAGTTTAGGGTCTGTCGGCAAGTATTTATTGTGCCTGTGCAGGTGTCACGATGAAAATGCATTTTGTATTATTTCAGCATAGTTCTAGTAAGTAGGAAACCCTAATAAAATGGGGGTGGGGTGGGGAATGACTCCCAAAAGTGCATCAGAGTGCAAAAGCAAATATGGGGAAGGGGCCAAAACAACCTTATATTCCAGCAGTAACTGCAGGTGTGTAACAGGTTCTTTCTTTTATTAACAGATTTTTCCACAGTAAGGGGAAATCTGGGTTGAATGTTGTTGTTGTTGTTTTTTAAAAAAACGGGCTGGCATTTTGATAGTGACATGTAGACACTGTAAAACACTTGAGTGCATGCGTAACACCAATTCCACAATAAACTCCCATCTGGAAGCATCTTGAAACCATCCCAGAGAACCACATGAGTTTTTAAAGTGACTAAGAATTGTTAGCAAGAGACTAGCTGAGTAAGCAGTGGTGCAGTTACGTAATTTTTTTACTGGGGGCGGGTTGGGGTTAGGGATCTTACAAACACTCCACACTTTGGATGGAAATGTGAATTACTTTAGCATGTGGTAACACCAGCCCTGCTGTGGTTTGAGGGCTCTCCTGCTTACTTTGTCCAAAAGTCCTGCACTGATGACACCAATGGAAAAAGAACAGTCATTTTTCAGCCCGGAGAGATTTTTATTACCTTCCCTTAGGCTCACACAGGAAGCTTATACGGAGTCATCCCATTGCTCCATCTGGCTCAGTATTGTCTACACACAGACAAGGAGATTTCTCCCAGCCCTGTGTGGAGATGCCAGGAATTGAGCCTGAGCTAAAAACAACTTTTGTTTAAAAGAACTTCCTTATGTTGTTCCTCACACCCTTTAAGAGAGAAAAAGGGGATTCCCCACCACAATTACTTAAGCACATCGTAAGGATGATGGTAATCAGAAATAATCCACAGTGAGGCAAGTCCTGCACAAGCCAGGCTTAGGTGGGTAGAATATTTCCACTACTGGGTGGCATTAAAAAAAATAAAAACCAGAAGTGTTCCAGTTCTTAGAAACAAACTCTCATTCTTTGGAAAGTGACGTGGGACAAATTTACTAACAGAGTGATCCAGTTTGGGCAGTGCACCCGCTGACCTCCTGCTGGCAGGACTGCCTAGAGAAGACAAAAATTAGCTGTAGACTTTCATACCTCTCCATCCCTGGTTGTTTTTTTTTCTGTCCATATGCCCTCTTTCAGTTCTCCACTCCCCCCCCCCCTCTCTTAGGGTTGCCAGACTCAATAGAGGACAGGACTTCTGTGCCTTTAATTTCCCTGCTCTCTTTTGAGTCTGGAAACCTTAAAGAGAAACAAGCAGACCCTTTGTTTAATTAAAGGCACAGAAGTCCTGTCCTCTATTGAGTCTGGCAACCCTACTCTCTCTGCCTCAACTAAGAACCAGTAGGGCGTACTTGTGCTCTTAAGAGTTTTCCACGTAGTTTTAAAGATGCATCTGCACCAGATATTTTCTCCAGGTTGCAGCCTCTAACCCACACAGCCCCACCCCGATTCCAGTACCAACAGATCCTCATTACAGCTTCAAAACTACTACTGGTGTCTTCACACATCAACCTGCAGTATTCCATCGCCCAAGGAAGTTCAATGACCAGGAACGGCATGTTCCAGGCTGCCACGTCAGTGCAGTGGAGGCAGTGCAGGATTTGCACACAAGCTGAATACCAATTCATAAATAAACACATTACATTTCAAGTTTTACGCAACTGGTTTAAAAAGTAAGAAAACCGGGGAAACAGGCTCTAAAACAGACATTATTGTTTTGATATGACAAAAATATACTTAACGGCTACAGTGTTATATATCATGTTTGGTTTAAATCTGTGCAGAAATAACTATATCAGCATTTCATTGGGCCAGGTGTCCATAAGCTGTCAAACAGCATAGGTGGCAGGTGACATCAGACGCAGCATATGCAGCCTCTTAAATGTGATTTTAGGATTGGCAGGTGTGAGGAGCCTCTGGCCCTCCTGGTGTTGCTAAACTACAACTCCCATCATCCCTAGCCAATGGCCATGCTTGCTGGGGCTTATGGGGATTGTAGTTCAGCCGCGTCCAGAGAGCAAGAGGTTCCCCCACCTGGTTTAGGACCATAGCATGACAAAATTCTACCCTGTGTGGCCCTGAGGCCCACCTGAGAGCTGTCCAAGGTCCACTGTTTCAGAAACACTGACTTGCCCGCAGTTCTCCAGAATTTTACAGCTGCTGTCTGAAATCACATCCACCAGGCTCTGAATGGTCATTAAACACCACCTGCAAACAATTACACACCATACATTTGAAGCACTCTCCCAGAGAATCCTGGGGAGCTGTAGCTTGTAAAGTGCTAGGAATTAAAGCTCTGTGGCAGGTAAACTACAACTTCCAGGATTCTTGGGGGCAGAATGTGCCAGGATTCTTGGGGGCAGAATGTGCGGCCGATGTGGGCCCTAAGAGCACCACGTGTTGCCATTCTACTTTGCTGTATACTTTAGGTGGCGCACGTGCCGGATATCGCCCTCACTCGAAGTGGGAGCGACGGGGGAGGTGGGGAAGGAGCCGGACGCCGGTGCCAGGAGGAGGCACCGCGGAGCAGACGCCATGGAGACGGCTCTGCGTGTGCGCTCGCCGCTCTCCTCCTCCTCCCGCCCCGTCTTGCACAATCGCCCCGGGGGCGCTGGCGCTGGTCTCGGGGTGTTTGTGCCAACAGGAAAGGCGGCGGAAGAGCGCGCCCGCCGCGCCTCCCTTTCCTTCCCTGCGCTCCGCTCCGCTCCCGGGGGGCTGCGCGCCTCCGCGTCGATCCCTAGCAGCGCAGCACAGGAAGGAGAAAAATGCCCAGCGAGACTTTCCGCAGCCAGCCAGCCAGCGCGACCCACCCACCTCGGGAACTCGTCGAGGAAGTTTGGCGGGGCGGGGCTTGGCGATCCCACGTGGGGCTGAGATGGACCAAGTTTGGGAGCTGTAAATAACCCTAAAATCGGAGGCGGGCGGAAAAACAAACGCAACTTTTCTGCTGGGGCGAATCCGCGCAATGGCTCGTTTCTTTCTTTAAAAGAGGCGCTTTCTGAATCCGAGGGAATCGCAGCATGGAAGAGGACAGCAGCAACCTGGGAAGCGCCGGGAGCCTCTGGCAGGACCCTTTGGCGATCGCACTCACCCCCAGCAAACCAGTCTCTGTAGGGAGCCATGGCACCAGAGGGGGCGGCGGCGGCAGCGCCAGCAATGGGGGTGGCAGCAGCAGCGGCGGCAGCGGTAGGGGCCGACCCCTGAGCGTGGTTTACATCTTCCCCGATGATCTGGAAGAGCCTCTGCCTCTCCAATGCCTGCGGGAAGCCTGCAAGGAGGTCCCGGCGACGGAGCTGACGGCGCTGCCTTTTGGCACCGTGGCGCTGGGGGACACCGCGCCCCTGGATACTTTCTACAACGCAGGTGAGTCCCTGCAAACGCAGCCTCTGCCTCGGCCAGCTAGCGGTTCCGTCAGTTCACCTGGGAAGGAAACCTGCCCAGGGGAACTCCGTGTGAGAGCAGAGGGCATTGGCTTAACGCCGCAGTTTTCATCCAGGTTGTCTCGGGTGGACCGAGACGCTGCAGATGTGATCAGACGCGATCAGATGTTGCCAGCTTCCACCGCAGCAGGGCTCCTCTGCATGTCCCCACGAGGGTGGGAACGTCGTCCATTTAGTGAATTTATACCCGCAGTGCACTTATAAACAGCTGTTAGTCCCGAAAGACAAGCCTGGTGAAATGAAAGTAAAATTCTTCTGCAAGTTTGAGTCTATTGATTTAGGACTCAATGTTGACCAAGGTGTCTCCCTACCCCCACCCCCGTAGGTGTTCAGTGTATTGCACACTGACTGGCAGCTGCTCTCTGGGGTTTTGGGCAGGAGTCTCTCTCAGCCCTACCTGGAGATGTTGGGGATTGAACCTGGGACTTTCTGAATGCAAAGCAGATGCTCTACCACTGACCTATGGCCTAGCCTTAAAGGCTATTAAGGTTGTGTTGTAATTATCAGTTACAGCTGTCTTAAATGGTCACGATCATCATCTACACATTTTATGATTCTCACAGAAACTTTGCACAGGCTCTACCAATTGTGTTTTGTGATGTTTGGGTCATATGGTTAATTCCACTCCACCCCAAGCATACCTATCATAGAATCTCAGAGTTGGAAGGGTCCCAAGAGTCATCTAGTCCAACCCCCTGCAATGCAGGAACCTCAGCTAGAGCATCCATGACAGATGGCCATCCAACCTCTGCTTAAAAACCTCCAAGGAAGGAGAATCCACTGCCTCACTTGGGAGTCTTTTCACTGCTGAACAGCTCTTCCTGTCAGAAAGTTTTTCCTAATGTTTAGTCAGAATCTCCTTTATTGCAACTTGAAGCCATTGGTTCAAGTCCTATCCTCCAGAGCAGGAGAAAACAAGCATGCTCCCTCCTCCATGTGGCAGCCCTTAAGATATCTGAAGATGGCTATCATATCTCCTCTCAGTCTATTTTCCAGGGGCAGAACATACCCACCTCCTTCAAGCGCTCATCATAAGGCTTAGTTTCCAGACCCTTGATCATCTTGGTTGCCCTCCTCTGCACACACTTGTCAACATCCTTCTTAAATTCTGGTGCCCAGAATTGGACACAGTATTCCAGGCATCCCCAAACTGCGGCCCTCCAGATGTTTTGGCCTACAACTCCCATGATCCCTAGCTAACGGGAACAGTGGTCGGGGAAGATGGGGATTGTAGTCCAAAACATCTGGAGGGCCGAAGTTTGAGGATGCCTGCAGTATTCCAAGTGTGGTCTGACTAAGGCAGAACAGAGTAGTGTTATTACTTGCCTTGATCTGGACACTATACTGTACTTCAGTTGATGCAGCCTAGAATAGCATTAGCTTTTTTGCTGCTACATCACACTGTTGGGTCATGTTGATCTTGTGAAGGATTCCAGGATTCAGAGCAACACTGACTGTGGTTCAGAACAGAATAGTTGGCTAGGTCATCTAATGCAGGATCCTTTCAGGAAAGCATGAAACAGCTGTTCCCAATACTAAGTGTGGGGAGGGAGGGAAGGATGGAGGGAGGGAGGGAGACACACACACACACACACACAGAGAGAGAGAGAGAGACTGAGACTTTGACAGACAGGCAGACAGAGGAGGGAGCCTATGCATATGAGTGGAAATTGCACTGTGGACAGAACAGAAGCCAAGTAATTTTCATGGCATCTACAAAGGGTGTGAGTAGAACACCTTTCTAGTGAACAGCTTGCCTAACGAGTTGAGCAACATGGGCAAGTAGCTACAGTAGTCAAGGAGCTGGATGACACATCCTGTGCTTCAAAAGGCTCCCATTTACCAGGGACAACCTAAATTTTCTGGTACCTGCTTCTGATCAACTGCTGTCCCTTGCCTTTTGGGGATGCCTTTTAAATATTTGTTCAAGAGCACAAATGGATGACTGTTGTCTGTCTTTAGGTTTCAGCCCCATCCTCATGATCTATAGAAGTTAAATATCTGTGGAGACAAGGGAGATGGGATTATGCCTTTTGAGGTCCAGCTCCGAGGGCCTTCTGGTGGTTCCCTCACTGTGAGAAGCGAAGTTACAGGGAACCAGGCAGAGGGCCTTCTTGGTAGTGGCACCCACCCTGTGGAACAGCCTCCCATCAGATGTCAAGGAAATAAACAACTATCCGAATTTTAGAAGACATCTGAAGGCAGCCCTGTTTAGGGAAGTTTTTAATGATTGGTGTTTTAATGTATTTTTAATATTTTGTTGGAAGCCACCCAGAGTGGCTGGGGAAACCCAGCCAGATGGGCGGGGTATAAATTATTTTTTTATTTATCAGTGTTTGAAATTAGCCAGGCACCAGGTGCATTATGACCAAGTGAAAATGCCTGGGCACCAGGGTGGTGCCTGACATCTCCACCCCAGGAGGTACATGCCTGGCGATCATTGGATCTGGACTGCTTTCACATACTAGCAACACATCCTGTAGAATTCTATATGCACAATCAGAATGAATTTCAGGATCCAAATTTATTTTTCTGAAGCAGCCTGAGCAGGATTGGTGAACATTATAGTTTATTGTTGTAGCATGTCTTCACTTACCCCATCCCACTCCCCTGCTCATAGTTGTGAAGAATATTCTTAAGTTATGAATGGTCTGTGTCACCATTAAGAAAAAGAGGTAGGAATAGGCACACACACACACACACACACACACACACACACAGTGGTACCTCAACTTCCGAATGCCTCGACTTCAGAAGGTTTCGACTGAAGTCCGCTAACCCGGAAGTATTTTCGCATGCGCAAAATGGATGCTTTGACTTCCGAAGTTTTCGACTTCTGAAGAGCGCCGCGGAACGGATTGCCTTCGTAAGTCGAGGTATATGTGTACATATATATATATGTCCCTGGCTCAAGTGACTTTTCTTCTTTAAGTTCTCAAAATTCTTAACCTAGATCAAGGTTGTCATCTGAACTAGCCAGATATTTATCTGATAGTCTCTCATTTGAAAAAATAAGACTTGAGAGCACCTTGCCCCAAAATGGCAACTAAACACTCTGTTTTGGTGACTGTAACCCTGGTTTAAGAAACCATTTGGCGCCTAGCTTATATATCTGAGTTTCTAACACTGGAATTCATAACTATCTTGTTTCTTGAGAAAAACTGTGCTTTGATGCATTTTCACCCAACTCGGCTTCAATCCAAATAGAGAAAAGGGACAACCTGGCTGTGTTTTAAGCTGATGATATGTATACAGCCCCATATCAGCAGCCCTTGCCAACTAGCTGTTTCAGAAAAGATTGAACCCAAGAAACAAGATGGGAAGTGTGAGAACAAACTGAAGGATGGGGGCAAGCTGGTGCTCTCTGTGATAATATCTGTCTTTTTTCTCTCTCCCTGCAGATGTGGTGGTGGTGGAGATGAGCAACAGCCTGTGCCAGCCCTCACTCTTCTATCACCTGGGGGTGAGGGAGAGCTTCAGCATGACCAACAACATCCTCCTGTGCTGCTACACTGATTTTCCGGAGCTGCAGGCTCTTCGGGTGAGTCGGGGATGCAGTTCAATTCTGCAGGTGGAGTCTGTTCATGGAGATTGCTTTGAGATGCTGGACTGCCTGGGAAAAGGGCCACTTGATCAGATCAGAGGAATATCTGTAGGGCAGGAGTGGGCTGCCTTTAGACCAGGCATCCCCAAACTGCGGCCCTCCAGATGTTTTGGCCTACAATTCCCATGATCCCTAGCTAACAGGACCAGTGGTCGGGGAAGATGGGAATTGCAGTACAAAACATCTGGAGGGCCAAAGTTTGGGGATGCCTGCTTTAGACTATGGATGGTGGCTAACAGATTGAGGTTGAATCCTTACAAGACAGAAGTACTGTTCGTGGGGGACAGGAGGTGGGCAGGTGTGGAGGATTCCCTGGTTCTGAATGGGGTAACTGTGCCCCTGAAGGACCAGGTGCGCAGCCTGGGAGTCATTTTGGACTCACAGCTGTCCATGGAGGTGCAGGTCAATTCTGTGTCCAGGGCAGCTGTCTATCAGCTCCATCTGGTACGCAGGCTGAGACCCTACCTGCCTGCAGACTGTCTAGCAAGAGTGGTGCATGCTCTGGTTATCTCCCGCTTGGACTACTGCAATGCGCTCTACGTGGGGCTACCTTTGAAGGTGACTCGGAAACTACAACTAATCCAGAATGCGGCAGCTAGACTGGTGACTGGGAGCGGCCGCCAAGACCACATAACACCGGTCTTGAAAGATCTACATTGGCTCCCAGTACGTTTCTGAGCACAATTCAAAGTGTTGGTGCTGACCTTTAAAGCCTTAAATGGCCTCGGTCCAGTATACCTGAAAGAGCGTCTCCACCTCCATCATTCTGCCCAGACACTGAGGTCCAGCACCGAGGGCCTTCTGGCGGTTCCCTCGTTGCGAGAAGCCAAGTTGCAGGGAACTAGGCAGAGGGCCTTCTCGGTGGTGGCGCCTGCCCTGTGGAACACCCTCCCAACAGATGTCAAAGAGGAAAACAACAACCAGACTTTTAGAAGACATCTGAAGGCAGCCCTGTTCAGGGAGGCTTTTAATGTTTAATAGATTACTGTGTTTTATTTTTCTGTTGGAAACCGCCCAGAGTGGCTGGGAAAACCTAGCCAGATGGGCGGGGTATAAATAATAAATTATTATTATTATTATAAACAGTTGGGATTTGAGGGAACCCTTCATGCAGGGGAATAGTTAGTCAGTTTTAGAAATCTGGACTTTCTGGTGCCTCTGTCTTTTGGTTGCAATATGTGCAGTGCACACCCACCCACCCAGTTTTCTTCAAAATAATGGTCAGACAGCCCTGCTGCATTTGGAGCATAGCTGCCAAGTTATCCCTTTTTTTAAGGGATTTTCCCTTATGCTGAATAGGCTTCCTCGTGAGAAAAAGGAAAACTTGGCAGCTATGATTTGGAGTGCCATCCTGCTTATTCTGTGGGTGGTAGTGGGGGATCCTGGACCTTTGCCCCAAAGTCTTGCTCTGATAGCATCACCGACTTGATTATCAAGACACTTAGAATCTGTTCTGAAAGACTGAAGTAAGGATAGGAGGACTTTCTTAAATGTTCCACATGCAATGATTGTTCTTCTGAAAAGTTCCCCCAAGTATGTGGGGGAACTTGGGGTGTGAGTACATGTATGTGTGGCAGATGACAGATTTGGTCAATAGAAAGGAAACAAAGTTGGCGAGTGTCCCGTATGATATGGCCCTTAGAGGGAGATTTAGCCCCAGAGCAACGTTTGTTTGTTTGTTTGTTTGTTTAGGGAAGATTTTAATGTTTGGTGCTGTACTGTTTTTAATATTTGGTTGGAAGCCGCCCAGTGTGGCTGGGGAAACCTAGCCAGATGGGCGGGGTATAAATAATAAATTGTTGTTGTTGTTGGTTGGTTGATTGATTGATTGATTGATTGATTGATTGATTCAAGTGCCTTCTGTCCTGCCCATCCTCCAGTCTGCAGGACAGGGTGACTAAGAACTGATAGATGAACTTTATCATAGAAGATAAAGCACAAAGTCATAACGGCAATCACTCAGCAGCAAAATAATATCAGTAAAACCGTAGCTAAAAATAGTTTATTCCCTTCTACGAATGCTTGATGGGTATAAAATATCTGCAGCCAGCTTGCAAAAAGAAGCCTTTCTCCATCTCCCACTGCTGCCCAGATACAGATCGTGTCAAGCAAACAGGCAAGACTTCAACGTGTAAGGCTTTAATCAGTCCTACAGCAATCTAGCTATTGGCCACTGGAGAGTGGGGAGAGACAGATTCTCTGGGAAGCTGCTTTATGCTGAGTCAGACTATTGGTGCATCTAGCTCAGTATCGTCTCCAAAGGGGTATTTCTAAGCCCAGCCTGGAAATTTCTGGACCTTCTGCATGCAAAGTGTGTGCTCTCCGAAGAAGCTGATGCTTTCACCTTTGGGATGCAGTTCTGTGCATGCCAGAAGTAAGTCCTCTTCTGACCTTAATGCTTCTGTATTACCTAACATGGAAGTGGGGAGACACTGTGTAGCCCAGTCTCCTATGGTCCACCTGAACAGCATGACCACCTGTCCCCACAGAGCCTTTCTGTGTGCAGGTATATTCACAAAGGTTTCCATGCAACCCAGGACCCCAATCACCCAGGTTTCCAGCTCACATGGAATCCTTTTTTTTTAAAATAGCTGTGCATGTACAGAAGGCCCAGATGGTCAAGATCAGGCACAGGCAAACTCAATCCTCCAGATGTTTTGGGACTACAACTCCCATCATCCCTAGCTAACAGGACCAGTGGTCAGGGATGATGGGAATTGTAGTCCCAAAACATCTGGAGGGCCGAGTTTCCCTATGCCTGGTCAAGATGTTCACACAGACTCCATGGGGCAGTGCTACCTGGTACGTTCCTGGTCCTATATTGAGTAACAGAAGCATTGATGACTGAAGAGGGCAAGAGCAGGGATGAGGAACACTTTTCAACCTGAGGCCCACTTTCCTTTATGGACAATTTTTGCGGGGCCATACACAACTAATGCAAATTTTATTTCTGTACAGTAGGCTAGTTTCTACACACAAACACACCAACCTTTCTCCTCCATTCAGGTAAGCAAGATGCATTATCAGAGTTTAAAGACACATTCTAGCCAGGCAAATGCACTCAAGGAGGTTGCAGAGCAGAGCCTATAAGGGGAGAGTCCCAGTAGCCAGACAGAGAAGCCTGGAGGGTTGCGTTCACCATCCAGGCCTGACATTTCCTGCCCCACTTTCAACCCATTTAGAGCAAAAGTCCCTCTTCAGATTTGGCACCATGCTGCACTGCATAAGGTAGTACATTGTAGAAAAGCTGCATCATCTCACACAGGTGATGTGCAACATATTAATGCATGATGACGCTTGCAAGAATTGCTTTGCATTGCCCTTTGCAGGGGTTGCCTGTGCGTAGGAGCATCAGGCTCTAATGAGTTTGTGGATACTCTGCATAATCCTGCACTAACAGCTATCTAATGTGATAAGCAAACATCGCACAGCTGCAGCATGGCAAGAGAGCAGCTGTGTATCAGCTTCAGTAGAGAGCTCATTATCTCACTGTTACCTACATGTGACCAAACCCTTGTGCTCTCCATTAGCTTATCAGAAGTACCCAGCTTCATTCTGTGTAGTCGTGCAACCAATCCAGATCAGGATTGATGTTTTGTCTTCTAAGCACATATGGAAGCTATCAGCGGAAGAAGTGATGCGCCCCTAGTGCAAGCATGATAAATGGTTTAATAATGTGATCCTATGCATGCCTAGGGCTTGCCAATCAGACGGTCGGCGGTTCGAATCCCCACAACAGGGTGAGCTCCCATAGTTTGGTCCCTGCTCCTGCCAACCTAGCAGTTCGAAAGCACATCATAGTGCAAGTAGATAAATAGGTACCACTCCAGCAGGAAGGTAAACGACATTTCTTTGCACTGCTCTGGTTCACCAGAAGCAGCTTAGTCATGCTGACCACATGACCTGGAAGCTGTCTGCGCACAAACTCCGGCTCACTTAGCCAGTAAAGCGAGATGAGCGCCGCAACCCCAGAGTCGTCCGCGACTGGACCTAACTGTCAGGGGTCCCTTTATGCATGCCTACTCAGAAGTAAGCCCCGGTAAATTTAATGGGTAATGTATCCAAGTAAGTGTAATTTCAGCCATCCAAGAGTGGGATCCTAGATATGGAGAAAGTTGACCTACCATCTAAGTTCCTAATATTAACAAAGCTGGAGATTAATTTTTGGTAGGACATTAGATAAAGGGTCAATATATGCCAAATTGGATAGTATTGCCTAGTGATTGAAGGATACGTTACCTCCATAATAAGCAGAGTCTTTTTAGGTTTCAGAACAAGAGTGGGAAGCCTCGGACCCGGAGACTAAATGTGGCCCTCCAATCATCTCTGCCTGGCCCTTGCTATGCTCCCTAGACCATGCCCTCCCTCACTACACCCCTCAGAAGTCTTGCCCCATGCCCTCCTCAACTGCATTTGTTTGGCTGGAATGGGTCCTTGAACCATGATAATGCCTCTTGCTTGCCTGGATGTCGCGCATGAAGCCTTCGACTTTTGCATTCATTGTTCCATCAGTTTAAAAGAAACACCCCAATGGGCTTTGAGCACCCAAGCAGCGGACTAAGCAGATCACCTGCTAACTAAGCAGATCACTAAGCAGATCACCTGCTAACAACTTTCCCCACTATCATGAAACGGATTGCACTTGTGCATAAATTATAATGACAGTTTCTAAATTTGCATTCATACAGCTCAGTTAGCACAAGCCATTTTTATGGAGGTCTGTATCATCTGTGGTGATGCATTTCTACTCCTCCTTGGTGATGTGTAAACAGCCACTCTAGGAGCATGACTCTGTGGCATGCGTTGAGGTCCAGTAGGCTTCCAGAGAAAGTGATGCATTAAGTCACTGGAAGAAGACCTTGTCCCACTTCCTGCAGGCGCTCGTTTTCAAGCTAGGCAACCAAGTTCAAGGGAGGCTCCTGGCCTGCTGTCCCTAACAGCTGCTTTTAATTTTTTAATGTATTTATTCCTACATTTATATGGTGCCTTTTATATGCCACTGTAGTTTACCCCTCTGAGAGTTATACAGTCGTACCTTGGAAGTCGAATGGACTCTGTTCCGGAAGTCCGTTCAACTTCAAAAATGTTTGGAAACCAAAGCGTGACTTCTGATTGGCTGCAGGAAGCTCCTGCAGCCAATTGGAAGCCACGTCGGATGTTCAGCTTCCAAAAATAGTTCGCAAACCGGAACAGTCACTTCCGGGTTTGTGGCGTTCGGGAGCCAAAACATTCAAGAACTAAGCTGTTTGAAAACCAATTCCCAGCAAACTTTAGCAGAATACATTGGGGGTATGTGTGTGTGCTTCAGATGTGTCTTAGAATTTTGAAGTGTCAGGCATAGCTCTAGTGGCTTTAGCCCAAACGTAGCAGAGTTTTCCTGCACAGCGCAGAAGCTAGTTGAGGTGGAATGACTAGTCGGCTAGACGCAGAATAACTATTTACAGGATTTATTAAAAGAAAATAAAAGCAGCAGAGTTTCTGCATACAAAGCAAAGCAAAATAAATCCTTTTTGTCTCTCTCTCCAACCATATACACAGCACTTCTACTCCTAACACCTAACAAGAAACAACTGTGCTAGCATTCCTAGATAACAGAGTTCAGTGCTGGTCGTTAACCAATCAGAGAGAGTAGTTTCTAGGTCAGGCAGACCTTGGCTTTCTGCCAAGAGTAAATTGACACTGCCTTGAGTTAATTGTGTGAAGCCAGAATCTGTAAGTTTCCCATGAGAACCAATTAACCAATTAACAGAAACTGAACACTTCAGATGTGTTTTAAAGTGTGGTGTGTACACAGTCTTAATCAACCTTCGAGTAAATCCAGTTTGGCTCTTGGGTACCCAGTGGCTAATGATAACCTCCCCTTGCCTTTCTCCTTTCTAGGAGGAGATCCTCCAGAAGAATTCAGTAAGTCCCACTTGGTTTTCTGAGCATGCACCATATGAGACTCATGATCTGTTTCTGGGAATTAAGTGCAGTGAGCCTCACAGAACACAGTGGGGGCTTCTCCGTAAACGTGTATAAGGTTGCACTGCACATTATTTATTATCTATCCAACTCGGCTGTTTCAGCTTTTGGAACATGCATGGCAAAATCCTTATGGTTGAATTTTAAAAATATATGTTGGAGACTGGGTAGTTTGCAAAGTGAAATAGCAAGTGTGTTTTCCAAAAACAACCACCATCACCCTACCCAAACAGTGCGGGGGGACTGAACTAAGAAGAGAAAGGGATTTGGTCTTGGAAAAAATACCATTACATTTATATGCTGCCTCCCTTCAGTTCGTAAAGCAGAGCTGGGAAACCTTTGGCCCTCCAGATGTTGGACTACAACTCCCATCATGACGGACCCCTGGCTATGTCAGCTGGGGCTGATGGGAGTTGGAGTCCAGTGACATCTGGGAAGCCAAAATTCCCCAGCCCTGCCTTAAAGGTTCACCCAAAAAACTTGTCCATGTTGGTTCAAGTTTTGGACACAATTTTTGGAAACCAAAAAATGTTCTTTTTCTTTGCTGCTTAGAGAAATTGCCCCCATCCTAATACTGCTCAAAACTCATGTGGTGGACAGTTTTGCACCCCATGAAATGGGTACATACTACCTCTAATAGGTCTGCTTGTTTATTTATTACATAGATGGGGAACCTGTGGCTTTCCTGTTGTGGTTGGACTCCATCTCCAATCATTCATTGCCCATACTGGCTGGGGCAATGGGAGTTGGAGAGGCATAAGTTTCCTATTCCTTATTTATTGCATTGCATTGCATTGCATTATTGAACTGTAACTCCCGTCAGCTTCAGCAAGCATGGCCAATGGCCAGGGATGATGTAGTTCAACAACATCTGGAAGGCCAGAGTATCCCCACACCTGCCTTGTATCCTGTTTTTCTTCCATAATGGGCCTCAGGGTGGCATCCATAAGGTTCCTAGATGATCTTCCACCCAGGTACTGACCAGACCTGCTTAGCTTTGCTAGGTTTCTGCATCATCTGCCTTCAGACCACATAGCTTTGATACTTATCTTGCTGATCTGAGCAGATTTCTCAAAATAGAAACAGTTCCTAGAGAAGAGGTGGCAACACTTATCTTTCTGTCACCTCAGCTAATGGTTTGATTTTGACCCAGAACTCATCTCCAGAACCAGCGAAGGTAAAGTGGAGGGCCTATGTCTTCCTTTCTCCAAAAGGCACGTGAAAGATTTTAAACAAACAACGAAACGAAAGAACAATGTAATCTTCAACTTCCAGGAGGGTGCCAGTGCGGATTTTGTTGTTGTTGACATGTTCATAGTCCATGTGTGTTTTAGAACTGGGTGTGTGGAGGGATCGTAGCATTAATTCACCCGCCTCTCTTTTAGGATGGCAACGGCAGCTACACCTTCATCCCCTACATGGTGACAGCCCAGAACAAGGTCTTCTGCTGCGACCCGAATGCGATGATGTGCCTGAGCGAGCTTTGCCAGCCTAACAACTTCACCATGGAGGCCTTCTTCACCCCCCTGACGGCGCAGCTTGCAAGGCTGCTGGAGGGCACCTCCACCAACACCTGGTAACACACCTCCCCCCCACCCAGTCATCTTTCTTCACATGAACTCAACTAGCACAGAAACGGGAGTTAGATGTGCCCTCCCAGGACCACACTCCTCACCGGACATCCTCCACACTCTCCGCAGCTGCTTTTGCCCGGCTGAAGAAGTCCTTGCACTGTGATCTTGCCTAGGTAGTAGAGGATGGAGGTGTGTGTGTGTGTGTGTGTGTGTGTGTGTGTGTGTGTGAGTGTGAGGTGAGAGAGTGCAAGTTTCTGCAAAGTGGTTTTCCTGGTGCAAAAAGAGCTCTTAAGCTCCCTGCCTTGCTTGCCAGGCAAGGCCCTCTTGGTGTGGCAGCTCTGGAAGCCTGCGGATGGTCGTGTGGGAACTCACACAGCCCCGCAAGATCTCAAGAGAGAGCACCCCAGGTTATTTGTATTTCTGTCCAAAGGTATTTTGGGGAGGTTATTTTAGCAGTTGTGTCGTCTGGCGTGATAACTTTCAGATTAACAGTAAAATTCTACAGCCCGCTCCACACATTGTCACAGGTTTTTGCCGCAGCAAAAAGGGCGAAGCACTCGGGCCTAGCTTATGCATTATCTTGGTGGGGTGCTTGCTGGACTCCCCCATTGCCTTACGTGGGAAGCTGCCTTATACCAAGTCAGACAATTGGTTCCTCTAGCTGAGTATTGTTAACAGTGACAGGCAGTGGCTCTCCAGGGGGCCATTTCTCAGCCATACTTAGGGATGCCTGGGGTTCCGCATGCAAAGTGCTGGGCTATGATTTCTTGCTGGGCCCTGCATGTCTTCATAGTTTTCCTAGTAACCATGTCAGCTGTTCTTTCTTTTTTTACTGCAAAGCTGAGATGTTTGAGATTCCATAAAAAGATACCAGGGCCGTCTTGATCCTCTGCATTCTGTTATCGGTGCCGTAATCATAGTGATTCTTAGAATCACTGAATTCTTAGAATTCTTAGAATCACTGAGGGTGGCTTGTAACTCATAGTAGTTCTTAAGAATCCTGGGTGGTGCAGCAGACTCAAGTGTAGCATTTCACTGAGTTCAAGTTAGAGTAGCAGGAAAGATGGCCTTCCAGCTAGTTAAGGGGAAAGATTCTGACACACTACCTTTGGGGAAGCAAGGACAGCCCCAAGAAAGAGGGAAAGCCTATCACTTAATAAGAGCAGATACTCGAACCTGTTGAACTCTGGCCACATCCTCTCCTTACATTTAAGGCTGTCTCATTCCACTTTAATTTTTTCTTAAAAGGGAGAAAATATATATAATGCCACTTCAAACAGTCATAGATTCCCTCAAATAATCCTGGGAGCTGTAGTTTGTGAAAGGTGCTGAGAGTTGATAGGAGACCCTGTATTCCCCTCACAGTCCTACAGTTCCCAGAGTGGTTTAACAATCCATCCAGTGAAACTGCATGGCTGGGGTGAGAACTAGGTCTTCTAGAAACAGACCTGGTTTTATGAATGATCTTGGTGGGGTGGTAGCCATTACCCTGCAGGGGATATAATTACAGAAATGCCGTACATCTTGATGGCCGAGGTGTAGCATGCTGAGCTGGCGAATGGAGAAATACCAGACAGAAAAGGCTCTTGTTCGAGGGTAGCTATGGGTTGGTCTGTTGAGCTTCCGAAGGAAAACAGGAAGTTGCACCAGAGGAGCAGCTGAGGACAGTGCAGCCTCACAGTGTCATGCAAGGCTCAAGTGGGTGGGGTGGGGGTGGGCCAGGCCAATAGCTGATGCAGGGAGATGCTATTCCTCTGTGCTATTCCATGCACTTACAAATCTCCAAGCCCTGGTTGGTTTGTACGAAAAAGTGCTTGCTGGATCATCACCCTGAAACCAAGCAAAAACACATGGCAGTTTCCTGTGTTCCAGAATGAATGGCGCAAGGGGACAACAATTCTCATCCCCAGAACTTAAATACACTGCGCACACTCCCTCCCAGTAAGCTATTAGACTTGGGGGTGAGAGGAAAGTGTTCCCCCCCAAGCCTAATTTCAAGAGGGGGAACCGACCATCATAGAGATTGCTGTTAATCCTTCCCTCCCTAGCAGCTACACTTCCCACAAAGAGCCACACAGCAATTAGACTTTAAAACAACCTTCCATTGGCATTCAGACTTCAGAGGAGGCTGTTTTCAAGCTCCTGGATGTCATGCAGCAGGTTTAGGGTGGGGGAAAGGATCATCGGGGAATGGGGAGCAGAGGATTAACCCTCCCCTCCCCAGCTTCAACCTGCCAGATCAAGAAACTTCCTCTGTGGGAGCAATTAAATCTTGAAAAATCTGAGCGATCTTGAGATCGTGTCTAATAGTGCATGGAAAGGGAAGTGTTCTCTGTTCCCCAGCTGTAGTTCCGCTCTTCCCGCCCCCGCCCCCCACCTTGCACTGCTCTCAGGCTTGAAAAAAAAAGCCTCTAATTGGCTCAAATTGCTAATTGCTGCAGGCTGGAAAGGAAGGGATTCTCTGAGTTCGATAGAGAGGCTCCTGGGGCCATATCTGGCCTGAAGGTTGCTGGACTTAAAGAAGCAGGAAGTGCCATCTCATTTGGGGAGCCTTTCATCTTAGGAAAGTAACCTAGATTAGCAGTGTGTTTTCCCATTCTGCTGAAAACCAGAATAAAGGGATCCTTCCTACTGTTTCCAGAACTTTGCAGGAAGCTGTGGTGGGGCTCTGCGATTGCATCACAACTGAGCACACTGTTACCAGTTGCAGTCTTGTTTTAAATGGTTTTTAATATTGTGTTCTAAATCTGTAATCCCAGGCATCCCCAAACTGCAGCTCTCCAGATGTTTGGGGACTACAACTCCCATGATCCCTAGCTAACAGGACCAGTGGTCAGGGATGATGGGAATTGTAGTCCAAGACATCTGAAGGGCCGAAGTTTGGGGATGCCTGCTGTAAGCTGCCCTGGGACATTAGGGTAATTGGAAAAAAATTATTATTACTAACACCAGGCATCCCTGCGCCCTATAGATAGGCATCCCTTTGCAGACATCCAAGGTCCATAGGCAAAAGTTGGCAGGCTGGCTCACAGTGCAGTGTCAGGATCACGGCAAGGAAGCATGACCCCAGTCTGTCTGCTCCCTGCTTTTAATGATACTGTTTTCATTGATTTTACCCACTTCATCTCTCAAAAAAAGGGGTACCGCTTATAAATTCTAGCGATTAAGCAGCATATAAATTCGCTCAAATAAAATTTAAAAAATACCCTCCACACAATAGCCCTATGTATGGTAGAAAGTCTTGAGTGTCGAAGCTATTCTGTCTGAGCATTGGGAACAGACATGGAAGTCGAGTGGGACCTCTCAGGGTTCTAGCCAGTCATGCTCTTTCCCAGGATACTCCATTTCATTTCCCCCTCCCCCAATAGAAGTGCAACATTCAGTGGCTGTTGAGCACAGTCAGTCCACACTGGTCTCTTTTGGGTCCTCCTCCCACTCCCACCGCTTAGTTCATTTCCCCCGCTAAAGGTTTTCCATACTGCCAGTCTTGGGGATACCTCAAGCCTGTTGATGCCTCCCTCTTGTGCGTGGATGGCCCTGTTTTGGCTACATGAAAAGGACACTGGGAGAATGAGTTTCCTATTAGTATATAGTAGGGATGGGGAGCCTTTTGCATTCCCTTCAAGGCAGCATTCTGGACGCCACATACCAGTGGTGGGTGGGGCCAGAGGCAAAAGTGGGTGGAGCAATGCATGCAAATTTTACCTTTATACAGAAGGCAGTTTCTACACGCACACAAACACCAGTCTCTGTTCTCCACCCAGATAAGCCGCAGGTGTGATCAGAGAGCAGGGACGGCTTTTCAGCCAGGCAAAAACATGTGCGCTGTGGAGAAGGGCCAGTGAGGGACATGACCTGGGGAGAGTTTCGAGGGCCAGAGGGAGAGACTTCCAGGGCTGCATTTGGCCCCCAGATCCCCCACTTCTGGTATATATAGCACTGGCCCCGGGGAAACGTGCCTTCCCCTCTTGGGGTAAGCCAAGGGGCGCTATCCTTTCCTCAGAACAAAGGGAAGCTTCTTGTTTTCTCCAGCGGCTACTTTCGGGAGATGATCCGAAGGGACATCCGCAGGGCTCGTGAAAGGTACAGCGGGGAGCAGCTGAGCCGTGAGCTGACCAGTATCCAGCAGCGACTGGACAGCGTCGAATGCCTCAGCCTTGATATTGTCATGAACTTTATTCTGTCCTACCGTGACGCACAGGTGAGCTGATCCATGGGGCCCCTCGACTCTCATGCTGTGGCCAGTTAATGCGCACGGATGTAGCCCAAATGCCGTCAGCAGCAGCAAGCAGAATGTTTTGATATCTGTTCCCCAGGGCAGACGTGACCCCCTGCCAACCCATTGCAGTGGTCAACTCCAGCAGTGCCATGGATAGATGCCCTGCCACTGAGCACCCTTACACATCTGGTCTGTGGTGTTTCATGGCAGGTTCCCAGAGTAGGAGCCATGTGTATTTGGGGCTGAACTGAGTTTGGGTTTAGTTGAAGGCTGTGTGTTCACGCCTGCCTATTGCAGCTTCTCTTTATGTCTTCTGCAGGATTGTAATGGCATCATCACCCTAGTGGAAACCTTGCAGGCCCTGCCGACTTGCAATGTCGCCGAGCAGCACAACATCTGCTTTCACTATGCCTTTGCCCTTGACAGGTGAGGAACATTGTCAAGTAAGGATGGGCCTCTATTCTCAGCCCTGTTAGGCCTCCCTACCCTCTGCTTCCCTGATGCCCACGGACATTGGTACACTTAAGAGGTGTCCTCTGGCAACGGGAGCTCTGAAGAGGAGATGGTCTATCCCATGGGTGTCTGCAGGCACTAGAGCTTTCCCTGAGCCCCAAGGACACACCTCTGCCAATGGACTCTCATGGTTGATTTGCAGACTCCTCAGCAAATCCAGAGGGCATGGAGGAAGGATCCCCACAGCTGGAACGCCCATTATCTTGATGGGACCAATGGATGTAGCAGAAAGCGGTGGCCCTTTAAGTACCCAGAAGGCAGCACCCAGCGGGCAAGGTCTCTAGTCAATGACTTTGCTGAGACAACCTGGATGTTTGGCCTCTGCGGCACCCACACCTTGGACTCTCTCCAAAGTCCCTGTGCCTTCATAACCAGGAAATTATGATCTCCCCTTGCTTGGGCCATCAGCCCTCCTCTGTGATGGGCATCCCTGTAGATCCTGACACTAAGGTCCTAACACAGTAGCAGATGGGCAGAGCTGGTGTTCCTCCAGCACTGTGGCTGCTCTTGCCCCAGCATTGGGGCTTCTGACGCGTCTGACTGTGTGTGATATGCATTTGCAGGAGGAACCAGCCTGGCGATCGGCAGAAGGCTCTCTCTGTTATCCTGCCCCTGGTGGAAAAGCCTGAACGGACAGCACCTGACCTGTACTGCATGTGCGGCCGCATCTATAAGGACATGTTCATTGATTCTGGCTTCACTGATGCCGAAAAGAGAGACCAGGCCTTTTACTGGTGAGGAATGGAAAGGGATCTTTGCTGAACTTGCACTTCTGCTTTAAATTATGGCTGCAGGCGTGGAAATCTCTTTTAAATGCTCATTGCTTATGGGCTGGCTTGGTGGTGGTAGGGTGGCCAGGTGAAACTCCTACTTCTAGACCTGTCCTCTTTTTCCCCCCTTTTCACCCATTTGGCTTATTTGCTGGGACTGAATTGCAGCCTTCCTAATTAGTTTTCAGGTCTGACATTTTCCTTGTGCTTCTGATTTCTCAGGTATCACAAGGCCTTTTTAACAGACCCGAGCCTCCATGCTGGGATTAACTCCGTTGTCTTCCTCATTGCTGCTGGACACAAGTTCGAAACCTCCATGCAACTTCGGCAGTTAGGTGCGGGGTTACTTGTTCCCATCTGCATCTCGTAAGGGTAGCAGGATGTGTGAATCGTCGTTCTGATCTAAAACCAAGATATTGACAGTGTTCTATTTTATTATTCATTCTCTATATATATGTATATATAAAAACACAAAATCTGGTTGATTCATTTCCAAGTGATAGTGTTAAGTGTACAATTCAATGAATGTTTTGTGATAGAGAATATTGGCTGGGTGGTGGGTGGGATCAAATTGTGTGTGTGTGTGTGTGTGTGTGTGTGTGTGTGTGAAAAGCGCAATTATCACCCCATCTGCACCATATATTTAATGCAGTTATCATACCACTTTAAACAGTGGTGGCTTCTCCAAAAAAATCCTGGGAGCTGTCGTTTGTTAAGGGTGCTGAGAGATGTTAGGAGGAGTGCCTTGTTTCCCTCAGAGCTACCATTCCCAGAGTGCTTAAACAACCAACCCCTGCTCCCAGGGAACTCTGGGAATTGTCGCTCCATGTGGGGAGTAGTGGTTTCCTAGCACCTCTCAGCACCCTTAAACCGCATTTCCCAGAATGCTTTGTGGGAAGTTGTGACTGTTTAAAGTGGTAATATGCCTTCAGGCCCCTTTCCCTCTGCTGCTTCTCCCTGCTGAAATGAGGCTTGAAATATGTGTTGTGTTGTAGCCAATAGAATGGCAACCCCCGGTTTAGCCAGAACGTTGTGACAATTTTGACAATTTCCCTCAGAATTCCCTGCCACTGTCCCCACTGCCCCCGAAACATACCTGTTGCAGTTTAGAAAAATCTCCCTTGCTTCTGGTCCTTCCTTCCTTAGGTATGAAGGTGAGCTGTGTCCTGGGCAGGAAGGGATCCTTGGAAAAGATGCAACATTACTGGGATGTGGGGTTTTACCTGGGCGCCAGTATCCTGACCGGCGACTTTGACAAAATCATCCAGGCCTCGGAGAAACTTTACAAGCTCAACGCTCCAGTTTGGTGCGTGGTGGGAACTTTGTGTCCTCGTGGGGACGGGGTGGGGGTGGGGTGGGGGCAAGGAAGACTAACTAGCTGACAACCTATTGAGATGAACGGGAGATGTGAGTGTCGAAGGGGGTGCTGGGAGAGGGCAGGTATCTGAAGAGGAAGTGATTTCCTCCTTGTTCAGTGTGGTGGGACAACAGATTTTGAACCTCTGCCCAGCCATGGAGCTCACTGACTTACCTTGGGCCAGTCAGGGTTGTTGTGGTGATTAAATGAGGAGGGGAGGAGCCAAGTACACTGCCTTGAGCTCCTTGACTGAAAAGGTAGTCTATAAATGTAGGAAATAATAATAATAATAATAATAATAATAATAATAATAATAATAATAATAAGAAGAAGAAGAAGTGACACAGACCACTTGCATCGGATGGAAACTTTAACTTACTTCGTGGGTGTGTTTGAAGTGTGTGCTGCTTTCTCTTTTTTTAACCCTGTTCAGGTTCTTGACCTCTATCAAGGAGACTTATGTAATCTATAGTCATTTCAACACTGCCCCCGACACCTGGTCACCTAAACAGGAGCTGGTTGATTTCTGGCTGGGCTTCTTGATGGATTCCTGCCAGCCCTTTGTCTCCACAGAGGAGTGTCTGGTAAGGAGGCAATGAACATTGTTGCATTGACAAAACCACTACTGAACTACCAGCTTCTCCTCCTGTCTGCTCCTTTGCTACACTGCTGTGCTGTCTGTTGCTTTCCATCCTACTAGTGGCAGTGGCTTGTTCTGCACATGCAGCAGAACCAAGTGGTTCTGGGGGTGGCAGAGCACTCCGGTGGTAAAATGGACTTGTGCTCATTTTCTAAGCCACAGTTTGAAATGGCAATCTAGATGAGGCGTCTTTGTTTATGGAGGGTGTGTTCAGTTTCGTTTTTTGTATGGGGTAGCCATCAAAAAGGCTATGCCTGACCTACTGTCTGAAGTGGCATATAGTCCAGTCTGCATAAAAGGTCATATACAGTGGAACCTTGGTTTAGGAACACCTCGGTTTGAGTATTTTCAGTTTAAGTACTCTGTGGACCTGTCTGGAACGGATTAATCCACTTTCCATTACTTTCAATGGGAAAGTTCGCTTCAGGTTAAGTACGCTTCAGGTCAAGAATGGACTTCCGGAACCAATTACATTCATACCTCGGGTTAAGTACACTTCAGGTTGAGTACTCCACGGACTGTCTGGAATGGATTAATTCACTTTCCATTACTTTCAATGGGAAAGTTCGCTTCAGTTTATGAACGCTTCAGTTTATGAACAGACTTCCGGAACCAATTGTGTTCATAAACCGAGGTACCACTGTACATGGCATCCAACCATTTCCCCCACGACTTTCTGTTCTGCAACTCTCCAAGGTCTTAAAGAGTTTTCCAGCCGCCTTTGCCTGAGATCTTGGGTGCTTAGTGACTTAACATTGTAAATGAGTCATTCAGAAATTACAAGCTGGCCATCAGCAAGAGGCTTTTTTAATTTATCCGATTTTGCCCGGAAAGTTTGAATCGGGATTTAATGGCATTTTGATGGCCATATCAATGCTGTGACCTTATGAATGCAAAACTTTGCCTTGCTCATCTGTCAGTTTCAGCAGAGTTGCAGAATGAGATTCTTAGGAAATTTCCTTTTCTGTTGTAGCAAAGCCTTTCTTGCCTAAGGTGCTCTTTCATATTTCCTCCCTTAAGCTACATAAAATTCAGGGCAAGCTTTGCATAGCTGGGTTGGAGAGAGGACTGGACAGTCTCTCTCTCCCTCTCCCTCCCCCTCCCCCCCTCTGTTTGTGTGAAATTCATGTGCTGACAGATTTGCGGGGCAAGAGAAAATTGTGCAGATGCTTCTCCCCCCCCCCTTTAATTCCCCTCTACAAATCTTATTGGGAGAAGCCTTTGGGATAACTCCTAGTTCTTATCTCTAGGTGAAACAAAGCCAAATTATCTACTTCTGCTCAAATTTGTGAACTTTAGTCTCTCCCAACCCTTCCTTCTCTCCCTCCATTGTGGAAATTTGGACGGTAGTTTCCTTGAGACAGGGGCCTGTTTACCTTGCAAGATTGGTGGCTTGCAAAACATTGCAGGTTGATTTTGCCGTGCCAAAACTGATCCTGGAGCAACACCAAGGCAGCCCTCTCAGATGGCACCAAGAAACTCTGGAACATGCCGAGCTACCTTTCTCAAGCCATTTTTCCTCTGCAGTCAGTTATAATCTCGACACACAACAGGCTGCAAACACACCATGCATTTGCAGCACATTTTTCTCCCAAAGAGTTCTGGGAACTGTAGTTCAGCCCTCGCTGAGCTATAATTCCCAGCAACCTTCGCAAACAGCAGCTCCCATGATTCTTGTCAGCGTGGGGAGATGTGCTGAAAATGTATGGTTTGTATGAACACAAACACACACACCCCACTACCACCTTTTCCTCCTGCCCTCTAGTTTTAGTCCCAGGCATCACATCTGAGAATATCAGCACTATATCCCATAAGATGAAACAGTCAATTACCTGTGCTCACACCTGACAGGTACCACATAATACTCATTCCACATTTGTAAGGAAGCACCCAGACTTTGGAACTTCCTCCCATCAGGCAGGCACCTTCCCTGTGCTCGTTTTGGTGATGGTTCTGCAGATCAAAGCAGTCAAATGGACACATGTGGGGTTAAGGCGATCCTGCAGGTAGACTGGTCTCAAGCTGTTGAGGGCTTTATATCAGGCATCCCCAAACTTCGGCCCTCCAGATGTTTTGGACTACAATTCCCATCTTCCCCGACCACTGGTCCTGTTAGCTAGGGATCATGGGAGTTGTAGGCCAAAACATCTGGAGGGCCGCAGTTTGGGGATGCCTGCTTTATATACTAATAGTAACACCTGGAGCCTGGTCCCTTAGCAAATGGGCAAGCAGCGCAGATCCAAAGGGCAACCAGCAGAAAGCTTATGTGTGCTGTCTTCTCTTAAGTCCATGCTCACTACAATAAACTGTATGTAAGCCGCTTTGAGATTTCTGCTGAAATAAGAAGCGGCATGTAAGTTAACTAGTGATCTAACTCTCCATCTGTCCCAACAGGTCTTGATTCTAGAGTTGGGCAGAGTGTTGCAGCCATCTCAGCTCAGTGTCTGCAGTCAAGAAGGGCAGAAATCAGTGACGCTGAGCCACATTGGCTCTCCAGAAGAGGTAGGTCCAGAATTGTGTCCTGGGTCAGTTTCTTTTCCTGATTTTAAAATTTTTATTTTTATTTATTACCCTTCACCCTAAGGTTGTGAAACAAGTTACAACAATTTAAAATAGAACTTCTTCTTTTATAAAAAAAAAGTACGAACACAAAAAAATCTAATAAAAAGTAACAAAAGTTCATGTAATTACATTCATTCTATTTAGATTTCCAATATATTATTAAATTATAAATCTTCATGGCTGTTTATCCCTCTGGGCAAAATAAAAAAATTCCTTCAGTAGCACCTTAAAGACCAACTAAGTTTTTATTTTGGTATGAGCTTTCGTGTGCATGCACACTTCTTCAGATACACTGGAAACGGAATCTGAAGTGTATCTGAAGAAGTGTGCATGCACACGAAAGCTCATACCAAAATAAAAACTTAGTTGGTCTTTAAGGTGCTACTGAAGGAATTTTTTTATTTTGCTTCGACTCAGACCAACACGGCTACCTACCTGTAACTATCCCTCTGGGTGTGTGTCTCAATTTCCTGTGCTTCCCCACTCAGAGCATTTGTATGTTTCTTTCACCTTTTGGGTCTCTTTACAGGAAGGGATTTCCAAGTGGACATTCCCAACATCTTCCATCCGTGGAATCAGGTGATGATTATTACCGGTATTTTTATATAAAACAAATAATTTGAATTCCTTGTCTTTAAGGCTAGGCTTGTGCTTAAGATAAGAAGCAGCCTTTATACCAGGTCAGAGAAATAATTCACATTGCTTAGTATTGGCTACACTTACAAACAGGAACTCCCTGTGGTTTCAAGACCTTTCCCAGTCCTTCCTTGAGATACATCACTGACTTATGGTTCTTTCCCTAAAAGAAAGAAAGTTCTACAGGTGAAACTCAGAAAATTAGAATACCGTCGAAAAGTGCATTTATTATTATATAATTAATAATAATAATTTATTTATACCCTTCCCATCTGGCTGGGTTTCCCCAGCCACTCTGGGCAGCTTCCAACAGAAAAATGAAATCAAATAATCTATTAAACATTAAAAGCCTCCCTAAACAGGGCTGCCTTCAGATGTAATGCAACTTCAGTAATGCAACATACTATTTTTATTTTTATTTATTTTTACAAATGCTTTCTTTTGGAAATTCCATAGTAATAAAACAAATAGTTACAATAATACAAAAACATCACTATTACATTTCATTAATTACATTCCATTTATGATTGACCCGCCTAACGACAAATAATTACAATTACAACAAATAAAGGCTTGACATATCTTGCTTTGCATGTCATGCATCTATCTCATATATTGGTTTCACCTTTTAAGTTGCACTACTGAAATAAATGCACTTTTCGACGATAGTCTAATTTTCCGAGTTTCACCTGTAGTTCTCAGGACCCTGAAATAAAGGGCTGCTTTAAATAGGAACATGGGACACTGTCAAGAAAGACCTTTGGTGCATTTTGCACACTACTGCCTATACCTGGGGTATCCATCATGGTGCCTTCCATGGAGGACTCCAGTTCCCATCACCTCCAGCCAGCATGGTCCATGGTCAGGAATGATGGGAGCTGTAGTTCAGCAACATCTGGAGGGCACCACATTGGCTACTCCTAGTGCGCTGGGTGGCAGAAGGTCACTACAATTTCAGGCAGAAGTCTTCCCCAGCCCTCCTGAGAGTCCCCAGAGATTAACCCACAACAACTGGCATGCAAAGCCAATAGACTGTTGATGTACAGCCCCTCCCCTGAGAAAACAGAGCTAGCCAGGTGGCACTCGCAGTAGAGAGCACTGGGCAGAGAGGGCACATGAAAAGCTGCCTTTTTACGAGATCACAGTACACATTTTTGTGTATTTTCTATAAAAAGAAAATGCACTGCAAAATTTGGAGAAGTGTGTAATTTGACTGAGAGAAATGCAGGAAGCTGCCTTATATGGAATCAGACCCTGGCTCCATCCAGTTCTGTGTTGTCTACACTGACTGGCAGAAGCACTCCAGAGTTTCAGGTACAAATCTTTCCCAGCTCTAGCTGGAGATGCCAGGGATTAAACTTGGGACCTTCTGCATTCCAAGCATCTGTTTTATGACGTGAGTCACAGGCCACTCCCAAGATCAAGTGCATTCCAATCTACACTGAAGTCTGGGATTGGTGAGTTAGCTCAGTTTGTCCTTAAAATGCAGACAGAACACATTTTTTTCCTTCCACTTCGTACTGTAGCTCACATGTCAACGCTCCTCCATGCAAATATAAATAAAAAGAACACCATCGCACATAGAAAGCTAGCATGTCAAGGAGAATGGGGTCTGGCCTGTGGCTGGTAAGCCCCTGAGGCTGATGCGAGCAACTTTGGGGTGGGGGGTGGGACATGGAGAGAGGCAGGTTTTAAAGCAAGACGCAGGCTTGCGCTGATAAGGAAAGGAGACTTGCTGAAGTCCTCCTTCCACTCCCATCTTTTTTTCTTGTCAGTATCTCCAAGTGCGATGAGCGGTGCTGCTTCCTCTACGTGCTGCACACAGCGGAAGACTTCCAGCTGTACTTCCCTACCCAGTATCATTGCCGCTGGTGAGTGGGGGGGACATGAATGGGCAGCAGAGGGACAACCCGGAAGAGGGACAATGAGAAACAACAGCAACCCAAACACATTCCCCACTCGGGGAAAGGGAGTGTCTTCTGCAGGATGCTGCCCTAGACAGAGTGTTTCCCAGGGGTTATATTGTAGATTCAAGAAACCGGTTACCATTGATGCCGTTTCTTCTTCATCTTGTGCGACCATGGAGACACGTGATGCTTGGCTCTCCACTTCCTGCTTGCCAGGCCTGCAGTTGCAGTGTGGGTTCTGAAAACGTGTTCGTAAAAATTAGTCAATGAGGATCAGGGAAGGCAAAGTAAATAAAAAGGACTTGAGGTTCTCAAATCCGATTTCTACTCCCTCAGCTCCAAAGAAATTGAATTGGAGATAAACCCTGTTGATGCTCAGAGGGAAGCAATTGTAAACTTATCATCACCACCTTCCCTCACATGCCCAAAGATGAAAACTGCTGGCTCAAAGAGTGGAGTTAAGAGTTTCAGCAGGAATAAATGGCTGCAAATATAGTCTCACATCCACAGAGTTCACATGGAATAAGGAAATGAAAATCTGAAGCACTAGATTTCCTTTTGCTGTTCTAAATTTCAAGGTTTTCTTGAAAACACTTCGGGTTACAAACTCCGCTAACCCGGAAGTAGTACCTCAAGTTGAGAACTTTGCCCCAGTATGAGAACGGAAATTGTGCGGCAGCGGCAGCGGGAGGCCCCATTAGCATGCCTCAGGTTAAGAACGGTTTCGGGTTAAGAACGGACCCCCAGAACCAATAAAGTTCATAACCCGAGGTACCACTGTACATAGCATTTCTCCCAGAGCTTTGCGCAAACAAATAAAATAGTAATAGTAACTGCTAGAAGGATCTCTGGAGATAGAGTGTGTGTTCCCTGCTTGCCTTCCACTCACCTGCCCCATCCTCTGAAATATCCTGAGTGATTTGGGGCCCCTTTCCCCCTTTCCTTCCAAATTCAAGCTGCAATAACTTCGGGTTTAGTTCTTAGTCCCCTCTCCCCTCTCCATTTGCATAATTCTTCCAAATTTTCAGTCTTTTACTCAACCCATCCAGTCTGGGTTTTTAGCCTTTGATTCTGAACCCAACGGGATAATGACGGGATGGTTCTTTGCGCTGGTGTCCATTCTCTTAGGGGTTTTTTTCTTCCCCCTCTGCTCTTTTACATTAGGTTTTGCGAACTGGTCCGCTCCTTCATGGCAGAGATGGGTGAGGAAGTGAATAGCTGCAGCTCCCTGGAGGAACTCGAGGTGAGCTGGCGGAAGAAGATGCTCCTTTGTTTCAGGAACTGAAAACTTTTGTCGGGGCCTGTCGAATGATGGCTGTGAAAGCGGATGTGAAAAATGGCTAAGCCCAGTGGCGAACAGGCCAAGAGAGGGTGCTGCTCGTAGAGATTTTGCCAAACGGGCGTTGTAAGTTCCATAACTCTGTGTGTGTTCTTTGACTTGCCCAGTATGACTACGAACGCACGGAAGCAGGCGACAGGGTGATCCTAGGTAAAGGCACCTATGGGGTGGTCTACGCTGGCCGGGACCTCAGCAATCAGGTGCGCATCGCCATTAAGGAGATCCCAGAGCGTGACAGCAGGTAAGGGTTGCAAAAAGCAGGGAAGGAATTACTAATATTTTCAATTTTGGCTTCTTGTTTCTTTTGTCTTAAACTCAGTTCACCCCACTTCTGCACTTGTGTGTATTTTCCCCTCTTTTAATTAGTCCATTAACATTCATACTGATTTTTGTGTGCATATCTCCAAATATAGCCATTTTTGTATGCCATCTTGCCTATGCTTTTGCAAGCAGTTTCCCCTAGTACAAGGCATTTTTTGTACATTGCTTTCATGGATATACACATTTTGGTGCACATTTTTTGTTGGAGTGCTGTATCACAAAATAGGGAGGAGTTCAAATTTCAGAGATGAGCCATCTTCTGTTTGTGCATTTGTCCAGGAAGTGTGAATTTGGTATGTTTGGGCTAAAATGTGAACCCAACTATTTCCTCCCCCTATGCTTAGAATGGCCAGACCGCTCTGTGGGAATCTGGGGCTTTCTTCATGTTGCAAGAACTCCAGGATGTCTATGCAATCGGATTCCCACTTACGCAGCACCAAAAAAGATTTGCACAAAATCCGAATATGCTAATTGTTATGTGTAGATGCAAATTTGGAAATAATGATTGTAATTTAAACAAAAAATGCAGTACTGTCATACCTCGGTTTAAGTATGCTTCGGTTTGAGTACTTTCAGTTTAAGTACTCCGTGGACCCATCTGAAACGAATTAATCCACTTTCCATTACTTTAAATGGGAAAGTTCGCTTCAGGTTAAGTATGCTTCAGGTTAAGTACAGACTTCCGGAACCAATTGTGTACATAAACCGAGGTACCACTGTACATATTAGGGAAGATTTGTGAGCAGATGACCTTCATGCCTACTCAATCGTCTGCTCAGGAGCTACTATCATCATTATCATCATTAATATTATTAACAGTAATAGCCTGTGATTCACTTAGCTCCCAATTAATAGGTTATGGGCAGCTTCAAAGACCCTGCTGCTGTTCTCCCTTCTGAGGGTTCTTTATCTTTAAATCGGACTTTGACTGGAGAGCCCTTCAAAGAGAGGACTGTCCTCTCTAAAGTAGGACACATGGCTATCCTACTTGGCAGGAATATGCTCAGTATGGGGGGAGGGGTGTGACATCCCCTGGCTGCTGCCTCTGAGAGAGTTGTGTGTTTACCTGTCATTCATACATGCCACACTTGCGCTTCAGATACTCGCAGCCCCTTCACGAGGAGATTGCTCTCCACAAGCGCCTGAGACACAAGAACATTGTTCGCTATTTGGGCTCTGTCAGTCAAGATGGCTTCCTCAAGATCTTCATGGAGGAGGTACCTGGGGGTAGGTATAGGCAGTAAATACGCAATGTGCAACAAAAAAAACATGTAATTTTTTTAAAAAAAAACAGAGACCACCAATAAAGATGCTTTCTTAATTGTTTGCATCAGCAGGGCAGCACAGGAAGGTTGTCACAAAAGGTGTTCAGAGCTAAAAGCTGAATCTCGGTTGGCCACATGGGCCAATGACACTAAAAGCTTGGTTTCTTGTTGCTCTCAGATGAGCCTCACTAGCTCAGGGAACGACTGACGATGCCCCTTATCTCAGTGACTGAGCCGCAATATTAGGGTTTAGGTTTAGGCCTTGAGGTTACTGATGCAAGGACTGCAGTGGATATGACTAGCAGCCGTTGATAGCCTTGTGCTCTGTGCATTTGTCTAATGATATCCCTGT
Source organism: Zootoca vivipara (assembly GCF_963506605.1). Classification (NCBI taxonomy): domain Eukaryota; kingdom Metazoa; phylum Chordata; class Lepidosauria; order Squamata; family Lacertidae; genus Zootoca; species Zootoca vivipara. The sequence goes on along the minus strand of NC_083281.1, from coordinate 33,694,607 downwards.
ATAAGAAAACAGCCTCTAATGCTCCATGTCCTTCTCTCCCCATCGCAAAAATCCAGGGAGCCTTTCCTCTCTTCTGCGCTCCATGTGGGGCCCCCTGAAAGACAATGAGCCCACCATCGTTTTCTACACCAAGCAAATCTTAGAGGGGCTGCGCTACCTGCATGACAACCAGATCGTACACAGGGACATCAAGGTGAGAGCCCCCTCAGCTTGGGCTGCCAGGTGTAGACAGGTTGGTGCTAGATCTGTGTGGCTTTGCGAGACCTGGCAGGGATCAAGCAGATCTTTTCATGCAGCTTTCCTTTTCCACCTTCAGTTGGGTTTTGACTCTGTGTAAGCTTTGGTAAAACAAAGACTACATGGGATATTTCTTTTCAGGACATTTTGGCTAGGTCATGCACATCCTGCTTGCCTTGCTCCTTGTTGTTGTTTAGTCATTTAGTCGTGTCTGACTCTTCATGACCCCATGTACCAGAGCATGCCAGGCACTCCTGTCTTCCACTGCCTCCCACAGTTTGGTCAAACTCCTGTTCGTAGCTTCGAGAACACTGTCCAACCATCTCGTCCTCTGTCGCCCCCTTCTCCTTGTGCCCTCAATCTTTCCCAACATCAGGGTCTTTTCCAGGGTGTCTTCTCTTCTCATGAGGTGGCCAAAGTATTGGAGCCTCAGCTTCAGGATCTGTCCTTCCAGTGAGCACTCAGGGCTGATTTCCTTCAGAATGGATAGGTTTGATCTTCTCGCAGTCCATGGGACTCTCAAGAATCTCCTCCAGCACCAGAATTGCTCCTTAGGCATTTCTTAAAGACGATCCTTAATGGTTTTCAGCTAGCTGCTTATTTTAGGAATTTGCATGCAGTTAATTATCGTACAGCTTTTGCTCTGGCCACATTTAATGTGATTCCTTTCTCGGTTGCTCTGGGGAGGAATAGGCTGGTGTTCCTTGAGGGTTTGTCCTTGTAATAACCAGGAGCTGGAACATCTGTGGAAAATGTCGTTTTGTTTTTATAATTTTTATGCTGGTGCTCATCAGCAGGTGATTGCCCCTTTATTGGCCAAACCAGGAAGGTCAGCTAAATTTTATGTTAAATATTTACTGGGAGATAAAACCCTGTGTGTGTCATTAGTAATGGCCAGATTTTCTTTATCAGGGACAGTGAGAACAAGAAGGCAATTAACCACCTGAAGTTGGAAATACTGTATTTGGGAGCTATTTAAGACATTTGCTATCCTGTCAATATGTATACTTGAGCTGGTGGCATTTAGATAACACATTGCTTTCTGATTTGCTCTGTGCTTAAGATTATGGAGCATTGCATGGCTTTATTTTTGCCGCATTCCTGGTCTGTGCACCATAATAAAATGATGATGAAGTTAATACTACAGTTGAATTTCTAAGCACCAGTCCTTGGGGCTTTGTTTTTGTGGAAAGGGGGGAGTTTTTGGCACTGCCACTCCTTTTTTCACTGTTCCCAGTCCAGGTTCGAAGAGGCTCTGGGATAGTGTCTTCCGTTGAGCCCCCTCTTCTTTTGATGGTCCCCGACAGGCTTCCCTGGCTGCTAAGGCAGTGCCTTGAACAGCATTGGGCAGCTGGGTCTGGTTGCCACCTAGAGTTCCCTCCATGCCACAGAGCGATGCTCACTCAGTGGCAGTGTGTGAAATTAAAAAGCTGGCTGGATCTAGCCATTTGGCGCTCGCAGGCTGTGCAGGGAATTGGCTGAGGTGCATGTCCAGGGCAGACATCAGCAGAGCCTTTGTAGTCCAAAGACCCTTGCAGCTGCCCAAGGATGCCAAGACACTGGTGCTAGGCTTGTTTGCAGTTGGAGGAAGCCCTCAGCACTTGAGTCCCTTGTTGATCCTCCCAAGCAGTGACTTGGCTTTTCTTGGATAAACAGGGTGATAACGTCCTGATCAACACGTACAGTGGAGTGTTGAAAATTTCAGACTTTGGCACATCCAAGAGGCTGGCGGGGATCAGCCCCAGTACAGAGACATTCACAGGTAAGTGTGTGTGCAGCTCTGTGTCGTTTGGAGAAGAGAGCTGGCTCACCTGGGCTCTCAGGCATTGGGATGTGGCTCCCAGGACTACTTCCTTATTTCTCTCTTCCTTCCTCAGGCACCTTGCAGTACATGGCCCCAGAGGTCATTGACCAGGGACCCCGTGGCTATGGCAAGCCGGCTGACATCTGGTCCATGGGCTGCACCATCATTGAGATGGCAACAGGCAAGCCCCCTTTCTTTGAGCTGGGCAGCCCGCAGGCCGCCATGTTCAAGGTGAGGCTGGGATTTGCGCTCTTCTGCACAGCTGGGAAGAACACTTGGCTGTTTTCCTGCAGGGAGGAGGAGGGTCCTTGCAGGAGTTGTCTCTGCCCACTTGTTCCACTAGCCAGGAAGAAGTAAATGAGAATGGGTTGTCCAAGTGGAATGGACAATCTCTTCCCTGGTTCACTTGCTGCCCAGCCCCACAGCAGCTCTGATTCTAGGGGAATTTCCCTTTTCTCAGCAGCATGGCATTACTTCTCACCTTTCCTTCTAACTGCAGCCAGGATACAAAAAAGGGAGAGAGGATTGATGGAAGACCTGAGGGGGGCAGGTCTTCATCAACTCCCCAACCCTCTCAGCAGACTCCTTTAGATGATCCTCTGGCCAGGAATTCCTGGGTTGCTCAGAGCTTTGTGGAAGACCAGCAGAGCAGGCCAACTCATTGGCTAGTTGCACCAGCCTCTGTCTGGGACTGTTATAGCGAGTCTGGTGTACTTGTGAATGCAAGTAGTGCAGTCCTTTAGGGTTTAGGTTCCGTGAAATCTTTTTGCACCATTTAGACACTGCATATAATCATAGAGTTGTAGCGTTGGAAGGGACCCCGAGAGTCATTTGGTTCAACCCCCTGCAATGCAGGAATCTCAGCACATGGCCCTCCAGCCAATTGGAAACCATACCGGACCCTGCTTAGCTTTGCAGGTGGGCTAGCAGTCAGAATACAGCAGCTTCCACCATTCAGCCTGAGCTTTGAGGACCAGGATAGTTCCATAAACAGCCTATGACCCAGAACTGCTGACAACCCAAGGCCTCTGCCCTTGACTTAGTGTCTTTTCATAAAGGGCTGTAGCTCAGAGGTAGAGCATGAGAGCATGTTGTGCTTCGCAGGCAGAAGGGCCCTGATTGAATCCCTGGGATTTTCAAATAGGCCGGGAACCCTGGAGAGCCACTGCCACTCTGTGCAGACAATACTGAGCTAGATGGATCAACAGCCTGACTTGGTGTAATAAAATATCTTCCTCATTTCTTAAAAACTGACAGAAGCTGACTAGCCTGGCCTATTGATTCCCCACCATAAATGGACAGCAAGACAGTATTTTCGGGTATACTATTGCCAGTTGTTTTCCTTTTCTCAGGTGGGCATGTTCAAGATCCACCCCGAGGTGCCAGATTCCATGTCGGATGAAGCCAAGGCCTTTATCCTGAGTTGTTTTGAAGCTGATCCGGACAAGCGGGCAACTGCTGCTTCCTTGCTTCAGGAACCCTTTCTGAAGGCGCCCAGTAGGAGGAAATCCAGGAGCCCAGTGGTGATAGGTGAGGCAGGAAACCAGGGAACCAGGCAGAGGGCCTTCTCGGTAGTGGCGCCCACCCTGTGGAACACCCTCCCAACAGATGTCAAAGGAAAAACCAACTACCAGACTTTTTAGAAGACATCTGTACATACAACAAAAAAGTAGATATAAGAGGGATAGACGAGAGAAATTAGAGAAATTGGAAAAAGAGATAGAAATAAAGGAGAAAGAATTGGGGAAAAATCCGAAAGATACTACTATTAAAACGCAGGTAAAATTTTTACAAATTAATCTGAAACAATTAATGGATGAAGAAATAGAAAATAGGATCATATGGGCAAAGCAAAGAACCTTTGAATTAGGAAATAGATCGGGTAAGCTCTTAGCCTGGCAGCTAAGGAAGAGAAAGAGCCAGCAACAAATAATAGCAATAAAGGAGGAGGGAAGGATTAAGACCAACTCAGAGGAAATTCAAGATTGCTTTGTGAAATACTATAGCAAATTGTACAAAGGGGAAAATGTTAATAAAAAGAAATTAGAGAAATATTTAGACAAATTTAATGGAATTAGAATTAGTCCAGAAGAGCTTGAGAAATTAAATGATCCAATTTCAGGGCGAGAAATAGATGAAGAAGTAAACAAACTTAAATTGGGGAAATCGCCGGGTACAGACGGCCTGACGGGGAAACATTACAAAGTGCTCCGGAATGAATTAAGAGATGTGTACAAAGGAATGGTAAATAGGATCTCAGAGGGGGGGATGTTCCCAAAGTCATGGCAAGATACGTTTATCACCTTGGTACCGAAAGATAAAGATAAAAGAGAGGAAATAGGGAATTACAGGCCTATTTCATTGCTGAATATTGATTATAAATTGTATGCAGGAATTTTAGCCAATAGGATAAAGCATGTTTTGAATAGAGTTATAGGCAAAGAGCAACAAGGCTTTTTACCCCAAAGAAAGATGTCCAGTAACATCAGAATTTTGTTAGATGTATTTGAATACCTAAATTGGAATCCTAGTAAAAAAGCAGTTTTTATATTTCTGGACGCCGAAAAGGCCTTTGACAATTTGATATGGGAATTTATGAAGGGGACGCTAAAGAAATTAGGAATCACGGGCAGATTCATGGAGGGAATAAATGCTATATATAGCAAACAAATGGCAAGGCTGATCATCAACGGAGAGATAACTAAGGAATTTGAAATATCTAAGGGGACGAGGCAGGGATGCCCACTGTCCCCGTTGCTGTTCATATGGGCATTGAATTTTTTGATAATTGATCTGCTAATGGATAAAGATCTTAAGGGGATATCGGTTGGGAAAAGTGAGTTTAAACTGCGAGCATTCGCTGATGATTTAATAATAATGTTGGAGGACCCAGTGGAGACCATACCTAAATTAAAACAAAAGTTATTAGATTATGGGGAGGTAGCGGGACTAAAAGTTAATAATCAGAAAACCAAATTGATGATTAAAAATATAAGAAAGAAGGAGGAAGAGGAAATATATTCGATTAGTGATTGGGGAATAGTGAAAAAAATTAAATATTTAGGAATTATTATATCCAATAATAATGTGGAACTCTTTGAGAATAATTATGGTAAAATTTGGAGAACAATAAAGGAGGATTTGGCGAAGTGGAATGGATTAAATTTAACGTTTGCAGGCAGGATTGCCGCAATTAAAATGATGGTGTTGCCAAAATTAATATTCTTATTTCAAATGCTACCAATAAAACTAAAAAAAGAAACATTCGAGAATTGGAAGAAAGACATAAGCAATTTTATTTGGCAAGGAAGGAAAGCGTGGGTACAGTTTAGGATATTGACAGACGCAAAAGAGAGAGGAGGTTGGGGGGTCCCGAACTTGAAACTGTATTATGCGGCCTCTTGCTTGTGCTGGATGAGGGAATGGTTCTTGCTAGAAGATTCGGAGTTACTCAAATTAGAAGGATTCAGGAATATTGGAGGTTGGCATGCACATCTAATAAAAGAAAAAAAGGGAGAACATTCATCATTTACCAATCATGTGTTTAAAAGACCCTTATTTGATATATGGAACGAGTTTAGGAGTTTGTTAGAACCAAAAATTCCCTGGTGGATCTCACCTTTAGAAATGTCATCGACAAGTAAAGAACCCAAAGGAGGTATTTGGCCTACATATAAAGATCTGATTAGGAAAATTAATAACCAGTACGAGCTCAAATCATATGCTGAGGTTGAACAATATTGCCAAAGTTGGTATCATTATATTCAAGTGCAATCGATATTTAGGAAACACAAAGCAGTAGGTTTTGAGGATAAAAGATCGAAATTGCAGGAATTGTTATTAGAAAATCGGGATAAACCATTGGCCAAATTGTATAAATTTTTACTTGAGTGGGAAATGAAGGATGAGATGGTTAAACACACAATGATAAAATGGTCTCAAGATATAGGAAGGGTAATCTTTGTTGAGCAGTGGGAGAAACTCTGGAACGAGGACATAAATTTTTCAGCGTGCATGGCGATAAGAGAAAATCTATGGAAGATGGTATACAGATGGCACCTGACCCCAGCCAAATTAGCTAAAATTTATAGGAACGATCAAAATAATTGCTGGAAGTGTAAGGAGAAATTGGGAGATTTTTTTCACTGTTGGTGGAGGTGTTGCAAGATTAGCATCTATTGGTCAGACATATACGAAGAATTGAAAAAAATGCTCAAATTTACCTTTGAAAAAAAGCCTGAGATCCTGCTGTTGAGCATAATACCTGGGGACATACCGAAGGATAGGAAGAATATATTACTTTATGCCTGCGCGGCAGCCAGGGCACTGATTGCCCAAAATTGGAAAGGAGATAAGATCCCAACAATTCAGGAGTGGTATATAAAATTAGCCGAATACATGACCCTAGCAAAACTAACCGCCTTGATTAGAGGAATACCAAAACAAAAAATTAAAGAAGAATGGAAATATGTGGAGGATCACTTTTATAAACAACAGATAAGCACTAAGGTGGTGATATGTTTAGACTAAGAAGCACAAGACAATAAGAAATAAGGAAATGGAAAGGGAATAAATGTATTCTAAGGTCAAGATAAGGAGCAGCCTAGCAGAACGTAATTATGTAAGGGAACCGACTATAAGTGTTTGGAAGTCGGAATTTCACCTACCTCTCTTAACTATCCCTTTTAGTTTTACTTACCTTTCGCCTATCTTTTTCTGTTTCTTCCCTCCCTTCCCACCCCTTTTCATTTCTTTCCCCTCCCCTCCCTATTGACTTACCTTGGATGTCTCGTTTCCTCTCTTCTGTTTATCCGTTTCCTCTTCCTAGTTCCTTCATAGTTTTGGATTTTTGGTATAGGATTGTAAAGAATCAGTCCGGGGATACTGAGACTTAGAAGCTTATTTAATAATGTTTTGATTTTTGAATTGTTGAATAACCTGTATTTGTTTCATGTATTCCTTTGTATTCTTTGGTTGTTAACTTTTCATTTGCTTTCTTGTCTTGGTATTTTCTTTTGTAATTTTAATATTCAATAAAGGTTTAAAAAAAAAATAGAAGACATCTGAAGGCAGCCCTGTTTAGGGAAGCTTTTAATATCTGAAGGATTATTGTATTTTAATATTTTGTTGGAAGCCGCCCAGAGTGGCTGGGGAAACCCAGCCAGATGGGCGTGGTATAAATAATAAATTATTATTTATTAATCTGTGAGCCAAGCCAGGCTGGGGCTCCTGATTGTTTGGGAGGTGCCTCGGCATTACTTTGCTGCCAGCCTTGCACTCCTCTCTCTTCTCCCTACAGACGAGTTGTCTCCTCCAAATGTGCCAGAAAGGTCGATTTCAGCAGAGGGTATCGGCGAGTCCCAGAAACGTTCTTCGTCATTGCAGTCCTTGAACATCTTTCTGTCTCGGAGCACCAGTGAAGTGGCTCAGAGGCCCACCTATCTCAGGTAAGGCCTGGAGCAGAAGGGAAGCAGGGAGTGGGGAGCTTCACTCGGGCAGGTTTACAGTGCAGCTTGTGCCCTATGGAATCGAGGCTCCACAAAAGTATTGGTGTCTGAACAGGCGATTTAACCTACTTGGAAACTTGGTGTGCTCTCCTGCCTATCCACACTGCCACAGTGATGATGGACCTTAGCTCTGCCTCCACTTGGCTGCCTTGAAACCTGCCTGTGCCTGAGCTGCAGCTGCATTGCTGCTCCTGGTCCAGGAGGTGTCAATTGGCAGCCACTTTAATATTTGTGGCCCCACACGTGTGGAAAACTTCTGCCATCAGGCACAGGCTCCCCAGCATACAAGACAGAAAAAGAAAACAAAGATGCTATTTTTAAAAACAGCAAGCGGAGGAGGCAAAGAAATGAAAGCCACCTTTCTCTCAAATGGCGGTTTTGGCCAGAAGGGTAAATATCATGAACGGTCTAGCCAAAATTGCTGGCTCGTCTTCTTTAGCCTTGATACTGGTTCTAAACTAGTCAGGTTGTGCACAAAATTGGTGGCTGAGAAAATACAGAAGGATCTGACCGCCACCTGGTGGCAACCCTTTGCCCCTGTCACTACGAGTTTTCAGTACCAGCATTAATGTGATAACATAGCAGTGATGTCTTTTGAACTCTCCAAAAAGTCACAATATGATTTCTGTTCTTTTTTTAATAATAATTTTTATTAGGTTTTTTCAGAATACAAAGAAAAACACACAAAAAGAAAACACTACAATAAAAACACTAAAAAAATAAACACACAAAAACAAATTACTTATTACTTTTTCCTTTCACATTGTATGTAGGAACCCCCTCGGGTTCCCGTCCACTGTGGTTCTTTAACATACATATTTTTAGCAATTTCTATACCAATTTAATCACCTTATGTAACCTTATTTTACACCTTACACTTAACATGTTCATAATTTCCACAGTTTATTTTTAGCCTAATTCTGATCTTAATATATAACTTTTACATATTTTTTAAATATAACTTAAAATATTTCCATTCTTCTTCTGTCGCTTCTTCCCCCTGGTTATATGATTTCTGTTCTTAACAAGTGAGCAGATGCACTCTATACTTTTAGCTAGGTAAATCAAGCCAAAGCAGTGACAACCTTTTGGATTTGTTCCTGGGGAACGTTGATTCCCTTACACAGGGATGAGCAATGTCTGGCCCTTCAGACATTGTTGGATTGCAACATCCATTATCCCGGATGACTGGCCAGGCTTTCTGAGACAACAATCTGGAGGGGCACATGTTCCTAATATTTTCCACAGTTCCTCACGATACTGCAATGTCCACACACTTCCAAATGACAACAGAAATAATTTAAAGCAGGGGTGGCTGCACTGCCATCTCAAGGCTTTTTGTGCTCCCTGCACCCCTTGAATAATTTGGCAATTTCTTTGTACAGTATATATAAAAAGGACATTATCACCACAGTGATACTTTGTATAATTTGTTGGTGAGAGATATGGCCTGAGAATCCTTAGTCTGGTCTTTGGTACCTCTCGCTCGCCTTGGTTCCAATGCCTCTTGCTTGCCTGGATGGAGAAAAGGGGTGTGTGTGTGTGTGAGAGAGAGAGGGGGGGGGGCTGTTGTCTGTTAGCCTACTATACAGAAAGGAGTCTCATTTGTTGCTCTGGCATGTGGCCCCCATAAGATACCCACGAAGGGCATGCAGCCCTAATTCTGAATGAGGTTTCCTACCTGTGCTTCTGGTAAGAATTCAGCACAACTTGCGTTCTCACGGATGGCTCACATTGCCAGCTGCCCCAGAGTGGCCGCGGTTCCCACCCCTCCATCCCCAACCACTGTTCCTTCAGGATCCAGTCCCCTCCATTGCTTTGTGTCTACACAGGGCCCCTGAGGAGCTTCTTAATGTTGACCTCAGCCTCTCCTCCTCCTCCCATGAGGAGAGCGGCTGCTTGTTCTTGCTGAGGAAGGATAGCGAGCGGAGAGCCACCCTCCACAAGGTCCTGACAGAGGAGTTGCCCAGTATTGCCGCTGCGCTCTTTGAGGCCCAGGATGAGGTAAGCACCGCTCGGGCCTTTGTGGGCTTAGGGGCCTTCCAGACAGTTGTTGAACTACAATTCCCAACATACCCGACAGTTTGTCATGTTCGCTGAGGCTGATGGGAGTTGCAGTTCAAAAAACAAACAAACCCAGGAGGGCACCAGGCTGGGGAAGGCTGAATTAAAGTGTTGCCAAATCTTGCGGGGTGTATGTGTCTCCTTTTTCCTTCCTCAGCCCCAAATGTAGAAATGGAAGATGAATAAAACCCATCCTCCCTATGGATTCTTGGAGAAGCTGTGTTGGGAGCACAAGTTTATTTATTCTGGATTTATATACCCCCTTTCCGCCAAGGCAGCTTACAGTTTAAACATGAAAACGAATACATTACATAAAAAAGTAAACTGGCAGAATCTTCTCATGCCAGCTGGGAGCTGTTGGTGTTTGTGTTCCCTGGCCTGGTTCCCTTGCTTCTGCCTTCCCTCAGGGTTCATGCAGATCTTCAGCAACCTCCAGGGAAGGTGCGGGAGAAACTCCAGCATTTGTGCCACCCCACCTTTGATTATGAATATTGTAGGGTAGCCACTGGATGTCAAGTCCCAGAGCAAAGGGGGAACTGAGAGGAGTGTGCAAGTTATTTTATATCTTGCATTTATATCCCACCTTTTCTCCAAGAAGCATGGTTCTCTTCCTCCCCATTTTATCCTCGCAACAACCCTGTGAGGTAGGTGGGGCTAAGAGACCGTGACTGGCCCCAGGTCACCCAGTGAGTTTCTCACGGCTGAGCAGGGACTTGATCTCTGGTCTCCCAGGCCCAATATGCCAGCTGTGACACCACACTGGCTTTTAGTTTGGGGGAAGAGGAATCTGCAGGCCTCCGGATGTTTCTGGCTTGCAGCGCCTCCATCATTCCATCCCTGCTGGAGAGATGATAAACAGAGGCAAAGCAGAATTCCCACACTTGGTAACAGGCACAGTGCCATGGCTTTCCCCCTGGCCCTCAGCTCTGTTCTGTTTTGTTTCCGGTTGTGTGTCTCCTCCAGGCCTGGCCTCCTCCTTCGCCTTCGCCTTCCCCTCAGAGCCCAGTCTCCTTGGACCACATCGCCCAGCTGGTCTCCTGCCTCAAGAGATACATCCGCTCCCCCAACCGCAAGCAGCTGGCTCACGACTTGCGCCAAATCCAGACCAGCTTGCAGGCGGATGGCCTGAGCCTTTGTCAGCTGCAAGCGCCCCTCTTTACCTTCCAGGACATCGTAAGTGGGCTTGGGTCGGTGCGGCCGGGATCCCTCATGAAAAGTGTCTTTGGTGTTCCGCTGCAGTGCCCAGGAAGCCACCCTGGGCTCAGGGGCAGACCTTGGTAATATGCTGCCCTATGCGAGGCCATTTAATGCCCTCACAGCACCAGCCTAAGCGGGCTTTGGGAAGGAGGTGTGAGGCTCTGGCAGGGTCCTAGAGCCCTCCTATCTCCTTCTCAAAGTCTGGTAAACTCTTGCCCAGCTTTAGGAAGGAGGGCCCTAGGACCCTGGCAGGGCCCTCACGCCTCCTACCTGAAGCCCACCAAGCGCTTACCAGGCTTTGAGAAAGTTCTATCATGACACAGCACAAGCATCATATATGTTTCCACTGGAGGGTATCTATAGAGCAATGGGGAGCTGACTGCTTCAGGGCTGTTTCAGTTCTCTTGTACACGGACATGGCCGCATCATAAATATTCAGCTTTCTTACCACTCCAGGGATGGGGATCCTGTGCTGCTTCAGATTCTGTTGGACTCCGGCTCCCATCAGCCCCAGCCAGCATGGCCCAGTGGTCATGGGAGTTGTAGTCCAGCAGGATCTGAAGGGCTGCAGGATCTGACTGCCGACTGTTAGATTTTTAAAAAACTGTTGCTGTTGTTTCATCTCTGCATATTTAAAATGAAGAAAACTTAGAAGGGAAGTCGGAGTGACTTTTGCCTGCAGAAAGGCTGAGAGCTCGCTCCTCAAATTCCTCAGCATGTGCTCAGGGGTACCTTTTATCCTCCCCATAATGCTGAAGTGTATGTCTGCTCAACTGAGCCCAGTTCTTGGCTGCAGTTGATGGGTCTTAGGGATCTAGTTAAGAAAAATGGATCCCACCAGGATGGTCTTAGATGGACAGAATCCTTACCAAATTTGCAGATAAGACAAAGGAAGGAGGGATAGTTACCATCTCAAGGTAAAGGGACCCCAGACCATTAGGTCCAGTTGTGACCGACTCTGGGGTTGCGGCGCTCATCTCGCGTTATTGGCCGAGGGAGCCGGCGTACAGCTTCCAGGTCATGTGGCCAGCATGACAAAGCCGCTTCTGGTGAACCAGAGCAGCACACGGAAACGCCGTTTACCTTCCCGCTTGGAGCAGTACCTATTTATCTACTTGCACTTTGACGTGCTTTCGAACTGCTAGGTTGGCAGGAATTGAGACTGAGCAACGGGAACTCACCCCGCCACAGGGATTCGAACCGCTGACCTTGTGATTGGTTTAACCCACAGTGCCACCTGCGTCCCCTTACCATCTGAAAGGGCAGGAATAAAATTAAAAATGCAGGCCACAGCGCTTTCTCAAAATGTGCTGATTGGTCCAAAAAGATTAGTAACCCCTGGACTAGATCGTCCACAAGTCCTCCCCCTCAACCCTATGAAATGCCATCTCTGGGACAACTATATTCAGTGTTTTGGGTGAAGCCAGAATGGCAAGGGTGGGGGGTGCCTAGAGAGCTAAGCAGAGGAAGGAGGCCCAATGCATCCTGAGCCTGTCTCCCACCTCCACAGGTAAAGCAGGCACTGCGGAAGCTCCAGATCAAGCCTCACTGGGTGTTCGCCTTGGATAACCTCATGGGGCAGGCGGTCCAGGCAGCTTTCACCATCCTCTTGACAGGTAGGAGAAATGGGTGGAATAGAAGGTTGGCTCAGTCTGAATACAGTCTGGAATTCTCCGGGTCTGAGGAGCTGAGGAAGATGTTTATATTGCATATTGCATTCATATTCTGTCATTTCATACGAGGAACTCCAGGTGTTGTTTGTGGTTCTCACCCATCTCGTTTTATCCTGGGAGGCAGTAACTGGCCCAAGGTCACCCAGGGAGCTGCATGGCTGAGTGGGGATTTGAACCACAGTCTCCCAGATCCTAAGCCAACACTCTCACTGCACCACACGGGATGTTTGTGTGTTGTGTGTGTTCCTGGGACAAATGGTTGGGAATGTGCTTTTTTGACCGAAGGTGCCAGAGAGCAGCTTTGGGGTCCTTCTGCATGCCAGTGCATGCACTCTTACCACTGAGCTGCGGAAGCACCGCAGTCTGCCACTATGTTGGGCAACTGCCTTGCCCACCCTTCGCCCCTCTTCTATCACACACATTTTGCCTTTCCAGAACTCAAGGTGAAGCCATGGTCCTCCCGGGAGGAAGGCCACGAACACGCAAGCCATGAGGAGGAAGAGAGCCTGTTGCCCCAGGGGCTGCAGTCTTTGAAAAGCCAGGACCTTGCCCTCAAGGACAGCATGGACACACCAAGTTCTGGGATCGGCACCACCAGCAGCAGCTGGATGGACTCCCAGCATTCCCTGAATGGCCGTTTACCTCTCATGGCCCAGCTAAATGAGCTTCAGGCAGAGACGAGAAGGTAAGCCCTTTCTGGCTTCCCTCCTCTAGGCTGGGGTGGGGTGAGCAGCAAAGGGACAACAGGCCTCTGCCCCATTTTTTGAGAGCTTTAGAGCAGAGCTGGGGCCCTCCAGACTCTGTTGGACTACAATTCCCATCATCCTTGGCCATTGGGCATGCTTGCTGGGGCTGATAGGAGTTGGGGTCCAGCAGCATCTCAAGGAAGCTCCTCCTGCTGTGTGTTAGAATGGTGGTCACCGGTAGTCGCTGGAGTCTAGTTCCGCCCAGCCCCAGCCAGCAAGTCCATTAACGGCACAGGGAGAACCCAGATGGTTCAGGTCAAAGGCCCATCGAGTCCCCACATGCCTTGATGGTAAAACTACCAGAGGAACCTGAACACAGTACCACTCTGGCCAGTGACCTCAGTGGTTGGGGTTAATGGAAATAGTAGTCCAGCAACATCCAGCAGGCACCAGGTTGACTACTCGCTGGCACAGGGTTGTCTTATGCAGCTACATTCAGGGCTCAGCCACAGAAGCTGTAAATCACAGCAACTTGTTTTCAGTGCCAATGTTTGGTCTTTGAAATATGTGTCATAGCGTTAAAGGAGAGTGTTTCTGAGCATGTGTGGAATCCACACATCACTTGGGCATAATCCCAGCCACTCCTCCTAAGTAGGATGAGAATTTTTAGGGCAGAGGATGTGACTGCCCTGGCAGCCAGGAACACCAACATCTCAAATGCAAACTACTTCTTCGCAGTTGGACACACTAGCAGAGCAATCCGACCGCCACTCTAATCTTTTTATGCATGCACTTGCAAGCAAGTTCACTCTCTAACCCTTTCTGGCCCTGCCAGGCTGCAGTGGGAGCTGATGAAGAAGGAGCGGGAATGCCAGAAGCTTCTTCAGGAGGCATTGTGGAGTGTGGAAGCAGATTCCTGGGCTCTAAGAGGAGCCAAGCTGAGAGGTGAGGTCTCTGGCACCAGGAGGCTCAGGCTGGAATCGGCACCTGAGCTTGCTCCATCCTGAGGAGCTGTAAGCAGAGCTATGCAACCTCTGTGCTAAACAAGTTGAAATTATAGACCCAGCCAAAATTGAGAAAAGCCTAATTTTGAAACCGTGGGAACATTGGAAACTGCCTTATGCCAAGTCAGACTGTTAGTTCATCTAGCTTGGTGCAGTCTACACTGACTGGCAGCAGCTCTCGCCACCAGTATCCTGTTCTGTGCTTGTGCAACATCACACACAGATATGGAGTGATACATATGCACAGGAGTATGGAATAGGACAATGTGTTTGTGCGCTCACACACACTTCATTCTTCCTCTTCTCCAGGCATTGGAGATGTGTGTGGCATCTTTATCCCCCTGTTCCACCATCTTATTCTCTCCCCCCTCCCCCTGCTCCCCACAAGGGGCAGCAGTTTGGGTGCCTTTCAGAATCAAAACGCATCTAAAGCAAGGTGCTGTGGGAATATCACACTTTATGGTTTTAGGAAGCAGAAGTTGGTCACACAAGGCACTGAAGAAACCTTTTAAAAACCTCTTCCTTTTTTCACCTGCTTTCCCAGGAGACACTACTTCCCCATTGCATTCCTGGGAGAGAGAAGAAGAAGAGACTGCAGATCCCATCCTCGCCGAGTGGTTGGAAAAACACGGGGCTGACAAAGCCACAATTGCAACGGTAGATTCCTTTTTGGAGGGGGGCGTTTTAAGCATCGGCTCCTGGCTCCATGGTTTGGCCCAGCCTCCAGGCAGAAGTGCCTGCTTTTAAATGCAGTTGGTAGGGGTGGGGGAAGGGAATGTCATTGGGTTGGCTTAACTCAGAAGGGACATTTTTGCTGGGAGAGTTTCAGAAAAGAGCAGCCGAAATTATCAAGGGGTTGGAGCAACTCTCCTGTGAAGAAAAGTTCTGGGGATTTTTAATTTGGGCAGGCAGGGGCAAGATGAGTAAGCAGGGGCATAGTAGATGTGTGTAAAGACATGCATGGTGTAGAAAAAATAGATTAAACGTTTTTCTCCCTCTTTCATAATACTAGAACCTGGGGCTCTTCAATGAAGTTGAATGTTGGGAAACTTAGGGCAGACAAAAGGAAGTTATTATTCACGCAAGTTAGAGAATTTGCTCCCATGGGATGTGGTGTTGGTCACTAGCGGGGATGGCCGTAAAAGTGGATTACACAAGTTCATGGGAAGCTAGGCTATCAACAGTCTATGTACTGACTCATAGTCAGAAGCAGTTTCTGGAAATCACAAGTGGGTGTTTTCTCCAAGCAGCTGGTTGGTCATCTTGAGAGTCAGTGCCTTTTCTGCGGTGCCTCCCCATTTGTGGAATGCTGTCCCTGAGGAGGTTCGCCTGGTGCCTTTATTACATATCTTTAGGTGCCACACGAAAATATTACTCTGTGGCTAATTAAACTGTCTCTGGCCTTTAAAACTGAGGAGAGGTATGTTTTTGGTTTGTGACTGTGTTATGTATTTTTGAGGTTTTATATTGTAAACAGCCTTGTGATCCTTGGATGAAGGGCAATATAGACAGTTGATAAGAATAAATAAATAAGAATAATAATTGCACAACACTCTTCCTCAGCCAGAGAGGTTGTTTCTCTGGAGTGGGTAGGTGTCTGTCACCTTCCCTGTTCTCTGGCCAGCCACAGCTAAAGCAATTGCATGTCTCTCTTTCCTAGCTCTCACACCATGGCTTCACCCTGCCTGACTTGCTCAACTGTGCTACGCCTGACGACCTCCGGTACACCCGTATCAGGTAGGTGAGAGGCAGCTTAGGTGGGCAGGTAGGGGCGATTAAGAAATTCATTGAGTCTGGGTTGCAAAATGGACTTCCCAGATCTGTACCTTCCTCACTGAAGTCTGGGCGGTGAGTCGACGGCTGCCTTTGTGCAGCGCATTCCTCCACGCTTTTTAATAAAGCAGTCAAATGGGGCTGCTGCAAATGCAGAGTCCACGAGGCAGCCATGTGTTTTCCTTGTACACAATTCCATGAGAAGGGGAGAGTGCATAATTACATCCCACTGTTCCCCTGAGTAGTTTTGGCTCCATTTTCAACACAACACAGAAGAGTCGCCATCAGATCTAGTAAGGCACTTATGTTGGCTCCTCTCCCCCAAAAGGCAGCTCTCCTTTCTCACCACTTTGCAGAACCCATGATTTTTTTAAAAAACCATCCAAACTTCTGCCTGCATGATTATTTTAAGCAGAATTTGTTTATTTTTTGCTATTTATTATAGTTACGGAATTTAGTTGCAGTTAGCCCAGGAGGGAGGCCTGGAACCTGAGTATCCATGCTCAGAGGGATTGCAATCTAAGTGCTGCTACCTCTTATAAAGCTGAAACCCCATTATCATTGAGGCTACTTAGGAAGCAGCAGCTGACAGGTTAAGGCACTTGATTCAAGTTGTGTACAAAGCATCACCGCCTTGTGTCTAGTTGAGTTCTGAGTGGTCCAGGTGTTTGGATGGCATCTTCTGTGCCCTGTCACCTGGAGCACTGCAAGTCACATTGGCTGAACGACCTGAGAGGCGCAATATAGCATGTTCACCATCTGAGTCTTTCTATGGTGTTTTCTCGGCAGAGGGGGGATGGTGTGCCGCCTCTGGAAAGCCATCTTGGAGCACCGGCAAACACTCGGCCAGAAGTTACAGCCCGAAGTGGAGCGAGAGCCAGGCCAAGGGAAGCCCTTAATCTGCCTGGAGGACAGCAGACTCTGGTTGGCATAAACCTTCTTCCCCACAAGTAAGCAGAAGATTCCAGACCTGCCCTCACACAGAGGTGATGTGAACTGACTTTCCATTTATCCCTTGAGTGATGGTGATGGGGAAGGTGGTACTGCTCTATTCTGGCACCTCAAGCAAATCACGTCTGGAGGAGACTATTTCTGTGGCACTGCCAAAATCTGCAGTTCTCTCTCGGCTTGAGACAAAGGAAGACAAAGGGTGCTTTGTCCTGTGACCTGGATTAGAGAGGTAGGGAGATTCTGAGCTAACCTGCAAGAGGTGGAAGGTTGCTTCAGAGTCAGCAGTGGGAAAAGCCCCGATTGCATCGTTCACAGCTGTGCTGGACTGCGATTCTTCTCTGGCCTGCTGCAGAAAACATGGCTCCAGGAGTCATTAGTGTAGCAGCCATTGAGGCTGGGAAATGATACTCTGGGTGTTCCACTGGACGGCAGAAAGGAAACGGTGGGATTGTTCAGGTTTTGCCGTAATACCAACAAGGATGGAAATGCAATGCCCAGGATGGAGGAAGTAAATAAAGTTTTTTTTAAAAAAACAAAGCATGACACTGCCTCTTGTTAATGTCAATAGCATGTGGAGGAGATCAGGGAGGCGATGGGACATAGCGACAGCATGGTTCTTGTCATGGGGCATCTTTTGGTCTCCCCTAAAGTACAGTGTGAAAACCATCGCAAGGCCTTCAAAGAAGTCCCTTTTAAGAGTTGGACCTGCTCACCTCCCTCCTTAAGTCTGAGAGAGCAGCCAGCCCAGGCTGAACTTGCCCATGGGCTCCTGGCGCCAAATCTATTTTCCCCCTGCCAGAGGCTGCCCTTCAGCAACCACTGTGGTTGCAAGTCCTACAGAGACTCTGGGCCTGTTCATTTGCATCCAGTAGGCTGCTGCTGGGGAAGCCAATCAGCTTTTCCTCCATCATCCCAAGAATGGGTGTCCTGCTGTAGTTTGGGATTAAGTCCTAGGGTTCAAGTTGGTCCTCAAAGGAAGGCTCGCTTCCACCCACTGCCCAGGCTGCTTGAACACCATCTCCCAGGCGTGGCGCTCCTCTTCCGTCGAATCCATCCAGGAGACTGGCAGGCCGTAGCTGTTCCCTGTGTGGAAGCAGAAGGGCTCTGAATCAGTCACCCGGGGCCCACTTGCTTGTAGTGACCATCAGACAGAAATGTGGCATTTCTGGGCACCCTCTGCCCTGCCCACCTCTCCATTAAACAGTTCCCCCTCCAATACTCTCATCACCTCTTGGTGGGAACCCTTTACATTTCCCACAACACTCAGCCATTGTGGAAAGTTAAAAGAGAGAGTCTCTGGCCCCCCTCTCCACTGCCAACCAGAACTCTGTTACTGTTTAACCAGGCCTACATAACCCAACTGAGGGATTGGGGGACATTGTACTAAGGGCCCCCTCTAATCTGGAATCCAGCACCTGGCTCATTTCCCCTCCCTCAATAAGGTGCAGATTCAAAACACACACACAAACACAGTCTAAAACTCAAAACCCAACATTCCCACAACACGCTGCTGCCTCACCGGTGCCAAGGCTGAGCCGGATGCCTCCGAGCTGCTGCTTAGAGAATGTCTCTTGGTCCCAGATGGTGAACTCTGCACATGCCTCAGCCAAGTCCTTGGCCTGGAACCCATCATAAACCATGGTGTGGTTGAAAGTGGGGCTGAGGCTCTTCTTCACGATGCGGGTCCTCTGCCGGCTCACCTTGCTGTCATCAGGGAGGATGTAGCTGCAAGGGGAGGCAAGGAAGGTTCTGCAGCTTAGTGGCTAGAGGACCTGCTTTGACTGCAGGCTCAAGCCCTTCATCTTCAGGTAGGACTGGGAGAGAACCCAGCGCAGGTGATGGACTGTAGTTCAGAAGGTTCCTCCTTGGAAACAAAAAGACTCCCTGCAAATAGAAAACTAGCCAGGCAAGGAGAGCAGGCCCACCAGAGCTGTTTCCCTGCTGTGCTGGTTTTCTATAGGCAAGGAGCTCATTCTAAAAACCAAACTGTGATTGCCCACTCAGAGTCCAAAGCGGGAAATGTGCACTTGTACACATACATCAGGCCGCATGCAATGCCCTGCTTAGCACTTGAACCACCCCTTCCCCTCCATTAACCCTAGCCCCTTCCCCACTTCAAGAGGGCTTAAGGACAATTCCAGATTGCTGCTACCGTGTTTCTCATATTATAAGACATGTCTTATATTTATTTTTTCCTCAAAAAAACACACTATGGCTTATTTTCAAGGGATGTCTTATTTTTTTCCTCCTCCTCCTGCCGCGGCCGGCATTGCTGCTGCTCCTATCACTATGTCTTATTTTCGGGGTATGGCTTATATTCCTCGAATGCTTAAAAATCCTGCTATGGCTTATTTTATGGGGATGCCTTAAAATATGAGAAACAGGGTATTTGTGGATGGGATCCAATCATATCCTGGCAAATCCAGATTGCCTAATTAAAAGCTGATTTGGTGCTGTTGCAACAACCCTCTTCCCCATTCCAAAATTGGGCTTTTTGCAACAAGGAAAGTGATTGCGAAATTCACTGGGAAGTGTGGGATGGCAACGGCTTGACGCAACATTGCATAACGCACACCAGTCAGAATGAATGCTCAATAAATAACCAGCATTAACTGAGCTCCCCTTTGCAAGCTGCGCAAACAGATCAGGATGCATGCTCAATAGACAGGTAATCTGGCAGAGACCCAAGAGCAACAGGCACTTACCACTGAACGAATGAGTCTGCTGTGCTGCCCCGCTGGGGAATAATGTTCTGCGCATCCTTCACCCAGATGTGAAGCTCGCCAGTGGGAGGAAGCCCTTCCCCTGAAAGAAAGCCGTGACAATGAAGGTGGATTCAGAGGCCAAGCACCATCTCTTCCGACCCAACACCTACCGAATTTTAGATCTAATCCTTCTGGTAGCTGGAATCTCCTGCTGACAGCTGGATCCAAGACAGATGAAACTGCTATTGGTTCTTAAGCTGATTAAAGCCCTAAATCAGGGATGGGGAACTTGTGGTCTCCAAATGCTGCTGGAATTTAATATCTGTCAACCCTGACCATTAGCCATGCTGGTCCAGGGTTAAGGGAGTCCCAAAAATATCTGGTTCTCCACCCCTACCCTAAGTGGCTTGGGACCAGGGTACTTGGAAGGTCACTCGACCCCATATGAACCTTTTCAAGCAGCTGACATCACTGAGAGGAGGTAGACCATACCTGCAGAGGTTAGGTAGGTGACCAGTCCTGTAGTTTCATGGATGGACTAGTTCCCTCCCTAGTGAGATCTGCTTCATTACCTTTGAATATCGGGCAAAGCCTATCCTATTATTTACTTAGCCTTCTGCTGGGTTGCTCTGTCTGCTCCTAGCCAAACTGCTGCATTTATGGTTGCTATTTATGTAGAACGATACCTTCTCTCGATTTTAACTGTGGCATTTGGTTTTTATTATACCAATATTTTTATGAGGGTTTTTTTTTTGGTCAAGGCGCCGTGAATGCCAAGTACAGCAGAAAGGCAATACCCCTAAGGAAGGGCCATATCTTGGTTGGAGACCATCCGCCAAGGATCCATGCAGAAAGTCCCAGGTAAGGCTGGGAGAGAACCCTGCCTGAAACCCCAGAGAGCTGCTGCCACTCCGTGTGAACAACACTGAGTTAGGCAGACAAAGGCCTGACTCAGTATAAGGCAGATGCCTATGTTCCACACACACATTTGAAACAAATAATTGCCCAGTTCAGATAATCCCTCAGAACACAATTTAGGTCAATGGGGCTGTAGCCACATCAGGACCTCTCTGGGACATTCCATTCCCTGATTCTATCAGGCTATAATTCATCTGCCTATTCTTTCCTTCTCTCCCTTTTTCTAGCTTTTTTACAAGTTACTCTGCTGAACTGTCCAATAAGGAAAATGGATGGAGGAGTGGTATGTAAATATAATAAACAAAATCGCTTTGGGCTTCCAATAGTCCAGCTAATATAGGCGAAGGCACAGAGATGGCGGGTGAACATTTGGCATGTTGTCTTCGCAAAGACACCAGACCAACCGAATTCCTTTGCTGTCAATAATATGTAAGACAGCAACAACAACTCACCCTTGCACCCAATGTACACGGCAGATCGTCCGTCATCAAGAGTTTTCTGTCTACAAGCCTCTATAGCAGGCATCCCCAAACTCGGCCCTCCAGATGTTTTGGGACTATAACTCCCATCATCCCTAGCTAACAGGACCAGTGGTCAAGGATGATGGGATTTGTAGTCCCAAAACATCTGGAGGGCCGAGTTTGGGGGTGCCTGCTCTGTAGGGTTGAAGGAAGTTAGGATTCCTCCAGCTTCCCCCAGCCTCTCACCTCCCAGCACCTTTCCCTTAAGTCTTAGATTCTGGAACATCATTTTGGTTTGTGGCTGGCTGATTCCCATATTTCTTTAAGAATTCCCCCCCCCCCCGGCCAAGTCAAATTGGGCTAATAAATGTCCACCGGCCAGGTCGGGGGAGGGGCTTGCAGAAATCTTCCCACCCCAATCCAAAAACCCAGAGGGTGGTGCTGCTGTTTGGAGGCCTGGAAGAAACAGGGCCTTGATCTCACCTCCAGATCCAGCCGGGATGAACTTCAATGCCAGGTTGAGGATGCCACGGCTGCAGAGAGCATCAGGAGTGACTGGGGTCTGGGAAAGAAGCAAAGGAAATCCATCACAAAAGGTGGGGGGTGGGAGAAAAACTCCTGTGTCACTTCCTCCCTCTGTGATGGAACAGCAACACCCACATGGGAGGTTCCTGCATGGTCAATTGAACATCTTGCATTAAACATTTTGCAATTAAAAGAGTAGAGGATGGTCTGTAGCTTAGCGGAAGAGCATCCGCCCTGTATGCAGAAGGTTCCAGCTTCAATCTCCAGGTAAGGCAAGCCATGTCCCTGGCCTGGAATACAGGAGAGCTGCTGCCAGTCAGAGTAGAAAGTATTGAGCTAGCTGCTAGACTGAACAACGGGCTGACTCGGTATAAAGTAGTTTCCTATATGCCTTTGGCACAGAAAGCTATTAGAGTATTCTTAAAATCAAAAGAGAAGGAAGAAACTCAGGAAAAGCAAATGCCACCCTGCATAGCCACTAGACTTCTCAGAGGGGGCATATCAAAGGGTGCAAAGTCAAGGCTCAGACTCCCATCTAACGCCACACTTTAAGGGGGGGAGCGCACTGGCAGGAAACCTGATGTGCGTCCGCCCTGGCTCAGTCCCCTGCATCTCTAGTTAGAAGGCCCAGGCAACAGGTAGGATGGGACAGACCTCTGCATGAGACCCTGCCAGCAGACTAGGAGAACCAATGATCTGACCTGGTTTATCGCATAAACACATACAGTAATATCCTTGCTGGAGTACGGTGCTTGCTGGAGGCCCATACTGAGAAAGGCATGTGGAATGATGGACTAAGGCTCCCCCTTGCTACTCTTTGAGATGAATGTAAGATGAGTCTTGTGGGATCCCGCCAGTCACCCATCTAGTCCAGCATCCTGTGGTCAACCAGGATGCTTATGGGAAGCCTGCAAGTTGGACCCGAGGGCAGGAGCCCTCTCCCATCCTGCTCCAAAGCATACTTATGCTCCGTAAGTTTGACCCGTATTCTTTCAAAGCCATCCACTTTCTAACATTCTTCCTGCAACTTCTGTTGCTATTCAGTCCGGACTCCAGAGAATCTGGTGTGGTGGTTCGAGTGCTGGGAGACCAGGGCTCAGCCATGAGCCCACTGGGCAGCCCATTCACCAGCTCTCAGCCTAACCTAACTCACTGGTAGGGTTGCCAGACTCAATAGAGGACAGGACTTCTGTGCCTTTAATTGCCCTGCTCTCTTTTGTGTCTGAAACCTTAAAGAGAAACCAGCAGACCCTTTGTTTAATTTCCAAGCAAAGGGTCTGCTGGTTTCTCTTTAAGGTTTCCAGACTCAAAAGAGAGCAGGGCAATTAAAGGCACAGAAGTCCTGTCCTCTATTGAGTCTGGCAACCCTACTCAAAGGTCTGTTTTGAGGAGAAAATGGGGAGCGGGGAGAACTGAAGCTTCTTGGAGGAAAGATGGGAGATAGATAGAACAATAAACACAAAGAGCATTCTTTCGCCTCCTCTTGTGATGGCAGCTCTGAATCAAAGAGATACCCCTTGAGGGGCCAAGATTTGGCCTGGGCCTGGGCCTTCAGTTGCTGACCCATACAGCAGCAAAAAGTCCTGGGTGTTTAAGAAAGGAGAACAAAGCTTTAATCACTCTCTAGTTTAAGACACAATGATGGGACAGGCCAAGCCTTGAGTGGTGTCTTGAGTATTGTACTGGGCGATTTTCCAGAAGCAGGTTTTGAAATGCTCAAGAGGAAGAGGTGCATTTGGGGCGGGGAGAAAAAGTATGTGACAGTTTGTGGGGGTTTACGCAACGGCTCTCCGAGACCGATTGCACCAGCTTACTGATGCAGCAAGCCCTTTCGATTATTGTGGAACGAGCACAGCTGCCGCTAGGGTTGCAGGGATGACTTGCATCGCACTGAGCCCTTCACAGACACACCTTTCCATCATGGGGATCAAGGGAGTTGCTAAACACAGCAATCATCACCAGCCTGGACGGCTTTAAAAGGGAATGAGGCAAACTCACGGGAGGATAAGGCTTCCCACCCGCAGCCTTCCGTTCTGCTCAATGCACTATATCACAGTTGCGGCACCCTGTGGCACCCCCTAGGCTCAGCACTCCATGCAGTGGAATCGGTTATGCCGTCTTAAACCCTCCTGTGTCCACCTCCACAGTCTACCTGCAGTAGTGCATGAGCCTGAGTGAACTGGCTTTGGGGAGAGGTGACATTTCCAACGCTGCTTGCAAAACAAATGGGAAACCAGGGCCCAGTTTGTTCTCAATATGGCATAAAGCAGGCATCCCCAAACTGCGGCCCTCCAGATGTTTTGGCCTACAACTCCCATGATCCCTAGCTAACAGGACCAGTGGTCGGGGAAGATGGGAATTGTAGTCCAAAACATCTGGAGGGCCGAAGTTTGGGGATGTCTGGCATAAAGCCTGTGGCTGGGAGAAAAAAAGTGGCCCCACCCATTTTAGGCTATGGCTGTGCCCACTGCCAGCTTGCACCCCACTACACAGACACACAAATCCTCCCCCCCCCCTCAGGTCATGTGTCACTCAGTGTTGCCCAGCCCTGGGTTAAATGTGTTGGAAACACGAAGCAGAGATGACTCCGTGTGTGACACAGGGATAATTCTGTAACTGGTCTGGATGACCGCAGACTCCGATTGGCTGCATGTTCTAGCCAGTCTGGGAGTTAGCTGTCAGTGGATAATTTAATAATAATAATAATTTGAAGCCAGAAATTGATTGAGACCTGAAAGTTGGAGGAGATGGGAGGAAAAAGTTGTTCGGAGTAGTTTCTCCCCTGACCTAGGAAAGACAAGCTCCATATTCTGTTCAGCTTGTTAGCGGTAAACTGTGACCAGTT
Organism: Zootoca vivipara; assembly: GCF_963506605.1. NCBI lineage: Eukaryota > Metazoa > Chordata > Lepidosauria > Squamata > Lacertidae > Zootoca > Zootoca vivipara. The sequence goes on along the minus strand of NC_083281.1, from coordinate 33,670,257 downwards.
TCTTGTCTCCCTGAACTCCGTCTGCTTTCTCCCAGTCACTCTGCTAGCAAAAGAGGTGTCCAAATGGGCACAGTCATAGCTCAGTGACACAGCAACTGCTCTGAATGCAGAGGGTTCCAGGCCCAACCCCTGTGGTTGCCAGACAGGACTGGGAGAGGACCCTGGCCTGAAACACTGAAGAGCTGTTGCCAGTCACTGCTGAGCTGGATAGAGCCATGGTTGGACTCAGTATAAAGCAGCACCCTAGTAAGCTAAAAATGAGGGAGTTGGGCAAAAAGGGAAAATGTGTGAGCCGCCATCAGTGAAATAGGGTGAGGGAACTGTTGCCAGGACCATTGGTTGCTGTAGTTTTGCTTGTTTGCCTTACGACAGAATCGTTTAGATGTTTATTGGTCTTGTTTATACCATTTTGCAATTTCTGTATGGAGGAAACTCACCCTAGGCTGGAGGTTGAACCACTGAGGACTCGTGTTGCTCCAGTCCCAGGAATTCAACACAATCTCCACTTCTCCCATGAAGAGGTTTCGGCTCAAGGTATCGTGATGCCAGACAGAGAGGTTCAGGATCCGGCCCTGGAGATCAGCTTTATCAATCTTGTACTGCAAAGCCAGGAATGTTGCCGGAGGGCAGGAAGAGGAGAGAAGGAAGAAAAGGGAGAATGAAACAAAACAATGGGAACTAGCCTAATCCACCCTTCTGCAAGTTAAGTTCGTAAGATATAGTCCTGCCGCCTGGGGCAGCCAAGCCCTCTTTTGCATGGGGGTAGTCTGGATATTTAAAGAGTGGTATCCTATTCGCTGTCTGGCATTCCCTTCTCCGGAGCATATGCCCATCCTCACAGTACTCTTTTCCCATACCCCATTGACCGTCTTCCTCTGAACCCTTTCCAGTTCACACAGGCCCATGCAGAGCTTGTCTGAGGCCCAGGGCAGGAGTCCCCCATCGGCTGGGGAAAACGGCATTCTTGGCATGACAATGTAAGTCCAGCAGACCCCTGGCAACCCCCCCCCCCAGCCAGCTTAGCCCTCCAAGGCCCAGGGCAAGTGTACCTGGCTGCCCCTCTCTCTGCATGGGACTGAATTTATCCATATCCTCCGTACAGTGCTCACACACCACTAGGAGCGACAACCCTCACCTTAAGGGTCTCGTTGAAGATGGGATCTAGGCTCCTCTTCTTCACAGCAGTTTTTCTCTTACTGTGATTGGATTTGTCGGGAAGGAGGTAGGACTTGACGTACCTGGGAGGAAGAGGGCAGAGCAGCGGTGTAAATGCTACTTTGGTGTGCTTAGATAAGCTAATTTCTACATGCAATCACATAGGTTCCATCCAGACAAGCAAGAGGCGTCATCAGACATTCCAGCCAGGCAAAAACTCTTGGGGCACAAAGCAGGGCTGGGGAGAGGGCCAAACAGAAAGGGCTCGGGGGCCCCATTTGGCCCCTGGGTTTGGTGTTCCCTGAACCTGCTCTATAAACCCACCCGCAATACTTTTGCTGCTTGGCTAGATCAAGGGAGTTGCACGGAAGCCGACAAGTGACAGCTAAGAGCAAGCAGAGGTTGGGTGGCCATCTGTGTCATGGGTGTTTTAGCTGAGATTCCTGCATTGTAGGGGGTTGGACTAGATGACCCTTGGGGGCACCTTCCAACTCTACAATTCTAAGCCCCCAACCCCAAACCTACGGATCCGATCGCTGCTTCTTGGCTTCAGCCAAGTCTCGGCACTGGATGACTTGAATATGCAGCGCCTTCTTCCTGGAGTCATACTGCAGGGAGAACTGGATGCAGCCGCGGACGTCCACATTTCCAACATCGTTGTCGCTGAACACGCTCATCATGCTGCCACTCATCTGCAACAAAGCAGGCGGGATCAGGGTCAAAACAGGAAGAGGCAGGATCCCAACAGAGAGCATGGATGAGGGACAGGAGAGCAGGGGATTCCGGGATGAGCCCAGAGCTCTCCATAATGAGCCTTCACAGGCAAAAATGAAAGAGACCATATAAAAGTGTTCATGATTCCCAAGTGTACCCTGTGCAAAGGAGTCCTGCTCTTGGTTGCCATAAAATACTTCGTTACTCGTTAAGAAACAAAAGGGGGGGGTAATCCTTGGTGTGAGCAGAGGGGAAATGCAAATCTGACTTCTGAAACTAGAAATCTATTCCTCTAAGCCCGATGGGCCTTTGGAGCCAATTTATTTTCTGTAGCCTTAACGGCAATTTCCACAGGGATTTCTGAAATAAAACCTTTTCTATTCACCAATCAGATGCCTACCCCACGGCAGGTGACAACCTCCCTTTAAAAGGGTGCGTAGCTCAGTCGGCAGAGCATGAGACTCTTAATCTCAGGGTCGTGGGTTTGAGCCCCACGCTGGGCAAAAGATTCCTGCATTGCAGCTGATTCGACTAGATGACCCTTATGGTCCCTTCCAGCTCTACAGTTCTATGATTCTATGGTTTTCTTTGTACAGTTTTGTCTCCTTCTACCCTCACTGCCCTACCTTTTAAAAAAAAAATCTGTGCTTTTACTTCCAAAAGAGAAGATCCTCCTGGAGACTAGCAATGGACAGAATTACCTCTTTTGGTTTTTCTCTATTTCTGTATTTTTCCAATCTTAAATTCAGTGCACCCCATTTCCACATCAGTCTGCTTTTTTTTAAAGTCCATGTGAAAAATGCCTAGCATACACATTCGTCCAAGAAATTTCCCCTAATATAATGTATTTGTGTGTGTCGTGTTCATTTATGCACTTTTGCGCACACTTCCCAATTGTATGAACTGTGGGGTTGGTGGCAAGGACAATGACAGATCAGAGGAGGGAGGAAGCTGGGAGGTGGAAGACATAGGAGGCTTGAGTGAAGAAGAAGACCCAGAGGCAGGGAGCCCTCCAAATACAGGACTGGGTGCAGAGGGACACAATTTGAGTTCAGGATCTGAAGGAGAGGACAGGGAGGACATTGTGACAGCTTCACAGTCCCTCTGCATTGAGCTCCCCTTCTCCCTTGACTCCAAGGTCACACAGAACATAGCTGAACAGAAAGCTAGAAAAGCCGGGGGGGGGGGGGTTGAGCTCCTACCTTCTAGAATTTGCATCTGCTTGGAAGACATCCAGAAGAGAAGGTTTAGAACAGGGGGCGGCAAAGCTTACCGGGCATGGGCCAGATCACTCCGACAGAGATCCTCTGTGGGCCAGACCGGTGCAGCGCGATACCAGAATTCGCTTCTGCGCATGCCCAGATGCTGAAAATCGTGCCTGCGCAGAAGCGATTTTCGGCATCTGGGCATGCGCAGAAGCGATTTCCAGAGGCTTGGAAGAGTCCCTGCGCTGCACTACTAAAAGCTGCCCCTGTCACTGAGCTACTGCTCCTCTCACCCCTCCCCAGTCACATACTGTGGATGAGCTTAGACTGGAAAACGAGGAACTGGTGCTCATCAGTTTATTCCGGGAACCCATTGCATTGTTCTTTGGAGGTGATGTATCCAAAGTGCTTTCCTGGCCATTTTCAAGACTCTCGTTGCTCTAAGGATGCAAAAGACAAGGTAGACAACAGCTCAGTTGGTAGAGTATGAGACTCTTCACCTCACCACACCACACCTCACCACATGGGTTTGAGCCCCACATTGGACAAAAATATTCCTGCCTTGCAGGGGGTTGGACTAGATGACCCTTAAGAGTTCCTTCCAACTCTATGACTCTAGGAAAACAATTAGGAAAACGGGAGTTTATCCTCACAGCCTTCCTACAATGTAGCACCTATGAATAACAAGGCAATTTCTGGACTTTTGAATTGCAGGACACCACTGAGTACGAGAGCTACTCAAATACCAATGCTGCAGGCAGAGCTGAACTTTCCGTGCCGCAGGAGTGATTTTTTTAAACAACAACCCTCAACCTTTCCAGTAGAAGGACAGGTTGTTCCCAATTTTCCAGGCTGGGAATTGAGGCAGAGAAAAGTCTATAATTCTATGATGACATAAACAAAACAGCCCTCAGTTTCTCCATGGCAGAGCATAAATCTTAACCCAGAGTCTCAAGTCCTATGCACATGACAGGACACATGATGGCTTTTACTTGGCTTGTGTTTCCTCAGGCCTCTATTTAGAGTACACAGTGCTCAAATCAAGGGTGGGGAGCCTGTGGCCCTCTAGATAGTGCTGGACTACAACTCCCATCATTCCTGGTCACTGGCTTTGCAGGATGAGGCTGATGGGAGCTGCAGTCTAACAACATCTGGAGGGCTGCAGGCTGCCCACCCCTGGGTCCAGAGGGAAGATGTTATTCACTTGCCTAGCAACACCTCCTACCTGCATGGTGACCATGATGGCTGGCACTCTGATGTTCTGCTGGTCCTCTTCTCCAGTCTCTGAGCTGAGGCTACTAAACGAGTCGCTTGTCTCTGCATTAAAAGACAGGGGCATTAGGGAGGGATAGAAACTCAGTTCTGTGCAAGATTGAAATAGAACAAATACATAGCAAGGCATCATGCTTCCAAGCATCCAAAGAGCTTCAGAAACACCGTCTTCTTGCTATGCTTACAACAACCCAGTAGGCGACTCCTATAATACTGCTGAAGGACTGAGGCTAAGAGGCTGTGGCATTATCAAGCCACTTCACCATGAATGGTCTGTGGTGAAATTCGAACCAGTGTCTTCCTGATGGGTAGCTCAATCAGCCATGATGCTGTACAAGGCAGTAAATTGCAGGAGCCTGAGAACCTCAGCTTCACTGTGCTGCATGTCACACACACCTTTCAGGGAGGCAGAACTGAATTAAAGTGTGCTGCAACCTGCCCTGGGTCTTCAGAAATCACCATCTCAATAATAGTCCAGTTTGCTTAACCTCTGCTTTTCCTCACGCATGCACACACTCTAATATGTGAGTGGTATTCAACTATGTGTTACGCAGGGTAGACCCATCATAATTAATGAACATGGCCAAGTTAGGCACATGAATTTCAATGGGTCTACTCTTGAGTAAAATGTAGTTGAATACCACCCTGTGTGTGGTGGTGCTGTTGTTGATGCTGTTATTTTACCTGGCTTGTTTTCAGGCATCTGCTCTGGGGACTGGATCACATCTTGCAGAGTCAAGTCAGCCATCTAAAAAGAAAGAAAGAAAGAAAGAGAGAGAGAGAGAGAGAGAGAGAGAGAGAGAGAGAGAGAGAGAGAGAGAGAGAGAAGCCACAAGCTGGGTTTAATGGCTGCAAATGGTCTGATAATAGGAAATGTATTTGGATTCTTATCTGCCTATGCAAACAGCATCAATTACTGTCACCCATCCCTCCAGAAAGAAGATCTGTGACACTCATGCCAAAGGAGCACAGATAATGATAGCACCTCAGACCTCCCAGGCAACCAATCTGTAGGTGAAAAACATTAAAAAAACAACAACTGCTGCCTTCTGCATTCAGAGTAATGCAAACAAAGACCAGCCTTCTCCTCCCTGTAGGTTTTAGGAAGCCTGGTTCTCAAAATGAGGAACTGGGTTGTTTTTTAAAAGCATGTTCATTTTGAAGTTTCATTCAGGGAGCCAAATCTGAGCCTTGAAATTTTCAGGAGCACCAACAGCTGGTGCCATTCTGTTGCCTGCTCCCCACTGACCTATTGGCAGGGTCAGAATGAGCTGGCATCATCAGACATCTACCAAGGGCCAGCCCCTGCAGGGCAGCCCTTTGCCAATCCCTGGAAATCCTCTCGTAGCATGAACACAGCATGGAGATGGGAGAATGCCAACCCCCACCCACCCCGCTTGTGCTCTTCCTCTGGGTGGCTGCGTGGGTGGGACACACAGAGAGAGGGCAAGAAAAGAGGCAGCGATGACCGCAGTCAAGAGGCGGCGAGCCGACTCAGAGAAGGAGCACAGGCATTTTTGCCCAAGCATCCCTCCCCATGCTGTTGCCCACCTACAAACCGAACAAACCCTGGAGACCTCATTGCACATCAGGTTTAAGAGCCTGGTCACAACCACACCATCTATTTAAAGCACACAGCTCCTTGTTAAAAAACCCTGGTTTTTTTGTTAAGGTGGCTGAAAGCTGTTAGGAGACCCCTATCCCCCCCCCCACAGAGCTAAAATTCCCAGAGGCAATCCCTCTTCCCAGGAGACTCTGGGAATTGTAGCCCTGCGAAGGGAATAGGCTTGTATCCTAAAACTCTCAGCACCCTTAACAAACGGCAACTCCATGGATACTTTGGGGGAAGCTATGACTGTTAACTAGGGTTGCCAGACTCAATAGAGGACAGGACTTCTGTGCCTTTAATGGCCCTGCTCTCTTTTGAGTCTGGAAACCTTAAAGAGAAACCAGCAGACCCTCTGTTTAATTTCCAAGCAAAGGGTCTGCTGGTTTCTCTTGTAAGGTTTCCAGACTCAAAAGAGAGCAGGGCAATTAAAGGCACAGAAGTCCTGTCCTCTGTTGAGTCTGGCAACCCTATGGTTAACAGGTAATAAGAGCACTTTAAATATGTGGCCAAGGTATGGCGTTAGATTCAGCTGCCTTCTGAACATAGATGGGGAAATTTGGGCAGGGGGAACCACCGTGTCCTATTCCTCAGGCTGAAAAATGTGCAGGGCCAGCCCTGGAGGTGGGCATGCCCCCCCTCGCAATCTTCAAAAGCCTTCTGCAAGCTATCAGGTCATACCTTTGCCTCACATCCTTCTCCCTGCAGCCTGAAAGGCAAGGAGGGGCAGAAAGAGAGAGTGAAGCCGTGACAGAAGGAGGGAAAACAGATCCCACCCCTATTTTGGCTCTGGCTCTGGTCACAGATAATTATTTACACACACACAAACACACACACAAACACACACAAAACAACAGATAAAATTGATTTATTATTTGGGAAGCTCAAGCTGGCCTTTATCTCAAGCAGAAACCGCTGAGCTTGTGTCTAACCAATAGCAGAGACCACAGTTCAGTGGCAGCGACACACTTGCATGCAGGAAGCCCCAGGTTCAGCATTTGTCATCTCTTGCAAAAATGCTAAGACAAAAGGCCAGGGACCACAGCAGAACTTGGGAGACCAGCTACCAGTCAGAATAGACAGTGCTGTGCCAAACAGACCATCGGTCCGACTCAGGCGGCACACACACGTTCAAAAGCATGTTTTATTTTTCCTCTCAAGGAATCCTGGGAACTACAATCTGTTAAGAGTGCCGGGAACTTCAGGACTGTGAAGAGTAAACTACAATTTCCAGGATTCCTGCTGAGGCAGCGGGCAGAGCATGTGTTTCAAATAGGCTTTAAAGGCCTGGCTATCAAGAGCTGCTAGACAAGCTAGTTACCCCCTTGCCTCTAGACAGTATGCCAGTTGCTGGGGAACGTAAGTGGGAGAGGACAATATTGGCCACTGTGGAAAAAGTAGACAGGCCTTTGGTGCGACCCAGTATGACTCTCCTTATGTTCAAAATGTGCTAGGTGCTGCTCCAGGACTTTGTTTTGAAACACAACACAAGCCCCAATATCAAAACCCACTTGGAATGTTAGATGCCCTTCCATAAATGGGAAATGAGGAGAAGGCTTGTTGCGCAGCACTACAGCATCTGCCTTGTGGGCAGAAGGTCCCAGGTTCATTCAATCTTTGGCATCTGCAGGTAGGGCTGGAAAAGACTTGTGGGGTCGTACCCAACTAAATTGAAATCAGAGTAGACCCCCTAGGATTAGCAGACCTAAATTAATCTTGTCCATTAGTTTCAATTGATCTACTCTGAGCGGGACTAACCTTTTGGTCTGAAAAGCTGGGCAGCTGCTGCCAGTCAGTGCAGACAGTACTGAACTAGATGGGCCAGTGGTGTAACACAGATTTCTATATTCCTATTTCCTCCCCCCCCCCCGCTGAATAGGTTTTGTTATCACAGTGAAGCTCACCCCACCAGCCAAGGGAACTCACCTGAGTCTCTTTAGACATGGATGGCTGAGGATCTGTCTCACTTGGGAGCCTATGAAGAAATGGAGAGATTTCTACTCTTTAGGTGAAAGCTCTCTGGTTCATAAAATTATTTTCTTCTTTCTCCTAGGAGCAAGTTCTGCACCCACCTCATGCGTTTGAAGCACACACCCCACACCCAAAAACTCCTAGGGTCTGTAGTTTGTTAACATTGCTGGGAATTGTAGCTCTTTGAGGGGTAAAGTACAGTTCCCAATATTCTTAGCCATGAATAAAAATACATTCAAATATAAACACATTTATGCATATAAAAGGATGCTGATAATTAACTTGGGAGTCATGCAGATCTCTGGTCTAACCCCCAATGCCAATCTCAGCTAATGCTCACTGACTTTCTGATGAACTTAGACCACAGCCTTATCACAAACACATTCCGCCAGTGCAGAAAGGAGATAAAGACATGTATTCAATCTTTGGTTTGCTAAACTCTATATTTCTTTGCAGGAATCTGCCCCCTGCTTACATACAGGCAAACAGCAGTCACTGTTGCCCTCTCCTTTTGCCCAGCAACTTGGCTAAACAATGTAATTCTAAATATGCCTACTCAGAAACAAGTCCTATTGAGGCTCATTCGCAGGTAAATTGGTTTAGGATTGCAGCCTCATCTTTGTAGCTACAAGATTCTATTAAGCCAGTGGTTCCCAAATTCCCCCATCTGCCCCCATGGACAACTTGAAAATTATTTAGGGTATTTTTTGTTGTTTAGTCATTTAGTCGTGTCCAACTCTTCGTGACCCCATGGACCAGAGCACGCCAGGCACTCCTGTCTTCCACTGCCTCCTGCAGTTTGGTCAAACTCATGTTCGTTAGCTTCGAGAACACTGTCCAACCATCTCTTCCTCTGTCGTCCCCTTCTCCTTGTGCCCTCCCCATCTTTCCCAACATCAGGGTCTTTTCCAGGGAGTCTTCTCTTCTCACGAGTTGGCCAAAGTATTGGAGCCTCAGCTTCACGACCTGTCCTCCCAGTGAGCACTCAGGGCTGATTTCCTTCAAAATGGATAGGTTTGATCTTCTTGCAGTCCATGGGACTCTCAAGAGTCTTAGGGTCTTAGCAGACCACTTAATGATTCTTCTGCCTGTTGTAGATGTGCAGTGCTAGATGCTGCATGATTTCCAGTTGTATTTTTATTGCTTCGTTTACTCCCTATATACTGTACGTTATTGTGTTACAGTTCAAATTCCACAGAATGCATGATGTAAAACATAAAACACAATGTAAGAAATAAAAGAAGCAACACGAATAGAATTAAAAATCAATATGAACCTTTGATGAGATGCAGGTGCCAACTCCTGTCTTCAATCTCAAATCCATAGACATGCCATGGACCACCTGAAGGAAGCTCACAGAGCACTGGTGGTCCACAGACCACAGTTTTGGAACTCCTGTGTTAAATCATGGAGATGTTGGCCTGTCCAGATAATGCGCCCCCTCTAACATCATCCCCAACCAGCAGGGCCAAAAATCAGGAGTGATGGGAACTGTAATCCACCAACATCTGGAGGGCCAGAGGTTCCCCAGTCCTGTGCTAAAACACTGCCTCCTTTAAAAATATTTATCTTCTTTATCCACCTTGGTTATTTAGGGTTAAACGGTATGCTATGCTAACTGCTCGGCTATCAGGATATTTTAAAAACGTAACCCTAGGTGCAAAAGCCCTTCCAATTTTCATCAGGACCACAACCAGTAGGGAAGGGTGGTATAACCAGTGCTATTTTTTTCTAGAAAAAGAGGTGCCAAAACTTACCATGAACACCTCCCTTGTTCTCTTAGAATGGCCATGCCGCCCACCTGAGAGGTGCCAGAACTGAGTTCCAGTGAGTTCCATAAAGTATAACCCCTCTTCCCCAGCTGTGATCTTGACTAAAGATCACCCTTATGCTGCAATTTGCCTTGAACAAAGCTGCTCTCATTATTTAATACCAGGGATTTGAATTTTTTCCTTCTAAGTCCCAGACGTGACTGCTAGCCTGGCAGTTCACACAAGATGTCATTTGGCCCTCAGCTGATGCTATTCATCCTAAGAACAGTCACCAGCTTTTAGACTTTGGACCCTCTCTCCCGGAGGAGCCAACATTCCCTAATGAAAAGGCAAGGTCCCCTCGTCCACACACCCAAACTGCCCATGCTTCTCACCCATCCACTGCATCCAACGCATTCTCCTCCTCCGCTGGGGGTTCACTGATCGCCTCCAGATCTCCTAAGCTGGCTCGTTGCTTTGGGTCCGGTTCACCTGCTTTGTGATAAGTAAAAGCTGTGTCTCTCTGAATGCTTCTTGTTGGAAGCTATGCGGGGGGGGGGGGGGAGTGCTTCTGTGCTCGGGTCCTGCTTGCAGGCTTCCCACAGGCATCTGGGTGGCCACCGGGAGTTAGAGGATTCTGGACCAGATGGGCCATTGGCCTGATTCAGCACTGAGGGCCGCATTCCCTTCGGCATGTGGGGGGTGGGGGACATGCAACTGGTGGGCAGGGCCAGGGGCAAAAGCAGGCAGGACAATGAATGTAAATTTTACCCTTGTATGGCAGGCTAGTTTCAACACACACCATCTCTATCCAAGCAAGCAAGAGGAGGTGTGTGTGTGTGTGTGTGTGTGTACGTGCGCGCATATACATATAGACACACACATATACAAGGTGTGACCGGAAAGTTCGGTGAATGGTCCCAGAAATCGGACAGCAAGAAATATTTGAACATACATACCTTACAGGCCTTCAAAGTAGGCCCCCTCTGATACAATGCACTGTTGACATCGTTTGTAGAACTGTTGGAAACTTCTGTAAAAGTCCTATTTTTGTACTGCTTTCAGTTTGGATGTGTGAAATGTTGGAAAATCTGTGCCCTTTCAGAGCAGATTTCAGTTTTGGGAAAAGAAAGAAATCTAGTGGGGCCAGATCGGGAGACCATTCACCGAACTTTCCAGTCACACCTTGTACATATTTTTGTGTGTGTATTCTAAACTGTTTTTATTAATGTGTTTTAATGTTGTAACATGCCCTGGATCTTAGGGTGAAGGGTGGGTAATAAATATATTATTATGATTATTATTATGTGTTCAAGGGCACATTCTAGCCAGGCAAAAATACTCAAGGAGAATGCAGAGCACAGCAAGTGAGGGGAGTGACTCAGGGAGATAGTATGTGACTGGAGAAAGTTCTGAGGGCCAGATAGAGGGGCCCAGAGGTTCTGCACCCCTGTTCTACAGCATCTGAAGGGCCACAGACTCCCCCACCCCACTTGTGGACTTAAATACAGCCACATCCCTTTTGCCCCTGGTTTAGAAGTGTGAGGAGAGAGATCAGCACTTTAGCACTGCAGGGATGGCAGCCAGGAAGAGGGGTCTCCTCTCTCCCTTACCTTTGGGCTTCTTCTTGCGACGGATGGAAGCCCGGACAATGTCTGAGCCAAAATGATTGTGCCGGTGCCGCTTTGAACGGACATCGCAGAACCAGTCCCCCGACAGGATCTTAAACCAGCTGGGATCCGAGACGGACTCGCGCAGTTTGCTTGAGGGAAGAAAGACAAGTGGGTAGGTGAGGATTGCTTCTCTAGAGCAGAATCTCAGGCTGCAATCTCCTAGCTAGGCGCATTTTCGAATCCCCGCGACTCGGTCCCAGCTCCTGCCCACCTCACAGTTCGAAAGCACACAATGCAAGTAGATAAATAGGTACCACTCCGACGGGAAAGTAAACGGTGTTTCCGTGCGCTGCTCTGGCTCACCAGAAGCGGCTTAGTCATGCTGGCCACATGACTTGGAAGCTGTACGCTGGCTCCCTCGGCCAGTAAAGCGAGATGAGTGCCGCAACCCCAGCATCGTCCACGACTGGACCTAACAGTCAGGGGTCCCTTTACCTTTACCCCTCACTGAACTCAATGGGAGTTACTTCTGAATAGACGTATGTAATATTGTGCTGACCATCTCAGAATAAGTAACCCTATCCTATATCCCAGAGATGCAGAACCTGTGTCCCACCCCCAGATGTTGATAGACTCCATCTCCCATCAGCCTCAGCCAGCACTGCTAATAGCCAGGAATGATGAGAGCTGTAGTTCAAATATACATAGGGTCAAAGCTCCCCATGCCCTGCTATCTGGCCATGGAATGCTGACTGATTTTGGGGGGCAGGAAGTGAAAAATTGTGGAGTGGTAGCACCCTGGAAGAAGGCGCTGGCTGGCTAGAATTCTGAACTGAAGCACTTCATGCTGCAACATTTTGTTGCAGACTTTCACTCATATGAAATAATAAAAATATTTTTTTTTACGACATGCCCTTTACCAGCAGTTCCCAGGGCAGTTTACAACAATTTTAAACTCAGCATTAAAAACAACTAAAGCCAACGACAGTCAGAGGAACAGGGTGAGTCCTGAAAACATACATTGCAGGTGTCCGAGGCCAGGGTGAAAAGGCACATCTTCAGCAATTGCCGAAAGCTGCACAGCAGCTGTGTCTTGCACTACATTTCAGAACCATTTCAGCTCAGAACCTTTTCTGAAAACCTTTTCCACACAGGCAGCTGAGATAGGAATTCTTTCCAAACGTGCCTCATAAATTCCATGCCAAATGCCCACAAAGAGAGAATCCAGGGACTGAAATATTTCATCCTCCACCTGCCCCCAACAATTCCTTCCTATATAGACAGAATCAAAGGAGGATGCCTTATACGGAACCAGACCATTGGGCTCTCTAGCTCAGTATTGTTTACACTGACTGGCAGCAGATCTCTGGGGTTTCAGGCAAGCGTTCCCTCCCAGCCCTACTTGGGGAAGCTGGGGATAGAACCTGGGACCTTGTGCATATAAAACAAATGCTCTGCCACTGAGCCAGTGCCCCTCCCAGAATTTTTACTGACTCAGATGAATTATAGCTACGAAACGTAAATTACATTTGCTCCATTCCAGCTAAAGAAAGTGTGCTCCTTTGTTAACTGAACTCAGGTTAGGGGTGTGTGTGTGTGGAAAGTGGCAGAATACAAAATAAACCAGCCTAGCCAGTTTGTTTGGTGTTGCTTTTCAGCCAGTTGCCATAATAAGAGAGAGAGAGAGAGAGGTTATCGGCCAGTTATTTTCTCCTCAGCTGTATATCTTTCACTTTTTAGCAGAGCCCACTAAGTCTAGTTTTGTCCCCAGCCTCCACCCTGCAGAGTTCTTCAAGGGTATCATTGAGACTGTCAGTGCCACAAACCTGGAAAGGGAAGCAAGGCAGGTGGAGGCTTGCTGAGGGCAGACTGGGGTTGGTGGGGGGGGGGGTCTCAGGAAGAGCCACAGAAACTTGTCCTCGTCCTGTTTTTTGGTTAGCCTAACTCAGGGGTCAGCAAATGTTTTCACCAGGGGACCGGTCCACTGTCCCTCAGACCTTGTGGGGGGCCGGACTATGTTTTGAAAAAAAAATATATGAAGGAATTCCTATGCCCCACAAATAACCCAGAGATGCATTTTAAATAAAAGGACACATTCTACTCATGTAAAAACATGCTGATTCCTGGACCGTCCGCGGGCTGGATTTAGAAGGCGATTGGGCCGCATCCGGCCCTCGGTCCTTAGTTTGGGGACCCCTGGCCTAAGTGATGCCATTTTGCTTCTCTGGAAAACTGCCTGCTTTAGAATTTAGGAGGGTGAGCCACAAATATGTGAAGACCAGATAACATTGCTAGGCGATTGTCAGGAAAACTTCCCTCTGCCAGGCAACTCTCCCCTTCAAGGTCTCCAGGCAGGGTGTCCTGTTTCGATCAGCGCAAGGAACCTCGACAGGGGGAAAGCCTATAAAAAGTATGAACAAAGGCTATTTGCGGCGGCTTCACCATCACAGTGGTGAGTGTGGCTTGCCCGCTCTGTTTTACTCAGCTGAATAAATTAGTGATTATGGGAATCTCCTCTGCCTACAGCAGGCACCCCCAAACTGCGGCCCTCCAGATGTTTTGGCCTACAACTCCCATGATCCCTAGCTAACAGGACCAGTGGTCGGGGAAGATGGGAATTGTAGTCCGAAACATCTGGAGGGCCGAAGTTTGGGGGTGCCTGGCCTACAGCATTTATTGGCTTTTCAGTGACCAAGGCAGCTTGGGCCCGATTAGCGGACCCCAACAGGTGCGGCAGTGCCCTAATGGACCAGTATCCACCAGCTGGTCCTGGTATAAGGAAGTCTCTGTGTTCATACATGTTGGGGCTGCCACCACAAAGCTGCCTCTCACCTGATGCGTCCTTCCTCCGACATCCGCAGCTGAGAGTCTCTCCGCAGCACTTCCGCAATGGCGTTCTGCTCCTCCTCAGTCAGAAAGCTGAGGTCCAGCAAGGAGTCCATGCCAATGTCTTGATCCATGGGGGTGGGGAGGAGAAGCACTCTGTGTGAGAGTCGCAAGCCAACTCCGCCAGGGTCTAAACGCTGCTCTTCTGAAAGGCCCTTCAGGTTTGGCCTGTCAGTACATCATCCTGCGACATGGAAGCGGGAGGTCCAGCCAGCAGGCCAGTATTATTACCCCACTCTTTGCCATAGGTACAGCAGCGGCTCTCAAGAAGCCTTCTAGGTAATGTTCCATGGAGACTACACTCCGTCCTGATTGACCATTTTGAGAGACAAGGCCACAACCAGCTGAAAGAGAAAGGCAGGAAAGACACAATTTTAATGCCAGAAGCTCATTCTCAAGCGGAACACATTGATGTCAATTTAAAAATCAGTTGAACCACCATGAATTGTTCCAAAGAACCTTGGGAACTGTAGTCGGCTGGGCCTCTGAGACTGCTGTCTAAGATCCATAGCCCTCCCCCCACAAAACTACAATTCCCAGAGTTCCCTGAGAGAAGAGGGAATGACGAACAAGACCGTTCGACATCTGTGCTATGAATGTACCAAAACTAAAGGGTTTGTTTCCCATTACCAAGTACTGCTTTTGAGGAGAATGTCTCCCCAGGTGATTCCTGAGAAGAAATCTGTTGACACAGATTCCTTGTCCTTATTTTTAAATGCCCCTTTGTACAACACCCTCCCATCATTATGGTCATGGGTCAAGGGTGGGAGCAATTGCAGCCCAAAGCATCTCTTCAAGAAACTGCTTCAGGAGTTCAGCTGTACACTGGCGGGAAATGCTTCTACAGCCAGAACATGGGAAGCATCTGAATAACAATGCTTCTGGATTATGGTTTTTCAAAGGAAAGCCGAACAGTGGACATGGAAGAATTAGACACAGCAGGGGTACTACGACAAGTCATCCAATCCCAACTGTGTTTACGGAGAAAGAGACACAGCTAGAGTAGAAACAAGTCACGCTTGCAGTGCATCTGTGCTGCATCCCGAAGAAAGATCCTGCAATGGAAGAGAAACGCAGATGGAGTGCCCTAAAGCAGGACACTTTGCAACAGCTTCTGTGCAACTCAAGGGATGCAATTCAAGCAGACTGAGCTCAGGCCTTGCTTGTGCTTTACATTTAAAGCTGTAACATACCACTCTAAACAGTCGTTCTATGGATTTGCATTTTGTTGTAATTTTATGATGTTTTAGGATTTTTTTAAAAAAATCTCGTAAACTATTTTGAATTCCTCCCCTATATTTTAAGTAGTCTATTCAATTCAGTTCTCAATTAAAGGCAAACCTAGCTAATTTGCACTTTCCAATACAATTTGCAAGGGAAACACTTTGTAATTCACACTTCTCCAAATTTTGTACTCCAGTAATGTGTACAAAATACATATACTAAAGTAAACTGTGCATACCTGTTAGTGAAAATGAACAATAAGAATGCACGATACTAGGGGAAATAATTCTGCCTCGGGCACCAAAGTACCTTGGACAGGATCTATATATATTCCAGATGTGTACCCCTGTTAGCTTATACCAGTCAAAAGATAAAAGGTGCATTTTAGAGGCTGAGAAGAAAAGGGCAAAAACCAAAAGAAAATGCTACAATAATCCGGATGTGGGTTTCACATTCCTGTTGCCTTGAGTTCTTGCTTTGTCAGCGTGCTATTGTGCAGGATGCCTCAACCTGCCACTTTCTTGGTCCACTTCCTGTATCTGATGAAACAGCCCCTGAGCGACAAAAGTTCATGTCTCAATCATCTGGAAGATGCATTTTTACTCGAGTCATATTAACATAGCCTCTTCACTTGCCCTGACCACCCCTTCTGAACTTAATGTTATCCAGTACTGAAATCCCATGTTAAATACAGAAATCAAGCATTCAGCGATTACTTCAAAAGTATTCAAATATTCAAGAGAGAGAAAGGAAGAAATACACTGGTGACGATTCAGCACCCAAACATGTAGACGAGACGATAATCCTGCCATCCAGAAAAAATTACAGGGAGTTTGTAACTTTTCAGTGGGATGCAAACATTTGTACAACAAACACCTTCTGCTACCCCCAACCCACAAAACAGAGGGCAAATCAGGAAACCCAGTTTGGCAGATCACAGGATGTGATGTGGTTTGTGCCATTATCTATAGCAGACAATGTGAACACCCAGATTAGTTTAAAACACGAAAAGAAGAGCGCTGCTGGATCGGGCCAAACACCCATTTAGTCCAACATTAGCCATTCAGATGGACATGGGAAGCCCACAAGGGCAAGTAGATTATACGAGGCAATGGCTCCCCAGTAACTGCCATTCAGAGCCATGTCGCTTTTGATCCTGGGTGTTGTAGGTACTTACTTACACAGCCACAACTTTGCATGGCTGGGTGGGAAATAAATAAATAAATGGAGAGCGGAGGAAACCCATTCTCGGTTTATTTATTCCCATTACATCTGTGCAAAAGCTGTGATGGCTCTGGCTGCATCCCAGAGCCCTCGTACCGTCTTCCCAAAGCCAAAAACCCGCACTAAAATGCTGGTTAATTTTCATGAGGGATTAAATATATATGTATATTATTATGCAAATTTCTGCAGCATGTGGAGAACTTAATTTAAGACTGGAAAGAGGAAAAGCAGAGGGAAACAAAATTGAGACATCCTTCCATCCCTAGGGCTGTGTGAAAAAAGGTTTCTTTCTGCCCATCCTGAATCTCCCACCATTCCGCTTTATTAGGTGACCCTCAGCTCAGGCGTTATGAAAGTACATAGGATTACTTTTATGGTCACATTCAATTTCTTCCCACATTTGGGGCATAAGCGATTCCTAAGCCTAGAGTAGGCGTGGAGGCCCAATTTTATACCCCAAGATCTGCATTCTTTCCTGAGCAACCTTTTGGGAGGCACATGTGGGAGGGGCCAGAGGCAAAAGTGGGTGGAGCAACTAATGCAACTTTTACCTTTGTACAATGGGCTAGGCCCACCTCTTTCCAGACAAGCAAGAGGACCAGGGAGAGGTGCGGCTTGGAGAAAGTTCCAGGGGCCAGATGGAGAGGTCAGGAGGGCCACATTCAGTCCTGGGCCTGTCCCCAGGAAAGCTGGGCAAGCTTTGCCAGACCGCTACCACTTCTTCAGTCCCCTTGCAGACACATGCCCTCCCCCTTCATTTTCAGCCTAGCCCTTGCCCAAGTCCAGGATGGAACTCTGGGGCATTCCTCCTTGCAAACACACATGCCTGCGTCCGGGAGATATTTCAATGGGCTTTTCCTTTTCCTTTTTTACAGCCACCTGAAGTTTACTTGGGCATTTCGGGCAAGTTCTTGCTGTGATGAATCACACCCTGCACAAACACAGCCTCTCCCTCCACACACACACACACACACACACACACGGACTCAGCTCACAGCTTCCAGTCTCCTGCTCCCTTTCCACATCTCCTCTCCGGTTCAGGTTCAAGCCCAAGACACGGTTAAACATTGCTTGTTATTTAAAGAGCTTTCAGGCACTAAACAAAAAGGTATGTCCATGTTCCAACTTTTGCCTCACTGCTTAGCAGGTGATCACAAAGACATTGCGGCAGGTGTTTCCTATTAAGGGGCCATGTGGGGGGGGGGAAACCTCTGTTAATTACTAAACCTGCCCATTTCAAAATCACTTTGGTCAAGAATGCCAAGATACAAAGATTCTGATCATTTGTAGCATAGGCTACAATCTGTAGAATCTGTAGTGTAGCAGTGGGTCGGTTATGGTGAGATGCAAGGAAGTACAGATCCGGGATTTTTTTCCAGAGCAGGAGCAAGGATATCATCTGATGAAGCACCAGGGTAATGGACAGCCCCCCACCCCTTGCCTCAGGGATCGATGAAGGGAAAAGTCGATACCTTCACAGTGCAACAACACTTTCTAAAACGTGGGTTATAGAATGGGGATGGGAGTGGGGAATTTGGTGCAGAAAAAAATGTCTTGGGTCAGGCCAGCACTCATTGTTTGCAATGGGTGGCAATAAATTACAGGGGTGTGCAATATTGCCTCCTGGATATTTCTTACTGAATCACAGGAACAGAGTATAAACTGGCAGCATTGTTTTATTACTGTAGGTTATTTACAGAGATGAGAAACCTTTTTCAGCACGAGGGCCACATTCCCTTCTGCACAATCTTCTGAGGGCCACATGCAAAAGTGGGTGGAGCAATAAATGTGAATGTTTCCTTTGCCCTGTAGGCTATAGTCTACATACACTCCCACCCCAGGGCCACTGAGGGGTGTGGCCAGTGGAGAGGAAAATGTGATTGGGGAAGAGTTCCAAGGGCCACATAGCCCTGAGGTTCCACACCCCTGGCCCTGGGTTATATCAACCAACCACATTTTATCTAAGACTACGTCGCCTCCCCTGGCCCCCATCCACCTCCTCTGGACAGTCAGCAATCTAGTTTCTAGCTTCCTCCTAAAGCTTGTGTTGGGAAAGTTATGGTGCATTCTTGGGCAACTGGATGGAGGAAGGTTGCATAAGAAACAGCCAGAAACATCATTATCTCCAGGATGAGGCAACCGGCTTGTTTGACAAAAAAAGACGCCAGTCTTGGTTGGTTTTCCCTCGCCCAAAACTTCTGCCAAAGCTCTCTCAAACAGAGACAGGGTTGATTGGAGAGCTGTGTGTGGCGCCTAATACCAGAGGGCAGTGGGCAATACATGGTGGTTCAGGAGACAGCCTGGTTGCACCTGATGAGTAAGGGGTGGAGCAGACATGCTTATTCCATTTTTATAAAGCAGCCTTCAAAATTATTTCCACTCCCTCAGGTTATTACCATGTGCCAGGTGCAGAGAGAGCATCAAATAATGACAGATCAGGAGAAACCTTCTGTTGTTGTCTTTCGGCTTCTGTATGTTCCATCTGAACTTTTCTTCAGCCTGAGGGCCACATCTCTAATACATAACCTTTTGGGAGGGGGCACATTCCAGTGGTCAGTGAGTCCAGAGGAAAAGAATAAGGGGCAGAGATAAAAGCCGGCAGAGCAATGGGTGGGACTCTTATCTATGCACCAAGCTGAGCAAGAAATCGGAGTTTCTGCAAGCAGAACTCAGCCAAGCCACAGGGATTATCACAGGTCAGAGCCACATCCCAGCCAGGCGAAAGAACTCAAGGAAGGGCACAGAGTAGGGCCAGTAGGGCCTGGAGAGAGTCCTGAGTTCCAGATAGACAGTCCTAGAGGGCCACATTCGGCCCCCTGACCAGAGGCTCCCAACCCCTCTGTTAAAAGACACATTGTGGGCTAAACACACCCAGCTCCTTCAACTGTTTTTCTCTCTGCCCCTGCAACTCATAGGCCACCAGGAGTGCCTTGCCCCAACAAGGAACAAGGAAACGGATCTCTACTCCAGCCCAGGGATCCAGCCTGGGATTTGCCTAGCGCTCTTCCCAGAAAATCAACATTCAACTCTGAACCAGCCCAGCTCAGCCTGCTTTCCACCCTGAGGGACTCATTCCCCTGGGACAGGAAGAAGGAATTCCCTATTTCCCTCCCTCCACCCTGTGTTAACAAGTGCCCTACAGGCAGATTGGCGGCTGTCAGACTGTTTTGCAGGCTTCATCCCCAGCCATCTGCAATAGAGATCCAACCCTTCTCTCCCTTGATCCTCTCCCCACTCCCTTCAGGAGTGTGCAGCTTGCAGCAGGTCTCAACTTGTCCTCCCCAATCCATCTGAATCATATTCAGCCAAAAACCTGGCAGCAGCCATTCCATGAGGGTGCAGCAGAGGAAGGAAGAAAAGAGATGCAGCAGGGCCACCTTATAGGCACAGCTAAGAGTCTAGCATAGGGATGCGGGTGGCGCTGTGGTCTAAACCACAGAGACTAAGGGTTTGCCGATCGGAAGGTCGGTGGTTCAAATCCACACAACGGGGTGAACTCCCCATTGCTCTGTCCCAGCTCCTGCCCACCTAGCAGTTCGAAAGCATGTCAAGTGCAAGTAGATAAATAGGTACCACTCCGACGGAAAGGTAAACGGCGTTTCTGTGCGCTGCTCTGGTTCACCAGAAGCGGCTTAGTCATGCTGGCCACATGACCCAGAAGCTGTCTGCAGACAAATGCCGGCTCCCTCGGCCTATAGAGCGAGATGAGCACCGCAACCCCAGAGTCATCCACGACTGGACCTAATGGTCAGGGGTACCTTCACCTTTAAGAGTCTAGCACCTTTTGTGCCTCCTGCCCTGAATTGCTTCACTCTAGCTGT
Organism: Zootoca vivipara; assembly: GCF_963506605.1. Classification (NCBI taxonomy): domain Eukaryota; kingdom Metazoa; phylum Chordata; class Lepidosauria; order Squamata; family Lacertidae; genus Zootoca; species Zootoca vivipara. The sequence goes on along the minus strand of NC_083281.1, from coordinate 33,649,815 downwards.
TCATTAGAACAACTTGCAACTAATAACTTTGCTTCGCTCGCCCCCAACCCTCTTTTCTCCTAAACCATTTTCCTTCAGTGCTGTGTCTTTTTTAAATTGTAAACCTGAGGGCAGGGACTGTCATTTATTGATTGCTTGATGATTTGTAAGCCTCTCTAAACCACTCTTAGGCCTTAAGCTATTTTCTTGTTTTAAAGAAATAAAATCACACCAGGCATCCATTTTGCTCATTAAACTCAAGATATCTTTTAAACGGCAGCATGAACAGTTCTTGCAGTTTCTTGTCTTTCCAATCCTAAATCCAACTTGCCACATTTCTTCAGCAATATATTCATTTATTTATTTTAAATCCCCATGAAAATTTGTCAGCATTTTAGCCTATCTCCTGATATACACATTTGCATATACAATTGTGACTGATACACACATTGCAAGCAGCCCACCCCCGCCCGCCCCTAATATAAGACATTTTTCTTTGCAAGTTATTTTCATGGTGTTATGAGAATTATAAGGTCTAAGATCTAAGATATAAAATAAATGTACCAAGCAAACACATACATAAATATATAAACCACATGTCTGAAACAGTACAGGAAAAAAGTCCCGAAACCATTTTGTCTCTCCCAATTGACCTCAAATGTTTCTCTTTGCTCACAAATCCTGCCTTAAACCTACAAAAGGACAACCTGCAAATGGACTCTACTGTATATGGGCTCTTGGGTACCCCATAAGGGAAAAGGAGTTTTTTTCTTTTAAAAATGGCCAAGTAGGGGATTTGAACCCTGATCTCCCAGGTCCTAGTCCTGCACTCTAACCACTACACCACAATGGCTCATCAATTTTCCTTTCCTAAAAATTCAGGAGTGATTAATAGGCTGTATACACTGAAGTCTATCCTATGATGGGGTTTATGACGTATAGTTTATGTGCATGGTGACAAACCGCTGCTGTTGAAGTGAGATCAAATGCAGAGGTTCCCTATCCTTCTTGCACCGTGGCACAAAGGTGGGTGGTAAAGTGATTTTTTTTCGGGGGGGAGGCATTGTCACTAGGTACCCCTGATTGTATCCCTGTGAGGGTGACAGAGGTCTGCCAACAACTTGCAGCACCCTTAACAAATGACAGTTCACAGGTTTATTATTATTTGGGGGGGGGGAGCTATGGCTGTTTTAAAGTGATATAATACGGCTTTAAAAGCGTAATGCAGATTAGGCCTAAATCCTGCCCCCCCCCCCCAAGATCAAAAGGCCTATTGGCAGATAAGTGGATGTTACCTTAAATCTTAACTGGATATGTTTGTGTGTATTCTGGAATTGCTGCAACTCAAACACATTTCTTTTCTTGTTTTTGTTACCTTTGCAAATATTTTTTTAAAGAATTCAAACACATTAAAGTAACATTTTATATCTTGATAGGCACTTAAGAGATGAACGGCAGCAGCTCAGCATTTTTGTGTTTAGACAACCAAGAAAGAACCAGCTTAGACAAGGCCTGGATGTTGCCATGTGATTTAGAAACAAGAAGCTGTTATGCTAGAAAGGCATCATTGTTCTATATAATATGGCAGGCATCCCCAAACTGCGGCCCTCCAGATGTTTTGGCCTACAACTCCCATGATCCCTAGCTAACAGGACCAGTGGTCAGGGATGATGGGGATTGTAGTCCAAAACATCTGGAGGGCCGAAGTTTGGGGATGCCTGTAATATGGCATTGAAATCAATGTGATACCACTTTCAACAGTCATGGCTACAATTCCCAATCAACTTCACAGTGAACTATGGGAATTGTAGCTCTGTGAGGGGAATATGGGCCTCCTAACAACTCCCAGCACCCTTAACAAACTAAAACTCCCAAGATTCTTTTCAGGAAGCCATGACTATTTAAAGTGGTATCCTAGTGCTTTAAATGTATGGTGTGAATGTGGCCAAGGCCAAACATGTTTTGGAGCATTGCTTTTCACTACCTCAGTGTTTTTCAAACTTGGGTCCTGTCCAGCTGTTGTTGGACTACAACTCCCATCATTCCTGACAACCAGTTCTGCTAGCTAGGGATGGTGGGAGTTGTAGTCCAACAACAGCTGGGGTCCCAAGTTTGAAAAACACTGAGGTAGTTAAAAGCAGCGCTCCAAATTTCACAGTGACAGAAGTCATGACTGTTCAGGAAGAAACCAACAACTCCAGGGTACATACATGCTTTTAGGTTTATAAAACACCTGCAGTCCAAGTGTTACAATTCAGCAACCAGTAGTCCCAGACAATCAGCAAATACAGTCATACTTCTGGTTACATTTGCTGCGGGCTGCGTATTTTTGGCTTAAGAACATGGCAGACCCGGAAGGGTTTACTTCTGGGTTCCACCGTGCGCGCATGCGCAGAAGCATTCAGCGCGCTTTGCGCATGTGCAGAAGCGCTCTATCGGTGCTTCGTGCATGTGCGGAAGCACAGCTCTGGATATGTACTTTTCGAGGTGAGAATGGCACCCCAGAATGCATCAAGTACGTATCCAGAGGTACCACTGTATTAGGGCTCATCCAGACTTCCGTTTGCCCTGCCATTTTCCTTGTAGGGAATTCCACTGCTTACTGTGAAATCAGAGCAAATGTCAATTGGGTTTTTCTGAGCAAAGCAGTGGGGCAAACGGAAAACTGCTAGGACCTGGGCCTAGAAATATTGGGAGATGCAGGAAAGCGCTCAGACCTATGCTTACTCATCACATGACAAGCGGAAGTGTGGGCAATTATAGAATCGTAAAGTTGGAAGGGACCCTGCGGATCACCTAGTCTGACCCCCTGCGATGCAGGAATATGCAGTTGTCCCGTACAGTGAATCGAACCTGCAACTTTGGCCTTATCAGCACCACGCTTTAACCAACTGAGCTAAGCAGGCTCCCTCAGTCTCAAATGATCGCAGTCCCATGAGCATCCCTTGAAGGCAAAGATGACTACTGTCTTGAGGAAACTGCCAGAAACAAACTCAAGGACCAGAGTTCTTCTGAAGAACTAGGACCTTTACAGACACAAACAAACAAACATGCTTCCTCCTCACACAAGGACAAGGAACCAATGTGGCTGAGGTCTTACCACACTCCTAAATATGTTCAGGTTGTGGTTCTATTTCTGTCTCCGATGGAAACAAGAGAGAGGTGCTCAACCACTATTGTGGGCGGGATAGAGGAAAATAAGCAGTATACAGTTCACAGAATACAGAGGAGCACAGCAGAAACAAAAAACAACCAGATGCACAAGCTGATCAAACTTTTGCAAATAGCCCTGTGACACACTGAAAGCACTTACGAAACTCCACCTGTTGGACACACAGGTACACCTTAGCCAAACAGAGAACACCCTCAGCCATATATGCATTTATATACAGCACACACCCCACACAAATGAGCTGAGGGTATTAAACATGAGGATTGCCAACTTTAATTGGATTAATCAATAAAAAATTAGTTGATTAACAGATAAAGGCCAATCTTAATTGGAGGGTCTGCAAGTTAAGGGTGCCATTGTTTAGTTTCTGAGGCTATCAAAACAGGGAACGAGACAAGAAAAATGTTAAAAGGAGAACATTCTTCCCAAATACAAGCAGTACTGTAGTTGTTGCTTTAAGACAGCTCACGTCCCTCCAAATTCCGACTAACCTAAGGAGAAGGAACCTAGTGCTGTTTGACCCCATTGCACTTTCCTTTATCTATCTGCATCCTTTGACATGCACCCAACTCTGGAGTGGGACACTACGGTCACCATTTTTAACAGCTCATGGAACCTGGTCAAGCAGTTGCACATTTTGTGAGGAAAAAACATTACTGTCCATGAGCATCTTGTTTCAGAACAAAGGGGGTTAATTAAACTCCATGTTTAATTCCCTTCTAGGGATAGATGAATCTGTCAAATTTGGATTCTTTCATGCTCTCATTTTTACCAACCTCAAGTTCAGTTCACCCTGTTTCTGTACCAATTAGCCATTTCCCCCACAAAAATCTGCACAAAATCCATATGCATTTTCCCATCAATTTCTCCTAAAATATGCAGTTTGGTGCACAATTTTACCCAATGTAAACTTTTTGCTAACCTTTCCCTCTAATGCAGAGCAGTTTCGTACATCATTTTCACCAATCTGTGCATTTTTTTTGGTTTGGCAAACTGCACTACAGTACATAAATTCAGAGAAGTACGGTATGTATTTTGAAGGACAGCTGTGCCTTCAGCCCTCTTTACTGGCTCAGGAATTGCAAATCAGGTAGCTTTGTATGAAAATGCAAGCCGAACAAAATGCTCCTGTTTTCACCAGCTGCTAAAAGCACAGGGATCTTGCATACAAAGGGATGGATGGCGCACCAACTGCCAGTTCACTGCCTTTGCTGTTTTTATTGGGGTCACACATGTGTCACCTCTGGGACAGCAGTGCACTTTGGTAATTTTAGACTCTAGAGCCAATGGTCTCCTGGCTGGGGCCAGGGGAGCTTTAAATAGTAATGTGCATTCCTTCAGTTACGGTACTTCAAAATGGTTACATAGGAAGCTGCCTTACACTGAGTCAGTCTAACAGTCCATTTAGCTCAGTGCTCTCTGCACAGGCAGACAGCTGCTCTTGAGGATTTCAGACTGGGAGGCCCAAGACATTCTTCCCCTTGACTTCAGAGGCTACAATTGTAAAATTGGCCCTGTTGTGATTGGAGACCCTCCTGCTCCTTCTGCTCAGGTGGGGGCTCTGCACTTTTGCCCCACCCTGGGAGCACCACTAGCTCTGAGGTGCCTGGGAACCCCCTTAGGAGACCCCCCTCTTTCAGTGGGACTCCATCCCTTGGGAGTTGGGTCTGCAAACCAACTGTTCTTTCACACAAACACCCCCTGCCCCGCCGATCTTCTTCGGTGCTCCATGTGAAGGGGGAAGTGTGGCGGCTCTGGGGTGGGGAAACCAGTCCTCCATCCAACCTTTGCTTGTAGGAAGGCCAGGTGGTGTTCCAGTAGCACCTTAGAGACCAACTAAGTTTGTCATTGGTATGAGCTTTCGTGTGCAGAAGGGTCCCACAGCATGCAGAGTGAGCAGGGGGGGGGCTCCCGGAAACACAAGAAAGCTGGCTCACCACATTTTGAAACCAGTGAAGTCAAGTAACAAGGGGGACCCACCTTTCACCCAAAAAAGCCCATTAAATCCAGAGCCTAAAGTGACTGAAATTGTACCGCGGACATAGCATATGCACACTGCAGCTCTCGAGCAACCAGCATGGATGGGCAAGCGGCTATCACACACAAATATATACGTACGCTTTCCTCCAGGCACTCCCCAAACAGGTATTCGCAGCTGAACAGGATCTGGGAGACGCAGAGACAAGCAGAAACTTGAGAGCCAAACCAACTCCGCAGCATATTACACAGTTCCTTCCCTCCCGGATCCTGCCTCAGCTCTCCCATATGCTCCTGCTGAGCCTCACGCCCAAAGCGTTTGCCAACAGGAAAGGAAAAGGAGGAAGTCATGTTACCTGCCCAGGTGGGGTCCCTACCCTGCAAGACCCAGCCGGCCAGAGGGAGGTGGGGTGTGCGCGACTGAGTGCCACTGTGGCAGCAGAAGGATCCTGGGGGAGCTAGCAAAGCAGAAGTTTGATCTCTTGAGTTATCCCCACTTTCCTCTTCCTCCTCTGCCTGCCTTGTACTTTCTCAATGCAGCTCAGAAACAGCCCAAGCAGGAGAGCTAAGGCTGAGTCAAGCGCAGAGAGAGAGAGAGAGAGAGAGAGAGGAGGAAACACCTACCCACAAGGCTAGCGGGAAAGCCGGGCCTGGAACCAAATCTGCTGCCTGGGCCGGAGTGGACTGCCTGAATCCAGCCACTGAAGACTGACATTTGGAGCTAAGGAGCCGAGCTGGTGGGTCGGGTGTCCATGCAAAAAGTGGCTTGGAACTCATAAGGAGGGGGAGGAATTTGATTCAGTCCACATGTAAAAGTGAACCGGCCTAATTCACATTTTCCAAAACAATACATGAGCAGAAGCCATCTCTCAAAATCTGCTTTTTGCAGTGCCATTTGCTAACCAAGAAATGCATACAAAAATGCATGTACTAAGGTAAAGTGTGCATATCGACCCAGTGTGGTGTAGTGGTTAAGAGCGGTAGACTTGTAATCTGGGGAACCGGGTTCAAGTCTCGGCTCCTCCACATGCAGCTGCTGGGTGACCTTGGGCTAGTCACACTTCTCTGAAGTCTCTCAGCCCCACCCACCTCACAAAGTGTCTGTTGTGGGGGAGGAAGGGAAAGGAGAATGTTATCCGCTTTGAGACTCCTTTGGGTAGTGATAAAGCAGGATATCAAATGCAAACACTTCTTCTCTTCTTCTATTAGTGAAAATAACATAAAGCTCTATTAGGGGAAATTGCTTTGTAAAAGTGCATACAGTACATTTGGCAAAATTGCATAGAAAAATGTGTATATCAGGAAAAATTCACACAAAAATGCTGCTGTGTTTTCATGAGGACATTTCAAAATAATAATAATTGCTGATGTGGAAATGTGGAGAACATAAATTCAAATTGGAAAATTGAAAAGCCAAGAGACACCAACAGATATCCAATCTCTCAACTTCAGTTTCTTATGTTCCCATTCTTCAGCTCAGTTTGCCGCATGTCTACACCAGTTTGTGATTTTTTTCATATTTATAATAAAATTTTATTTACAAATGTTGATTATCACAAACATTTGTAATCTATATGCAGTCTGCATATTTACAATAAAGCAAAGGCACTATGTGGTTGAATATTGTCCTGATGTTTGATGAACAAATAAGAACTTGTCTACTGTATTATGTTAAATTTGACACTCTGATAGTTCATATTTATCAAATCAATCTCTCATTGATGGAGCACTATTTTTGCTATACATATTTTTGCAATGTGTGGTTGTTGTTTTTTAAGTTCTCATGAAAATCTGTTAGCATTTTATTGCAAAATTTCCCTATATACTTTTTCCCCCAAGCAAATTTCCCAGATACATTTTTGTACATACCTGTAGTTCTCACCAATATTCTTTCCCCTAATATACATGTTTTATTTGGAGAACTGGAGAATTTCTAAAGATAAATGCATTTTTATTCATGTCTTGTTTTGGGATGTGTGAATTAGGTAGGGTTCACTTTAAAATGCGAGAGGAACTGAGTTCCTCCCTCAGCCCCATTTGGGCATAGAGAAGACAGCTGGATCTCACAGCAACTGACCTGTGGTTACAAGATTTTAATCTTCTTCTCCAACTCTCAGAGGAAAGTGTAAAGTCTCAGAGTGAGGGGCCAGAATAGTCCCCCCCCCATCCTTTATTTCTCAACACTATCACCTCTCACATTTCCTCTGAGGAGCTCAAGAGTGGCAGACTCAAGAGTCACCTTATTTTATCCTACCGTGCAAAGTAGGTTAAATTGGGGACATGTGAGTGGCCCAAGCCCCAAGGTGACCTACTGACCTTTGTAGCTGAGCAAGGATTTGAACTTGAGATTCCAAGTCCAGCACTCTAACCACTAACACCAGGGTTTGCCAGACTTTAGGGGCCTGTGAACCAATTTGCAAACCAGAGTAACTGTTGAAAGCACCACAAACAAACCCACAGAGCCAAGCAGGCATTGCAACCTATTCTGTTGGCCTCATTCAAGCCTGACAATTTCAGATAAGGAACTGATGATCAGACAATAAGATTTGGACTACCCAAATCAGAGGTAGTCCGCATCTCCTCTATGAGAAAGCACTGGTAGATCTCTGGGGGATTTGCTGTGGCAACAAGAAAACAACCTCCCTCTGAAATTATACTGCTAAAATGAGTAAAGCTGGGAGGAAGGAGCTGATCAGGAACAGATATTTGGATGGAAGGACTGTGATCTCACCTCAGTTCCATTGTTGTTGTTTAGTCGGTTAGTCGTGTCCGACTCTTCGTGACCCCATGGACCAGAGCACGCCAGGCACTCCTATCTTCCACTGCCTTCTGCAGTTTGGTCAGACTCATGTTCGTAGCTTTGAGAACACTTTCCAACCATCTCGTCCTCTGTCGTCCCCTTCTCCTAGTGCCCTCCATCTTTCCCAACATCAGGGTCTTTTCCAGGGAGTCTTCTCTTCTCATGAGGTGGCCAAAGTATTGGAGCCTCAGCTTCAGGACCTGTCCTTCCAGTGAGCACTCAGGGCTGATTTCCTTCAGAATGGATAGGTTTGATCTTCTTGCAGTCCATGGGACTCTCAAGAGTCTCCTCCAGCACCATAATTCAAAAGCATCAATTCTTCGGCAATCAGCCTTCTTTATGGTCCAGCTCTCACTTCCATACATCACTACTGGTTCCATTACTCGAAACAAATTCCCAGCCTCCAAAATCTTTAAGTGCATGCCTTTTGTACCTAGCTACAGTTAGGAGTGTGTGGTAGAAAACAAATCGATCCTGCCAGCTGGAAGGCTGTTCACCTCTGCATTAGGAGGTAGTATTGAATCACATCAAAGCATGCCTTCTGCTTTTGACAATTTTTAGCCACTAGAGGGAAGCCTTGGACTGTTCTGTAGGTATCAATAAGTTACAGTGTTTGGTCACCTTCGTAGAGCATCCTCCTGGATCCCCTAGAAAGGGCAGCTGAGGGTGCCTGGAGCTCCAAACAAAGTGGAATTTCTGAAGTGTCAAGTTTTGGGAGCTGGGTAGTATGCAAAGGGAAGGCCACAAGCTGCATTTTTAACACTGAATAGCCATTTTTAACACTGAATAGCTACTTAACTGTGCAGTATTCTGCATGTCTGCCCAGAACTAATTGCACTGAGTTAAATGGAATTTATTCCCTGAGAAATCTCTATGTGGGACAAGAAGCTACAGTTAGAACTGGATATGGAACAACTGATTGGTTCAAAATTGGGAAAGGAGTACGACAAGGTTGTATATTGTCTCCCTGCTTATTTAACTTATATGCAGAATTCATCATGCGAAAGGCTGGACTAGATGAATCCCAAACCGGAATTAAGATTGCCGGAAGAAATATCAACAACCTCAGATATGCAGATGACACAACCTTGATGGCAGAAAGTGAGGAGGAATTAAAGAACCTTTTAATGAGGGTGAAAGAGGAGAGCGCAAAATATGGTTTGAAGCTCAACATCAAAAAAACCAAGATCATGGCCACTGGTCCCATCACCTCCTGGCAAATAGAAGGGGAAGAAATGGAGGCAGTGAGAGATTTTACTTTCTTGGGCTCCTTGATCACTGCAGATGGTGACAGCAGTCACGAAATTAAAAGACACCTGCTTCTTGGGAGAAAAGCAATGACAAACCTAGACAGCATCTTAAAAAGCAGAGACATCACCTTGCCTACAAAGGTCCGTATAGTTAAAGCTATGGTTTTCCCAGTAGTGATGTATGGAAGTGAGAGCTGGACCATAAAGAAGGCTGATCGCCGAAGAATTGATGCTTTTGAATTATGGTACTGGAGGAGACTCTTGAGAGTCCCATGGACCGCAAGAAGATCAAACCTATCCATTCTGAAGGAAATCAGTCCTGAGTGCTCACTGGAAGGACAGGTCCTGAAGCTGAGGCTCCAATACTTTGGCCACCTCATGAGAAGAGAAGACTCCCTGGAAAAGACCCTGATGTTGGGAAAGATGGAGGGCACTAGGAGAAGGGGACGACAGAGGACGAGATGGTTGGACAGTGTTCTCGAAGCTACGAACATGAGTTTGACCAAACTGCGGGAGGCAGTGCAAGACAGGAGTGCCTGGCGTGCTATGGTCCATGGGGTCACGAAGAGTCGGACACGACTAAACGACTAAACAACAACAAAATTCCATCAAGCTGCCTGAATGGGAGAGATAGGAAGCAGGGCTCATTCCATCAGCTCTGCTCCAGCACCAGCTCCTCCAGGCACCTCCTAGCCCTGAACTGTTTCCCTGCCAGCTGGCCGTTCAAAGAAATACTATTTGACCATTTGTTGTCTGGGTTTGCTTTTTCCCATATGTGCCATTCCTTCTGCAGTGAAACATTGAGTTTAAATTCAATTCAATTTTAGATTTCATTTGTGTGTGTGTGTGTGTGTGTTTCATAACAGTTAATTGTTTGTAACCAATTGCATTTACTATTTGTACCCTTCTGAAAATTGTTGTTTAAGCTTAAGGGTGTTAATTTTGGGGGGAAAATAAATAAAACATTTGTTTACATTACTCTCTCTCTCTCTCTCTGTGTGTGTGTGTATTTTGATGTTTTCTTTTACCTCTTAGCAGAGGAGCTTGTAAAATTCTGGTGGTTTAAAATGAATTGCCAAGGACCACGTGAAAGAACTGTGAATTGAACAGGAATGGAATTAGTTCCTTTTTGAAGGGGGTGAACTGGAATTGGCACTCCCAGCTCCACTTTGGAGGGAGAGTGTTGGAACAAATTCCTTTTTTAAAATGCATTTTTCAAGTGCTGGAAATAGGGTATAGGTATGCAATCCTATAAACAAGGACACGGGTGGCGCTGTGGTCTAAACCACTGAGCTTAGGCCTTGCCAATCGGAAGGTCGGCGGTTCGAATCCCTGTGATGGGGTTGTAGCTGGGGCCCAAAGGGCCACAATTAAGGTGATAATGTAAATCTCTATAAATCTTGAAATATGCTTATATTAGAAGAGTTATGGTAACTTGGTGCTTTAAGAAACTGATGATTCAGCAAGAAGCCTTCCCACTGGGAAAGAAGGTCAGCTAATATGCAAATCACAAAGATATAATTCATAAGCTAGAACATAAGTTGTTACATGGTACACGTAACACAGGTTCCCAACATGCATATTAACTCACAACGTAACATATTACTGAGAATCAAGACTTAGTTAGCAATGTTTATTGCACATGCATCTTAAACTACAATGAGGTAATGATGGACATGCGTATTGAATTGAAATGATGTAATGTTAAATATGACTGTAACCTTATTGCTTTGCAATAAACATAATGGACTCCTAACTCCTCTTGTCTCTGAGTTTTATTGGCCTAACTCAGAAGATAAGCCATTTTTTGGCTTGCAACAATACCACTAAGATTGCATAAAAAAAGGTAAAGGACCCCTGACAGTTAAGTCCAGTCACAAACGACTCTGGGGTTGTGGCGCTCATCTCGCTTTACTGGCCGAGGGAGTCGATGTTTGTCCGCAGACAGTTTATCTGGGTCATGTGGCCAGCATGACTAAGCCATTTCCGGCGAAACCAGAGCAGCACACAGAAACGCTGTTTACCTTCCCGCTGGAGCGGTACCTATTTATCTACTTGCACTTTGACGTGCTTTCAAACTGCTAGGTTGGCAGGAGCTGGGACCGAGCAATGGCAGCTCACCCTGTTGCAAGCCAAAAATGACTTATCTTCTGAGTTAGGCCAATAAAACTCAGAGACAAGAGGAGTTAGGAATCAATTTTGTTTATTGCAAAGCAATAGGCTACAGTCAAATCTTTTTGCAAAACTGCAACTCCGCCCAACGTGGGCGGAGTTACTTTATAACATTTCAGACAAAGGATTTTGATTTAACCAATCATATAAATCATTACATCGTTGTATATTTAATATTCATCATTACATCATTTCATATTTAATACGCATGCGCAATAAGCATCGCTAACTAAACTTTGATTCTTACCATGATCTGTTACATATTGTTAGTTTACATGCATGGGAACCTGTGTTACGTGTGGATGTAACAATTTATGTTCTAGTTTATGAATTGTTTCTTTGTGATTGACGTATTAGCTGACCTTCTATCCCAGTAGGAACAGCTTCTTGCTGAATCATCAGTTTCTTTAAAGCAACAGGTTACCATAATCACTAATATTCCCAGATTTATAGAGATTTACATTATCACCTCAATTGGGGCCCCTGCTACAGTATGACAATAAATTATTAAGCCCTCAGCATATACAAACTTTTCTCAGTAGTTCTCTCAATGTTCCCGTAAGGTAGGTGTATGGGCAATCTTTCCGGAAAATATTTGTACTTTGAGGAGATACCGGTAAGTGATCTGACATGGTCATCTCTCCCTGCTTCTGTTTACTTCCCTTCTCTGTCTCTTGTTCTGCTCCTTGATGGCTGAGAGCAGCCTTTAATGTATAATCTGGTGGAAGGAAGAAGCGATAATGTTGGGTACCTTCTGACCTTCTTTGATGTAGAAGCATTGGGAAGAGGGTGACTAGTGAATAATCTGAACATAGGCAGTTGAGCAAGCCATACAGGCTAGCTATTTATAATCTATAAATCAGATGGTTTTGAGGCATAGCTCAGAAGCTCGTGCATGAACTCATGGCCGGAAGTTCGTGCAACCTGAGGCTACCTGGGGGGTCACTTCACCACTTCTTGAGGGCTTCCCAGTGGCAGATCGAAGTGCTTGCTTGGTAATGTATACACTGTAATGCTTGCTGTTTAGAATAAAATCTTTAATCTTCTCACTCTTTTGTGTTTGTATTGCTTCTGAATCTCATTAAAAGAACCACCTTGCATTTGGCAAGACAGTAGGTGGACCATTATCATTATTACCAATTACTAGGGAGCTGGGACCGAGCAATGGGAACTCACCGCTGACCTTCTGATTGGTAAGTCCTAGGCTCAGTAGTTTAGACCACAGCGCTACCCGCGTCCCATTGACCTGTCATAGACTAGTCATAATAAATAACAAGATGAAAGATGAAAAAAAAAACTTTTTAAATCATTCCAGTGGCACCTTAAAGATCAACTAAATACTGTATAAGCTTCCAAGGTATGAGCTTTCGTGTGTAATACACAGTTTGTCAGATACTCTGAAGCAGAGGTTTCTTCAACCTTACTGTACAGCAGGCATCCCCAAACTGCGGCCCTCCAGATGTTTTGGCCTACAACTCCCATGATCCCTAGCTAACAGGACCAATGGTCGGGGAAGATGGGAATTGTAGTCCAAAACATCTGGAGGGCCGAAGTTTGGGGATGCCTGCTGTACAGTATAACTGTTGATGACTGTTATGGCAGTTGGTTCCATAGGGACAGGCAAGGGATTTTTAAAGGGATAGATGACCAAAATTAGCTTTAGTATGTATAATGGGACATGAATCCATCTCTATTCAGACCAGGTCTCTCCATAGTTTTTAGTTTTTAGTTGTAATTCAGCAACTTCTCTTTCAAGTGTAGGCCTATTTCTAAAATTCTTTTGCAATAAGATAGCCACTCTAAGATCATTTAAAATATGAAGGTGAATACAAACTACATTTATTAAAATACATAACCGGGGCTCTTCTTTCCGCCTCCGTTCCGCACGAATGGCTATTCGCCATTTCACTCGGTAGAGGGAGCCCTCGTTGTCAGAACGGCGTCGGAGTCTTTTTTCTTAGAATCTCATTCTCTTTCAACTCGGCACCACCTCGGAATTCTACCAATCACTGCTCCTCTGCATCCATCCATCCATCCATCCATCCTCCCCCTCCCTCCCTCCCTCCCTTCCCCCACTTCGCTATTACGCATGCGTTGTGTCGCCGTTGTTTAAATAGAAAAAATTAAAATACCCTAAAAGGTTCAGTCTTCATGAATCTGTAAAAAGTTCGGTTCCCGTTGGCCATCGATGTACATCATGTGCGGGGCAAAACTGGTAGAATTAGCTATAGTGGAGTAAGGTTTAAGAGGGAGAGGGAAGGGAGAGAGAAATCTGGAGACAGAAGTGCACTGCTCTCAAATAATCACGATGCGCCGAGGGCCATTTTTTTGTTGTTCGATTTTTTAAAAAATAAAATACTATTCATATTTTTCCCCGCATGCTGAAAAAGCCGATTTAGAACCGGAAGTAAAGACCGCCTAAATAGATGAAACTCGTGGGCTTTTTACGCCTTCCGCTTCGACGGGAAACCTTTGCCGCATGCGCCGTGCAGTCTGGCGGCTTGCTCTTTCCCGTCAGCCCCTGCGCGTTATAAATACCCACGTCGTGCGTCCCACATTCTTTTCTAGGCGCGTGGGAAGAAGAGGTAAGTGGAGGAGCTGCTGCCTTCGCCTTAAAGAGCGGGAAGCGCGGCATTTTAATTTCACAAGAAGCTATAAGTTAGGGAATGTAATAATTATAAGTGATTATTTAAGTTGCTTTTATAATTGCACCGTTTTGATATCTTAATAAATGAAAGAAACGGCGGAAGGTGCAGTGATGAGACTTCTATTGAATTTCCGCTCGTTTCGTGAATTTCAACGTTGACGGAACGCCGTTGTTGCAGTTAGTCCCGCAGAAAACTATCCAAAAGATTATAAAATCAATTCTAGGGAGAGGGAGAGTTCCTGTACCTTGAAAGTGTGTGGCGGCAGGCAGAAATTCAACAGGTACAGCAAGTCGGTGTGTTTTGGAGGACAGCAGCCGTCATGGCTTGCAATTTGTTTTTGAAGTCTGGAAAGAAAGGTACAGTAACCATTCCTCTGCTTGCAGTGCACTTCCCTGGTTTCTATCTGCGATTCCTCTTTGGTTGGTAAGAAAGCTATGACCAGCCTCATTTCTCACATTTCCTTAAAGGAGCTCAAGGTGGTGTACAAGGTTCTCCCCTCTTCCCATTTCATCCTCCCAACAAGCCTCATGTTTGTTGGAAGTTTATATTTATTGAACCACTAAAAACCTGCACTAGCATGATCCTATGCTTGATTTGAAAACCTTTTTTTCTGCTTGCTAGTGACCTCTTAACACATGTATCAAGGTGCTGATGGGCGGGGAGAAACCTTTCAACTTTGATCATTTCAAGCAAGATTGTATTTAAAAACTATGAGACTCTGAAGATTTAATCTGCAAGAATACAGACTTGCCTAACAGTTTTTCTGATCTTTGTGATGCTTTAAAGTTTGCCTGAAACCAAGCATATATAAATACATACAAGTTTGGGCATAAATGTTAATGCAGTGTATTATTGGATGCTAGGCTGTACCTAGCTTGGTGCCAGTGGCACTGTATGAAGCTGTATTTCATGCAGTTACAATACACTAATACACACTTTTGTTCCTTGTAGTTAGAAAGGCTTGAGAACGTCATTAGATGCTGCTGAAGAGGGCATTTGATCCACAGATGAACATGTCCAGTTTGGAAATGCAAGGTATTGGAGAAATTTTTTTCTGTTCGATCTTGATCAGCAGATTACTACCTGAACTAGCCTTCATCAACCTGGTGCACTCCAGATGTTTTGAACTACAGCTCTTATTGGGCCCTAGTCAGCATGGTCAATAGCCAATAGCCAAGAATGATTGGGAGTTGTAGTCTAGCAATACCTGAAATGCATCTGGTTGGGAAGACTTTCAAAGATAGGAACAGTATAATTTTATACAAATGGAATATATACAGATGTTATACTTTGGCTGTGTATATAACTTTGAAACATATGCTTTTCTGTAGCACTGTAGTTTAGTGGTTACTGGCAACTATGAGTGGTAAACTACAGTGCCCATAATTCTTGGGGGTGCATTTAGAATGTTCTTTAGTCTATTGAAAGTGCAAACTCCTTATGGAGCACATCACTTGTCTCCACTCCAAAAATAAAAGTTCTGTTCCTTGGACTTTACCCTTGGGAGTAGGGGGCACCAGTATTTTGAGAGTACTTGGCCCTTGCTGGCCTAGAGACTATAAAACTTCTAGAAATGGAGGCACTTAATCATGCTGTCAACCCAACGGGGATATCTGGAGAGGTTGCTCTCTCTCAGCTCTGTCCATGTGGCGTATGGGAGCGTAGGCCTTTGGGCTCTGTGATGTATAGTCCCCTTCCACACCGTTGGAGAGCAAGCTGGGCCCTCGTGGTCTGCAACCTGCATATTCCTACTGCTTCTCTGAGTCTTCGGACGGTGACTGAGGAGATAAACCATGCAGGAGACACTCCTCAAGCAAGAGCTTTGCTAATGGGGTTTTGTTTTCAATACACTTTTCAAAGCAACCACAACTGTTTTCTCTTGATCGTAAAAAAATACAATCACTTTCAAAGGATATTGTGGCGGGTGGGGGTATGGCATGTACAGCATGTGGGAGTGCAGGTTATTTGTTCAAGGGTTGCCTGTTGTTGTCTTTTCTTGTTGGGCAAATGCCCTCTGCTTTCAGAGGCCCAATTTTGAAAGATAACATTGCTTTTTATTCTTAGTAGCAGGTATTCTGCATTTGCTGCGTCATGCTGCTAGTTGTGTATCATACCTGGGGCTTGAGCAAGGATGAGGGGCTGAATTCTGGAAGTGGTGAGGATAAGACTTCTGCACATCATGGACACTGGAGCTCCACAAGAGTCAACCAGGTAAAAGGGTTGCTTTGTCCTTCCAGAAGAGAGTTTGCTAATGTCCTGCTAGTTGTCCTGCATACAACAGTCTTTGTAGTAGTTTGGGATCATTATATTGGAAGCGGGTATTACAAGCATTCTTTCAACATGCCAGATGTTGCTGGGCTACTACTCTCATCATCCTAAACACTGGTTTATTGGCTGAGGCTAATGGGAGTTAGAGTCCCAACAAACATAAGGTGAGTACCACCTTGGGGCATGCTGGTATAGAGGCACTGTGCAGTTTATCCTGCTGCCTTCAACCAACGGGGATATCTGGAGAGGTTGCTCTCTCTCAGCTCTGTCCATGTGGCGTATGGGAGCGTAGGCCTTTGGGCTCTGTGACGTATAGTCCCCTTCCACACCGTTGGAGAGCAAGCTGGGCCCTCTGAGGTCTGCAACCTGCATATTCCTACTGCTTCTCTGAGTCTTCGGACGGTGACTGAGGAGATAAACCATGCAGGAGACATTGCTCCACTTGGATAGTATTTCCTTACTGAAGCTGTTGCTTTGTGAGTGGTATTGTTGAAAAGTTGTGTTTAGTCCAGTGCTGCTTAAACCTTTGGAAGTGAGGTCCACTTATAAACATTATTTACTTAAGAACGTAGGAAGCTGCCTTATATCGAGTTAAGACCATTAGTCCATCATGCTCAGTGCTGTCTACACTGACTGTGAGTGACTTCCCATGGATTCAGGCAATGGTCATTACCAACCCTACCTGGAGATGCCAAGGATTGAACCTGGAACCTTCTGCATGCAAAACAGATCATCTACCACTGTGCTGTGCCCCTTCTATTCTTAGTTATTGAACTCATAAGTAGCCTGTTGCACAAATGTTTCCAGGCCACCTAGCAATAATTTTTAGAGCTTAAGTAAAAAAAGTTGTTTTTAAAAGACGTGCAATTGATTGAAATCAACCAGAACATCTTCCTCCCCCCAATAGCAACAGCAAAAAGCTATGGCGTCTCAAGCAGCTAAGCTTTCTAGTCCTATCTCCTCTCACTGAAAAAGAAAATAAGACTTTCAAGTTCAGATTTAACTCTGGAGAATTGCATATTATATATTCCATGTTTTAATTAGCGTATTGGTGTTAGAGAACATATTGCTTATATAAATAGAATTTAATTTAATATGCAGGCTGTCAGTAACCAAGTCGCTCCAAGAGGATCCACGACAGAAGTGCTGTGGGCCCTTCATGAATTTTCTTTAAAATCCCTAGAATTTTTTTTTGGGGGGGGGAGGGAGGAGAAATGACACAGACACACACTCATTGTGTGACCAGCCGAGGAATACATTGGGACTCCCAGTTTGAGGAGCAGCTGTCTTAACTATTGTACAATTCTGTTCTTCCAGTTCTAGTACGCTTGAAAGTTCATGGCATGCTGTTAGAATGGCCATATAATCCTGAAATGGGTATGTACAGCAGTTTTTACTCTCAAGGTATTCATGAGAATAATTAATTTTTCCTATTTGCCTTTTGCTGGCCGGGGTGTGTGTGTCGTTAAGACCACTGTGGGGTGTTGTCTTTATAAACTTTGACTGTGAAAATAATGCTGTACTCTTAGGTTTAGACCAGGCACCCCCAAACTTCGGCCCTCCAGATGTTTTGGACTACAATTCCCATCTTCCCCGACCACTGGTCCTGTTAGTTAGGGATCATGGGAGTTGTAGGCCAAAACATCTGGAGGGCCACAGTTTGCAGATGCCTGGTTTAGACTAAAAGTGCATTGAAATATAAAATGTTGTCTTGGTATAAGTAATTCTGAAAGGGCATCTGCTTTGTTGGACTACAGTGCCCATTATTCCAGGCCATTGGCCATGCTGGCCTAGAGAATAGACAGCTTTCTACAAATGCACTTACTGTTCATCCTGCCTTCAACCAACGGGGATATCTGGAGAGGTTGCTCTCTCTCAGCTCTGTCCATGTGGCGTATGGGAGCGTAGGCCTTTGGGCTCTGTGACGTATAGTCCCCTTCCACACCGTTGGAGAGCAAGCTGGGCCCTCGTGGTCTGCAACCTGCATATTCCTACTGCTTCTCTGAGTCTTTGGACGGTGACTGAGGAGATAAACCATGCAGGAGACACTCCTCAAGCAAGAGCTTTGCTAATGGGGTTTTGTTTTCAATACACTTTTCAAAGCAACCGCAACTGTTTTCTCTTGATCGTAAAAAATGCAAGGATATTGTGGCGGGTGGGGGTATGGCATGTACAGTATGTGGGAGTGCAGGTTATTTGTTTAAGGGTTGCCTGTTGTTGTCTTTTCTTGTTGGGCAATGCCCTCTGCTTTCAGAGGCCCAATTTTGAAAGATAACATTGCTTTTTCTTCTTAGTAGCAGGTATTCTGCATTTACTGCGTCATGCTGCTAGTTGTGTATCATATCTGGGGCCTGAGCAAGGATGAGGAGCTGAATTCTGGAAGTGGTGAGGATAAGACTTCTGCACATCATGGACACTGCAGCTCCACAAGAGTCAACCAGGTAAAAGGGTTGCTTTGTCCTTCCAGAAGAGAGTTTTCTAATGTCTTGTTGGCCTGCATAGAACAGTCTTTGTAGTAGTTTGGGATCATTATATTGGAAGCAGGTATTACATGCCAGATGTTGCTGGGCTGTAGCTCTCATCATTATAAACACTGGTTTATTGGCTGAGGCTAATGGGAGTTGGAGTCCCAACAAATATAAGGTGAGTACCACCTTGCGGCATGCTGGTATAGAGGCTAGCAGCTTCGTATAGAGGCACTTTGCAGTTCACCCTGCCTTCAACCAACGGGGATATCTGGAGAGGTTGCTCTCTCTCAGCTCTGTCCATGTGGCGTATGGGAGCGTAGGCCTTTGGCTCTGTGACGTATAGTCCCCTTCCACGCTGTTGGAGAGCAAGCTGGTCCCTTTGAGGTCTTCAACCTGCATATTCCTACTGCTTCTCTGAGTCTTCGGACGGTGACTGAGGAGATAAACCATGCAGGAGACATGTGCTTGTTTGCTGCTTCGTTCATAAATCCTTATGAAATCTTGTAGGCTTCCTATTGGAGTTCTTGGGTTGGCCACAGGATAATGGACTCGTGTTCAATTTTTGCCTTGCTCTTTTTTGAGTTTTCTGAACTATGTTATCAGGGATGTGAAAAATTAAGGCACAATGGCCCTGTAAGAGGCATATGTACCAGAGTTTTATGTCATTATTGTGTTAATAAGCTTTTGGTGCATGGTTGGAAGAACCTATGGGGGCACAGATATATTGAGTCTTACTGTTAATATTACGTTTTCATCCTTACCTTACCTATGCAAGTTTTATAAATAGAGCACTTGGGCTTGTTCAAGTTGGTCCTTGCATATTCTCGTAATTTCAATGCTTGTGCAGTGACCAGTTCGAATTCTTTACATAGGGGTCTGATTCCCCCCCCATTGGAATGATTGAGGTCCTGCTTTTTATTGGTGCATGCTTGATTGATTTCTCTCTCAATTATTTTTTCATTGCTTTCTTTACAAAGTCTCAAAGTGACTTTCAAGTCTGTACAATACAAAAAAGCTTTAAAATCAGTTAAAAGGTGCTGAGTTTATGTTCAGGAAGCTGAGAACCAGAAGCAGCCTGTTGATGTTTTTGTTTTTATTTATCAGGCCATTTTAAATGGAAGAAGAATAACCAGGAGAAAAAGAGCTGGAGAAGATGCTGAGGATGTAGCCTTGTGAAAGCACCAGCTATTTAAGCGTAGGTCAGAAGAGAACAGAGTCCTACAGATCAACAGAACTGGAAAAATGGCTACCTTTGGTCTCCACCTTCAGTAGGCCTTCAAGACTACAATTCCCATCATCCCTGGTTGCCGACCATGCTGGCAGCATTCGGGAGGCCCCAACATCTACAGGGCAATATGATGGCTTTCTCTGGCAGCAACATGATGGAAGAAAAGCTTGTTTGCTCTGAGCAAAGGTGGTTGAGGGAAACACTTAAATGAGGACAAAGATAATGGTCCAAAACCAAATTAACCGGTTGGGATGAAGAGGTTTTCTGCATATGCAGAATTAGACAACTCCCCTTGCAAGTAACAGTGGCTTCAGATTTCAAGAACTCCTATGCTACCGTATATACTGGCGTATTAGACGGCTTTTGAACCCAGGAAATTTTTTTCAAAAGTTGGGGGCCCGTCTTATACGCCGGGTCCAAGAATCTGCAGTCACCGCATACGGTGGGGGGAGCTCAAAAACGGCCGCATCCCCACTGTATGCAGTGACCATATGAACGCAAAGAAGCGCGCTCGGGAGGGGGCTGCTCCCCGCCAGGGAGAATGGCTCCCTCATGGCTTTGTGACCTGGATCAGCGCAGAGATACAGTTTTGTGTATTTCATTGGTGTCAAGCTGCTGCCTCTTCTCTTTTTGTCAGCGCAAAGCAAAGGGATCTCTCCGTCTCTCTCTCTCCGCTCTCTCTTTCACTGCTGCTCAGCGTCTTTCGCTGGCTGTGTGAGCCTCCGATGTCTCTGCCCCTCTATCGCTATCCTCTCTATGGTTTCTTTCTCCCCTTTTGCTGCCTCCCTCTCCCTCTCCCTGGCTTCTATTCCCCTTTTGCTCACTGAGCCAGCCTCGTTGTCTCTCTCTCCGCTCTCTCTTTCACTGCTGCTCAGCGTCTTTCGCTGGCTGTGTGAGCCTCCGATGTCTCTGCCCCTCTATCGCTATCCTCTCTATGGTTTCTTTTGCTCGATGTCTCTGCCTCCCTCTCCCTCTCCCCCTCCCTCCTTTTGATCGATGTCTCTGCTTCTCTATCTCTCCTTTCGCCGGCTTCTTTCCCCCTCTCAATAACTAAGCAAGCAAGCAAGCAAACAAACCACCATTTCCCCGGCTGCAGACTTGAGTGCTGGAGAAGACAGCCTCCCCTCCCCTCCCCGCCAAAAAAGGGCTGGAGTACATCCCAAATTCTATATTTTAACTTGAAAAGTAAGGGGTCGTCTTATACGCCCAGTCGCCTTATACGCCAGCATATACGGTATTTACCTGTAAGAGATGGCTTGTTGAATACCAATAAAGCATATTATTCTGTAAGTTTTTTTTATTCATGCGTTAGGACATGATCTGCAGTTGGTATTGACATTGTTAGAGAAAAAAGGTATACAGACGACAGAAGATGAGATTCTGCAGCTCTACCATGCTCCAACAATGTCTGACAATTTAAAATGGACTTTGAAACAGGGTTGCATCCAACTAGGTTCTGCTCATAGTAGACCCATTCAAATTAATGGACCTAAGTTAGCTATGACCATAATTTTTGGTTACTCTGAGTAAGAGTGTAGTACAGTGGAACCTCGGTTTACGAACACAATTGGTTCCAGAAGTCTGTTCATAAACCGAAGTGAACTTTCCCATTGAAAGTAATGGGAAGTTGATTAATCCGTTCTAGACGAGGAAAAACACCCCCTAGAACGGATTAACCGCTTTGCTCCGATGCCTTCGCGGAGGCCGGGGAGCATTTCCGTGACTGGGCTGCAGCCGCGAAAGCGGTCCCCGGCCTCCGCAAAGGCATCGGAGCGAAGTCCCGGCTCCGATGCCTTCCGGAGGCCGGGGAGCGTTTCCGCGACTGGGCTGTGCAGCCGCGAAAGCAGTCCCCGGCAACCGGAAGCCAGGGACCGCTTTCGCGGCTGCACAGCCCAGTCGCGGAAACGCTCCCCGGCCTCCGGAAGGCATCGGAGCCGGGACTTCGCTCCGATGCCTTTGCGGAGGCCGGGGAGCACTTTCACGACGCTCCCCGGCCTCCGCAAAGGCATCGGAGGCTTTGCTCCGATGCCTTTGCGGAGGCCGGGGACCGCTTTCGCGGCTGCAGCCCAGTC
The DNA here is from genome assembly GCF_963506605.1 of Zootoca vivipara. Taxonomy (NCBI): domain Eukaryota; kingdom Metazoa; phylum Chordata; class Lepidosauria; order Squamata; family Lacertidae; genus Zootoca; species Zootoca vivipara. The sequence continues at coordinate 33,627,781 of NC_083281.1, read as the reverse complement.
GCGGAAACGCTCCCCGGCCTCCGCAAAGGCATCGGAGCGAAGCCCAGCCTCCCCGAAGGTATCTGACGCTCCGCTGCCTTTGGGGAGGTTTGGCCTTTGCTCCGATGCCTTCGGGGAGGCCGGGCCTTCGCTGCGGGCCTCCAGGAGGCATCGGAGCGAAGGCCCGGCCTCCCCGAAGGCATCGGACGCTCAGTAGACCTCCGGCACCTCGGTTTACTAACTTCCGGGTTAGGATAGTTCGTAAACCGAAAGTTCGTAAACCGAGGTACCACTGTATTGGGTATAACAGAAATAAACAAAAGGGATTGGCAGATGCACAATATCTGATATCTTGGAATTGTTGATCACGTCAGTTTATCTAGTCTTTTGTGTTTGCTTAATGGAAGTGTGCAGTTTCTTTAGCTTACTGATTGTGGGAAGTGATTTTGAGATTCTGTTCTTTGCAGACATCAGTGAGTTGCTGATCATGTGATCACTTGTATCCTGTTTTGGATCCCTTAGGCATTTATACCCCACCTTTAGCCAAAAACTCAGAGCAAAAATCAGTGCTAAGATTATCGCTTCCCTCAGGCTCACAAGTTAAAAAGGCATGACATTTTGAGGGTCGATTGCAAGCTCCATCACGAGCTCTCGGAAGTTCTCACAAATTCTGGCACCTTGTGCACAGATCTTCTGTAGACTGAAACTAGCTTGCTGTTTGCATCCTTCCCATGGAATTTCTGTGCCTATCAAATAACATAGTCTGTATTTATGGGGGAGTGGGAATTATGACAGCAAATTTCTGGACGTTTAGTGATCAGTTTAACCACTTTTTAACCTGCTATTCCTCTAAAGAGCTTAAGGTGATTCAGTTCTTTCATGTTATCTGTACAATCGTCCTGTGACTAGGCATTCGGTTAGCCAAAGAATTTAGTTCACACTCTGAAAGAAACCCAGGCCTCTTTGTCCAATATGCTAAGCAACTGGAAGTACAGTTGCATGTTCAGCCAGCCCTAGTGCACTCTGGGATTTGGTTTTAGGTAAATTGCAGGTGATGGTTAGTCTTCATTTGTGAAGCTAAAGCTTTAAAATTTTCCACCAGGTTCCAGGTAGCACAAAAAAAATGGTGCACAAAACTTAAAAACAGCACCATGTGACCATTGAAGGTATATTTTTAGTGGTGTGATTGCTCAGCCTGACCTTCAACAGACCATCTTTACTGGCCTGTACATGTATTCTGTGCATTGCGAAACTTTGCTTCCTGCAATTAAGTGACTCATGCTGTTGCCCTCCCAAATTACCTGTTCAAACAGCAACTGCAGCAGGCATGGGATAAGCTGAAACTGGTACAGCATCTACTTTGCATGCAAATGGTCCTAGCCTCAATCACCAGCATCTCCAGGTAGAGCAGGGAAATAGTAACCTTGGAGAGCTGCTGCCAGTCTGAATGCAAGCTAGATTGACTGATGGGTTTGACTCTTAATGCAGGCATCCCCAAACTGCGGCCCTCCAGATGTTTTGGCCTACAATTCCCATGATTCCCTAGGTAACAGGACCAGTGGTCAGGGATGATGGGAATTGTAGTCCAAAACATCTGGAGGGCCGAAGTTTGGGGATGCCTGCTCTAATGCAAGGTTTATAAGTCCCACTGTAGGACTACCTCCTAGTTCCCTTGCTGGAAGAAAGCCCATGGCAAAATGAGTGGATGATTGACAAGACGGTGATTACTATGTTGGGTGCAGATGGACTCCCATCAGCCCTTGTTGTAAAATTTAAGCTGGTTCCTATGAACCCAGAGAAATGGATCTTGACCCAGGGAGAGCTCAAGGATCCAGGCAAGCAGACGAATTTAAGCGTCTCCTGCCCACCAAATAACAGAGACCAAACCAGGACGTACGAAGCAAGGCACTTTTATTTTTGCTGTTGCAACAGGGTCCTTCCTCTCACACAGGAGAACAAGGAAGGAACCCCAAACAAAGATGTCTTGCCCTTAAAAAGAAATTTGAAATTGGTTTCAGCCCACCCCCCAGAAGCATCATCCATGTGTCACAGAAGGGGTGTAGCCCAAGACCCCTCTCCCTAGATTCATCATAGGTACATCATGAAAGGGGAGGTCTGGTGGCAGTAATCTGAGCATCCTGGACCCTGCCCCCTGCCCCCAAAACCTAATCAACAAAATTGAGAGATATTTACATTTCCCTGTTTCCCAGCCAAGTTAATCACACCCTTTTGTCTGGCAGTCAGGTATCAGGATGCCAGGGATTATCACTTTAATTCCTGAGACAATGAGAAGGTTCCCCCCACCCCACTTCTTCCTTGCAGAGGAACACCTGGTCAGAGAGAGTCAAAATGGTGTCAGTCAGGCCTGTTTTCCTGTGCTGCTTCAGACATGTTTCTGTACATTCATGTACATGTTTTATGAACAATTATTATATATATATATATATATATATGACCTCAAAATTCTTATAACACTATGTTGGGTGCAGATGGACTCCCATCAGCCCCAGCCAGCATGGCCAAGAGAAAAGTTGTACCGTGTTTCTCATATTATAAGACATGTCTTATATTTATTTTTTTCCTCAAAAAACACACTGTGGCTTATTTTCAAGGGATGTCTTATTTTTTTCCTCTTCCTCCTGCCGCGGCCGGCATTGCTGCTGTGCCTATCACTATGTCTTATTTTCGGGGTATGGCTTATATTCCTTGAATGCTTAAAAATCCTGCTATGGCTTATTTTATGGGTATGTCTTAAAATATGAGAAACAGGGTATTCCAACACAATTTGGAGGATGGCAGATTCCCCACCCCTGTTGGGGAATCCTTCCTCCATGGCACCTGCGTTCTTTCCAGCTAAATTTCTCTTCAGGGATAATTGGACTTACAGGCTTGTGTACATGCTATATACTGTACCTTTAGAACACATTTGAAGCACCTCCTTTCCCTCTAAGAATTCTGGGCACTCTTGTTTAAGGGTTGTTTGGGAATTGTAGCTCTGTGAGGGGTAACCTACAGCAGGAGTGGCCAACTCCCAAGAGACTGCGATCTACTCACAGTGATCTACCCCCATTTTGGGGGTTCAGGTTGAGCTTTTTTAGGGAGGAGAGCCCTGTTTTTTGGGGGTTCAGGTAAAAGTTGAAAGTTGTTAAGCTTTGATATAGGCAAAAATCTGCCCTTATTCCCTTATTGGGTTCTCCATCGGTTGGAGAATATAACAGAGGCCAACCAGAGAAGTTTGAGAAGCAAAGCCTTTATTTTCACTGTTGCAACAGGGTCCTTCCTCTCACGCAGGAGAACAAGGAAGGAACCCCAAACAAAGGTCCTGCCCTTAAAAAGAAATTTGAAATTGGTTTCAGCCCACCCCCCAGAAGCATCATCCATATGTCACAGAAGGGGTGTAGCCCAAGACCCCCCCTCCCTAGATTCATCATAGGTACATCATGAACGGGGAGGTCTGGTGGCAGTAATCTGAGCATCCTGGACCCTGCCCCCTGCCCCCAAAACCTAATCAACAAAAAAGTGTGCAGGTATCTGAAGAAGTGTGCATGCACACGAAAGCTCATACCAAAATAAAAACTTAGTTGGTCTTTAAGGTGCTACTGAAGGAATTTTTTTATTTTACAACAAAAAAGAGATATTTACATTTCCCTGTTTCCCAGCCAAGTTAATCACACCCTTTTGTCTGGCACCCAGGTATCAGGATGCCAGGGATTATCACTTTAATTCCTGAGACAATGAGAAGGTTCCCCCCACCCCCCTTCTTCCTTGCAGAGGAACACCTGGTCAGAGAGAGAGAGTCAAAATGGTGTCAGTCAGGCCTGTCTTCCTGTGCTGCTTCAGACATGTTTCTGTGCATTCATGTACATGTTTTATGAACAATTATATATATATATATATATATATATATATATATATATATATGACCTCAAAATTCTTATAAGAGCTTCTTTGGGGGAGCCAGTGATCTACCCATGATCTACAACAGACATCCGGTGATCTACTGGTAGATCATGATCTACCTGTTGGACATGCCTGACCTACGGTATCAGGGTTGTTTTGAGGATAAAATGGAAATTGGGTGAGCCATGTGCCTTGGGTGAGCCTTCAGCTTCTTTGAACATAGGCAGGATATAATAGTAAAAGGAATACTATTTTTTTGTGTGGTGAAAATAGTACCAATAAAAGCCGTGTTTGTCTGAGTCGAAACAAAATTAAAAAAAATCCTTCAGTAGCACCTTAAAGACCAACTAAGTTTTTATTTTGGTATGAGCTTTCGTGTGCATGCACACTTCATCAGATACAGTAATGATCAGAGTTTTTTTTGTTCTCTGGCCCACCTTGAAAGACACGCAGCCTAACCCAAGGCACATTTATGCTCCAGCAAGTCCCCCCCTGTGTCCATTCGGGCTTATTCCCAAGTAAACGTGTGCAGGGCTGCAACTATACAGCCAAATTCTAGGTACTCTGTAGTGTTCACTTCCCCAGCTAAGTGTAACTAGGTTCGTGGCCTGAAAAAGAACGCATTTTATTAAGATCATTATATGTGCACGTATTCAGGCTTCAGCCAAATGATCAGAGTGATATACCTTCTGAAGCGGCGTCCGGGCTTTAGCTCTTATATTTAACCTCAGTCTCGTTCGAATGGTTGGGGGATGGGATTTCATTTCCCTGCTTTGCAGAGGCCGATAGTTGGCGCTCTAGAGTAAATTTTCTCTGTTCCTCCTTTCTTGCCAGCCAATGGTATCTGCGCCGGGGCGCCTCAGTGCGCATGTTCGAACGGATAAGGACGCCAGGGGAGGGAGGGAAGGGGGGGCAGGCAAGAGGGAGTGCTTGTGGGGAAGAGGAACAGGAGACTTGTCGGACTTGGGAGTGGGGAAGCGAAAATAAGGCAAGTAACGAGGTGAGTTTGCCACCGGCGGCAGCACCATGGCGGAACGGGGGTTGCCCGGGACGGTCGGTTGCAGTGGAGCGAGAAAGAGAATCAGCCCGGGTTTTGTGGGCTTCGCCCCCTTTGAATCTCGCTTTAAGTTATGGAAGGGCCCGACCGGCCTCGTCCCCACGTGGCTTGAGAACGGCGTGGCGGGTGGCCGAACTCGCCGGTGTCTGAACGTTCTACGGATGGAACGCGAAGTTGCTGGCTCGCGTTCCAAAGCCGGCGGGCGAGTGCGCGCGCTCCTGGGAGAACGTTTCCTGGGAGAAGGAGAAAGTCGGAGGTTCTGCCTCGCGCGCTCTTCAATCCCTCCCTCTCTGCCCGGCTGGCTCTCCTCCTCGGGCGGCTTGCAACAGCGGGAAAGGAAGGGAGCGTCAGCGCGGGAAATTCAAATCTAGGCTGCTTCCTTGAGAGTTGCGGGAAAGGGAAATAGAAGGGGAGGTGGCGCGGGGGGTGGGGGAACGGGGGTAGAACATGATAGAGGAGCGTAAAATGATGCGCGGGTGGAGAAAGCGGGCAGAGGTGTTCTTCTCCCTGGTAGTACTGGGGCCAGGGGCCATCCCATAAAGGGGAAGGTGGGTGCGTGGGTGGGAGATTCGGGACAGCTGGATTTCTTGCACTGGTATCTGGTGGTGGAACTGAACAGTTGAATCTGGCCCGAAGGCTCTTTCTTCACGTGTCATGTGTCAGTCAGCATAGATAATACTCAGACTGCATTCACCCAGTTCCCAGGTGCATCTTATTTTCCCTCCTCAAATATACCAGTTCCTTCTTTTTTGACCAAGTAAGTCCAGGGAGCCTTCTCACAAACGCAACCATGGGGCAACATCTAGACACCCTAACATTGTTTGAACAACAGGACGCTTTACAGATACGTTTTAGTAGTTGCAATATAATGATAATATTTTACATTTATTTTCTAGTTTGTAAACCACTTTTTCTTCTGTCTCTCTCTTTTTAAAAGTGTATAATGGTGTTGGGTGTTCAAAGCACTTCACATCTGCTTTCTGTGTAATCCTCTCAACAATCCTGTTAGGTAGGCCAGTATAAATTTCCCTGTTTTGTAGTCCAGGGACCTGTGGCTGAGAGAAATTAGCAAGGTATCTGGGTCTCTGGTTTCTGCAGAGAGAGAAAAAAATGAACTTTGTGTTTGTGTGTGTGTGTGGCTTTTCTGATCTGGAGCTTGGCTTCTTAGCTGCCTTTTGCCTTTCAGCACAACTGGTTTATTTTGCAGTCACGGCTCATCTTTGTTTCCAGACAGCCTCTCATGCCCTCAGCTGTGCAACAGGTGGAACTATTGAACAGGTGTGGTGTTCGTTGGCAGAGAAGTGGAATGCAGTTGTGCAGGGTCCCTTCAGACTCTGCATTTCTGTGATTCTAATTGCTGTGTGAGCATCTACTGCAGGGTTGTTGTTGTCTTTTAAAAAAAATATAGTTAGTGACAAGCTACCCAGCTGTCCTCTGCATGCTCCTCTCAGCACCCATAACAGGCTGCAGTTCCCAGGATTCTTAAAGTGGTATGATACTCCTTTAAATGTTTAGTGCAGATGGACAGTTAGATCTGGGAGAAGACAGCTTCCACTCCATAGCAATTGCCATGGACGTTTTAGCTGAGATTCCTGCATTGCAGGGGGTTGGACTAGATGACCCTCAGGGTCTGTTCCAACTCTACAATTCTGTGATGCGTAAGTGCCCAGCTTTTGTTCTCACGTTCTGCTTATAGGCTTTCCATTGGCATTTGGTTGGCCCCTTAGGGGAACAGGAGGTTGGAATATGTAGACCTTTGATTTGATCTCGTGAGGGTCTTACTATGGTCAGTTAAGAATCATAGCTCAGTAGTAATGTGCATGCTTTGTATGTTAAAGATCCCATAATATTCAGTCCTTGGTATTCATAGTTAAAAGGACCAGGTAGTACTAAATGATGGAAAATACAACTTCAGACCCTGGAAAGCTGCTTCCAGTCAAAGTCTTTATACCTAGTCTCACTAGCTGTGTCTATTCCTATTGTTGTTGTTATTTATTACTTTCCCCATGCTGATTAACAGCATCAGGGCGCCCTGGAGAATGGGCTAGCTTTTTGAGATCTTTTCCCCATTCTCTGAAGACTGTACACGCTTCCTCACTTGTGTAGAAACACACCAAATTACACACCAAAAGGCCAAAAAGGCAGCAGGGTATAGTCCTGTCTCAATGGAACCTTCCAGCTATTCTCTTTATATGGGGTATTCCACTGGGAAGGGATTTAGAAGGCGCATCATACCAGGGAAACACATGCAAAATACTGTACAGATGCAAACTGATTTATTAGTCATTGGCCACTTCCCAGCGTGTTCTGGGAATTGTAGTTTTGTGAGACTAGGCGCTAGGAATCCCAAATAAAGAATTCTCAGCAGTGGCATGAGTTTCTTGGAAAAATTTGAATTGGAAAGTTTTCTGGAAATGCCTTCTGTGCAAATTAACCTAATTGGCATTGGAACATTTTCAGTTTGCATTGTATTTTTTTGTGATGCCCCTAGTGTGATAGCATGTTTATTTTACTTGTGTTTAGTAAGCAAAGCTAAAAACATCAAACGGGGAAGCTTGCCTAGTCATTGTGCCTGCATTTGGCATCTATTCATTGGTACTAATGAGCTTATGCAATGGGAAATTTCCCATGGAAAAATAAAGCACTGGATAAATTTCTGCCCCATGTTGTGGATTCTCACCATTTCACAAGACGGCATTTCCCTGTGTTCTTTGGGGGCAGTCACAGAAATTAAAGTGGCATAAAACTGCCTAAAGTAGATTTGACCAAAGCCAAATATGAATCTAGTTTATTTTCATGGTGCGAAAATAACCTTTCCAGATTACGTGAAATCTACTCTCTTGCAGAAATTGCATCCAGGAATCTGTGTCCTTGACTTCCTGTGACACTTAGATTTATTGCAATGAATTATACACTTTTTAGAAAAAATAAGTTTTGCCATTACTGCTGAAGCCAAAGAGGAACAAAACACATTCCTGTCGCAGCCAATAACAAGTCTTCAACATTGCATTACTGTTAAATTAAACAAGCATATTCCATTTTGTGTGATTTATCCTGCATGAGTTGCGTAACCGGCTGAGTGCAGAATCTGGGTTGGTGGTGGCCAGGGGGCTTGGTGTTAATATCAGTGAAGTTAATTTCCTGCATTGTGCAAAGTACGTCAAGTAAAATTCTTCTTTGCCAGAGCTGGCCTTTGTTCCCCTAATCCAGTTATTCACACATTACCCCTGTTCATTGGAGCTGGAAAAGTGTTCATTTAAGCACCTCCCAAAGTCAACCATGTATGATGCCTCAAAGCGTTTTCTGATCCTTCTTGTGTCCTTTTTTTAAAAAATGGCAATTTCCCCCTCACATCCTTTCTGATGCTGTGCTTTTCCAGGCCAAACCATGAGAGGATCGAACAGGTGGCCCTGGGGCCAGTGTGGCACTGTGTGTATACTAATGACACCCCCCCCCCTCCAAATTTCTTTGGCCAGGCACCATGGCAAATGGCCTTGGGGAGATGTGGAACAATGGATGGCTTTGATTTTTGAATTGGCTTTGGTTAGGCTCTGAAAGTTTGGCGGCCAAAACATTTTCATCGCTATTGAGGGACAGGTTCTCCCTTTCTGCACTGGCGTCATCTTCCTGGTCTCATCCAACACTTCTCTTCTTACTTAAGGATCCTATTTACCCTCATGCTGCAGCTGTAGAACAATAGGCAGGGATGGAGAGCCTGTGGGCCCCAGATGTGGCCGGACTCAAACTCCCATCCTTCTTTATCATTGGCTACACTGACTGGGGCCGATGGGAGTCCAACAACATTTGGAAGGCCCAGATTCCCTTTCTGTGATCTGTCCCGCCCCCCTGGTAGCCAAATATATTTTTGGGGTGGATTCAATACACTTCAAGATGCCTCCTACAAACTTTCTTGGGACACATAACATATTGCTGAATATTTGTAGATGGACAGAGCGGTCTTTATGGAAACAGAAATGCAGATGTTTCCACCAGAGATTCACAGCTCTAGGAGCATTATGAAACACAAGGGCAGGGATCATTCAAACAGAGCACAAAAATCGCTGTACCTAAAAAAAGGGAGTATTTGTTTTCAATTCAGAAAATGACTTCAGGTGTTCCATGAAACACACAGCTTCCCAGTTAAAATATAAGAAGCACTGTACTGTACTAAAAATATTACCTGTGAAAGAGAAGTCAAGAAGTAATCCTGCTCTCTGTTTTGGACCATGCCAGCCTTTCATGTTTTGACTGGGGGTGTCTTCCACTTCTCCCTTCCCTAACAGCACTAAAGAAACATGCCAAGAAAACGGGTGCTGGAAAAAGATGACGCTGTCAAAGTGAAGCGGACTAAAGGTGAGGTTGCGTTCCATTTTTCATTTTTCATCTAATTTGTCTACTGCCATTCTAAATCGCTTTACACAAGGTGGTTTGCAAGCCATAGAAACAACAAAATATATGACAAGGATCGCACAGCCTATAACCATCAGATCCAATGCAAATCATAGAAGTATAGAGTTGGAACAGACCCCCAGGCTCCTCTAGTCCAACCCCCTGCAATGCAGGAGTGACAGATGGCCATCTAACCCCTGTTTAAAATTCTCAGAGGAAGGAGAGACCACCACCTCTCCTTCCTGGAGACCCTCCCTGGAGCCTGAAGACAGCATCCTCTTTGGGCTCTGGGGAGGGTCTTGGCGTGAGCCGGAGGGTCAGCAGGGCTTCCTCATCTGATGCACAGGGAAGTGGCTGATGTTGCTGCGCTACCTCGCGTGTCAGCTGTTACATCGGGAGGCTAAGGAGCCCCACAACGTCCCTCTGCCCCTCCGGTTGGGGAGGAGATCCTCACCAGAGTCTGAAGAGAGCCTTTTCGGACTCTAGTATGGGTCTGTTCCCGAGCCAGGGGGGCTCTCCAGGGTGCTTGGCATTTTTGTGCACGCGCACGGGGCCTGGAACGCAACCCAGGGGGTTAACCCATGGGAACGTAACCCATGGGGAGTCCCCTGTCTTGGCCTATCCATGCCAATCTGCTGAGAGCCTTCTCTGCCGCCCACCAACTTTGTACCCTTGGAGGCTGCTGTGGGTTGCAACCGCTGTCATGTGCAATTCTTGTGGCCTTCAAAGCTCACAACAGCCCATAACTGACGTCAGTATGTGGAGTAGCCATGTTTGTTTAAGGCCCCGTCAACACCATGAAGTGGTATGATGCAGTCCTGAGTTCCCTGAAGGAATCCTGGGGAATGAGGTTTGCTAAGGGTGCTGTTTGTTGTCCTCTTGATGTTGGACTGCAGCTCCCAACATCTCTGGCTATTTCCCATACTAGCTGGGGTTTGATGGGAGTTGGAGCCCAATGTCAGGAGGGCACTACGTTGGCTAGTCTTGGAACGGTTGGGTCCTGAGCCGAGAGCTTCCTGAATGGATTTGTGTGGTCATGTGATGCTTCTTCTCTTGCCCCATGTATTCCATTTCTGACTCCACCTCACGGTTCCTCTCCAGTCAGCCATCAGTCGCACCAGACAGAGCCCGGACTGGTTCTGACCTTGGGGCAGGGCGACCTTGGGCAGTTGGGCCTCGGACCGGACGTGTTGGCGCGGAAGAGGCCTGCCCTGCTGCAGCTCCCCGAGAAGATCATCCAGGCTGAAGCGGGAGGGGTTCACACGGTGTGCCTCAGTGAAACAGGCCAAGTGAGTCTCGTTGTGCCTTCGCCACCTGCATCGTAACAATGTGCATTCCTTTAGTAGTGCTTGCAAACCCTCAAAGCATTGTAGTGGGGGTAACCTCAGGCCCAGAGGCCAAAAAAGACCCCCTGTGCCTCCGTCTGGCCCTTGTGACACCCTTTAGGCCGTGCCCCTTCCCCACACTCCTTTTTTGTCCCTTCTTTGCACCCCAAGTAGTTTTGCCTGGCTGTAACTTGAATTTGAACTCAGATGCCAGGATGGAGGTGTGTGTAGAAACTAGCCTCGTGGAGGGCTTGAAGCAAGACCTAGGGAAAGTGTCCGCCTGGGAACAGTCCCAAGGCCTGGAGTGACGCATGTGGTCCCTGGGCCTGAAGTTCCCCACCCCTGAGCCAACGAGACAGGCAGTGGTGATGAAGACATGGCTGCGACCTACTTGTGAGTCCTGCCCCAGTGAAGACTAGTGGCTCAAGCTGCTTTGCAGATGCAGCGGGGTTCCCTGCTTCCTGTTGAAAGTTGTTCTCCAATTGCCACACTGTCTCAGCCCTCCATCTGAAGAAACGGGCCCTTTGATTTCCTCTTGGCTTCCCTTTCCACAGTGTAGCCTTTTTTGACCACAACTGTGTTGGCAGCCAGCACCACCGATTGCTTTAAAATGGGGATAGAGATGGGAAGCTGCCTTATTCTGAGCCAGGCCATTGGTTCTTCAGTATTGTCAACACTAACAGACAATGGCTTTCCAGGACTGCCTGGAGATGCCGGGGATTGAACCTGGGACCTTCTGCATGCAAGTCTGATGCTGTACCACTGAGCTATGTCCCTCCCTATAGACAGAGTCATGGAGAATGGCTACTAGTCATGGTAACTCTGAGTTACCAGTTGCTGGCCTTTAATGTCCTCCATGTGGGTTTTCCAGAGACATCTGCCCCTGTGGAAATCAAGATTTGCCTGGACTCGATCTGCCTTTGGTCTGACCCAGCAAGTCACTTTCTTGCATTTTCTCCTGTTTTGCAGATTTACACTTTTGGTTGCAATGACGAGGGTGCCTTGGGGAGGGACACTTCAGAGGAGGGGTCAGACTTTTTGCCGGGACTTGTTGATCTGAAGGAGAAGGTGGTGCAGGTCTCTGCTGGGGACAGCCACACGGCGGCATTGACAGACGACGGGCGTGTCTTCATCTGGGGAGCTTTCCGGGTATGTTGCCCACCTTGCTTTGGAGGAATGAAGGTTTATTCAGCCCCTCTGTTCTGGATTGCCAGCTAAACCTTTCTCTTTCTGCATCTGCCTCTACTCAGGATGAGAATGGAGTCATCGGTTTACTGGCTCCTTTGAAGGGCGGAGAGCAGTTGGAGTCTGCCAGTGGCAGCGCTGTTCCTGTGGAGCTGCAGTTGGATGTGCCAGTTGTTAAAATTGCTTCAGGTGAGTCACAGAGGCATGGTTTGCATATCACTACTAAACCATGGTTTGTTTAACAGGGAGTTGTCCTTCAGGCAGTCAAACAAACCATGACCTGTTGCTCCAAAGTTTTTGTTTGCCAACTGTTCTTGCCTTGTGAGGTTCAAGTTCATAAGTTCATTGTTGTAGCCAAAGGCCACGACAAACTTGTATTAGGCAATAATATTATTAAAATAATGCAGAACATACACCTATAATATAAAAATTTGTTCCTGAGCAATAAAACACATCTCTGACAGCTCCAATTCTAATATTATTTTGCCTTTAAAAAATTCCTAATTGCCTTAGGCAGAATTTTCCTGTCTGCTTTCCATTGACTGTCAAACCAGCTAAGGTGTGTTGATTGTGTTTAGACTGGGGTGAGGTGGTCAAAGAAACCATGGTTAAGGATGAGTGCTGGGTTTGCACATAATACAAAGCCATAGGTAAAACAAGTCAAGGTTTGTAAGCCAACAGCAAACTATGACTTCAGATTGAAGTTGGTTGGCAGTAAACGGACCATCATTGATTCTGGGCAGGGCTCACACATAACACTAAGGCATACTTATATAAGCCCTGGTTTCGTGTTGTGTGTGAACCAGGCCAGTAAGTGATGCACAGCAACCATTTCCCCCTATGCAAACTGGTGTGTTGACTTTCCAGTGTCGAATTTTTACTTCCTGTATAGCCCAAACCTCCTGAAGCTGTTATCTCAAGTTGATAGCTTTGGTTGGTAGTAAAGAGGACGTTTTCCTTGTTCTCCTGTGTTCCTCCTTGACGTAATTTCCTGTGCAGTTTCCCATAGGTGGGCTATCAGGTAGCTAATGCAACCGCAGAAGAATGTCCCAATCTGGCTATTTTTCAGTCTCCCACCCAAGCAATCAAAACCATGCTTTGGAAACCTAATTGTTTGGTGTGGGATTAAAGAACCAACTCATCACAGATGGGATAGTTTTATGCCTCTCCTTTCGCTTCTCAGGGAGCCATCACTTGGCATTAGTGTCCATGGCGGGAGGACTTTACACCTGCGGTTGCGGAGACAATGGCCAACTGGGGCGAGTCCCCCAAGTCTTCACTGCCAGAGGAGGAAGAAAAGGATTGGGTGAGTTTATTGGCATTAGATTCATTCTGTTGCTTGGGAGTGGTCTGAGGGTGGTGGTGACCAGTGATAAGGGTTTTCTGGAAAATCTAGAATCAGAAAACTTTCTAGATTCCATCCCGTTTGGAATTTTTTAATGCAATTTAGGGTAAAAGTAGAGTTGGGGGAATGCCCTGTCCTCCAACCCACCCCCAGGAAATTTTCCTTTGAGAATTTGCATTGGAACAAATTCCTGATGCCCTAGAGTATGGGTTGTCAACATGGTGCTCTCCAGATTTTCCTGGACTCCAAACTCCTGTCATCCATTGGACAAACTGGGTGGAACTGATGGAAGTTGGAGTCCAACAACCTCTGTAGGGCACTAGCCTGGCTGCCTCTGCTCTAGAGAGTGATCTAGTTTTGCACACTTATATTTAGGAACTCAAGCAAAACAGTTAGGACAGGGGCCAAGCTTGCTGAATAATACTGCATTTGCATTTTGAATCTGTTCATCATAGTTGCACATGAACATGTGGAAAAACACAGGGCAGTGAGAGAGAGTGTTGAAGTAACAGTCATTAACTCTCAGCCAAAAGCTGGTGAGGAGTCATCTCCCCCTGTCTGACAATCTCCCCTCCCCCGGACTCCTAGAATCAGAAGAGGCGTGAAGAGGGTGGAGAAGTTGGCTTCACACAGGCACAGTCTCAGTTTGCTTGGGGAAAACCCTGGAGAGGAGGGGACTTAGGCAGCTGTGGGAAGGCAGGGGACCTTCAGTCTCAGTGACTGCTTCATGTGGGCAAGACCTGCCGGAGATGAGTTGCTGTGCTCATTTGGCCTGACACTCCTGTTTTTGCCAATAAAGAGTTACCATATAAGACGCCCTCATGTTGTATAAGACAACCCCTATTTTTAAACCCAAAATTAAGAAATTAAGTTGTTTAGGTTTTTTGGGTGGTGGGGGAGATCGCCAATTGCTCACCTGCCTACCCGACACTGCCGATCGCTTGCCACAGCCACTGCCGATTGCACACCTCACCTCAGCTGCCAATTGTCTACCCACTTGCCGCAGCCACCAATCGCCTGCCCGCCTCGCCACAGCTGCCAATCGCCTGCCCAATTGCCCCAGCCAATTGCCAGCAGGCCTTGCCGCAGCCACCAATCACCCGCCCAATCGCCGCTGCCAATCTCCTGCTTGCTGCTGCCATTAATCGCACGTCCCCCCCTCTGCATTCACTATCCGTGTATAAGGCGACACCCAATTTTTGCCTGATTTTTTTTAATAGCAAAAAGCATCATCTTATGCACGGAAAAATACGGTAACTCCAACTTACTCGGTGTCATTTACTGCTAGCATGCTCCTGTCACAGGCTTGGCAAGAGTCTTTGGGGGCCAAGGTAGAGAGCTTGGGTCTTCTTCCCTCCCCAGTTTCCCCACACCTGCTATACAGGGATGGCTTTAAAGGGACAGGAGACCTTTGAGATTTCCCATAAGGGAGCCTGCATTATATTCCAGAAGGAAGGCGTGGCTACCCAGGGCATCTTTGTGCTGGATGGCTTCTTCCTTCCTTCAACCCCCCCCCCCCAAATTCCTCCTAAGCATTCCTCCCCCCCGCCACTTCTCTTCCAGAACGGCTGCTGCTCCCACAAGCTGTTGCTATCAAGCAGAGAGGCTGCAAGACCAAGGGGCAGATCAAGGACGTCTTCTGTGGTTCTTACTCCACCATCGCCATTACCCAGGAGGGCCATGTCATTGGGTTTGGCCTCTCCAATTACTACCAGCTGGGTGAGTTGGCCGTCCAGGCTCAGAAGGAGCCAAGTGGACTTGATGGGAGGTGGAGCTGTTTTTCAAGCGTCTTCCAAAATGTGCCAAGTTTGCGGGAGGGAAGGTGGGATCGGTTTGGGTTGTCCCTCTTTTGCCACGGGAAAAGGGAGCAGCTCCCAGCACCTGGATTGCACCGCAGAGTAAGAGCATGCAGCAACATCTCCCACCATCCGTGTCCTAAATGGCAGGTGCGGTGATGGCTGGTGCCCCTTGGGTGAGAAACTGGGAGACCAGCAAGCTGTTGGGGGCTGGTTGAGGTCGATGGTGCCCTGCCCCGTGTGCCTTAATAGATCAGCCTCCGCTGCCTAGGTCAGCATCCTGCAGGCCCTGTAAGGCTTTTCCCTTCCTCCTGTGCTGTCTGCCCATTGCTGCTGCAGCAAAATTTTATCTCTCTGTGCCCAAATTTGCTACTGCCCCCTTGGCCATTGCAGTTGCGCCCTCCTCCCTTCAGCCTGCCAAAGAGGTGGTTGGTGGAAATGATGTCTCTCTGTGCTGGGGTCAGGGACGGCTTTGCCTTTTCCTCCACCTGAGCAGGAAAAAAAAACACTTTGAAAATGAAGATGCCCCTTGCTGTGTGAGTACGGTTTATCTCTCTCCTTCCCTGCCTTTCATAACCCGGAGAAAACAGTAACGCCATGAAACATCTTAGCCTTTGAAAAAAAAGAAAAGGGTTTTTGTGGTCCCCTCCTGTTTTTCCTTTTTTCTTTTTACAGAAGGGAGTACAGGTGACTCCCAACTTACACGGGGGTTATGTTCCGCGGATTGCGCTTAAAGCTAAATTTTGTATAGTCAAAACACATTGGGTGCAATGGCGGATATGGATTGCCAAACCTATTTCCCCTGGATGCCTGTCCCCTTTTTAATTAAAAAAAGATCACACGCCCGCCTTTTTGGCCCTTACAGAATGTGTCTGGATAGATTTTGTTGATTTTTTGTATCTTTACGTGAGCGATCTACAACCCGCTCTCAAGATTTTAAGAGAGTTTTCTGTCTACATTTAAAGAAAATTCATGTGCAGATTTCCATCGGTTTTCCCAGATATCCAGTGGGACTTTCCCCCTGGTTGTTGGACCCATTTCACAAAATAATCATTGTTACAGTTCAGTTTCCTATTTGACCAAAAGTGAATAGATTATTGCTCTGGGGTTTCTGCCTTGAAACTTGCTTTTAGCTTCTGAGTATGAAGTGACCAATCCCTTAGTTACAAGATCTTGAACCCTGATTAGATTCTTCTTCCACTTTTGGAAACCCATCCTTTCCCCCCTTTTTAATCCCGTGTAAAGGTCTAAAAACGATTCCAAAGCAGATGGACTTGGGCCCAAGGCGCAATATTGATTTTCGAAGGGTTTTTCTCTTCCTGCTGGGCTGGAGACGGGTCTGCCCTTCTTCAACCTCAGCTAAGAGAGAGACTTCAAATGTGTCCATATGTGATGCTGCTATAGCCCTTGGGGACAAAAGTCTCAGATCATTCTAGTCTAACTTGGTGGCAACCTCTGTAAGCTTGGGGCTAAGACTATGTCGAGCTGCTTTGAGATTTAAAACTCCAAAATGCCAGGTTGAATTTTTCAAGTTCTCTTTCTCTCCCAAAACTATACATTACACATTATTAACTGGCTTGGGTTTTCTTGCTTATCTCTCAGGATCTCAAGGAATTGACACCTACTATTCGCCAAAGGTTCTGACGGCGTTCAAGAACTCCACCAGATCCTGGGTTGGGTTCTCAGCTGGGCAGCATCACACTGTGTGTCTGGACTCGGAAGGTGAGTGGCTGCTCTTTGATGGGCTGGAGGAGAGGAACATAATACGGGCATGGGGAAATCATGGCCCTCCAGAAGCTGTTGGACTACAGCACCCATCATCCCTGGCCATGCTGGCAGGGGATGATGGGGGTTGTAGTCCAACAACATCGGGAGGGCTGCAGGCTCCCCCTCCATGACTTCAAAGGAGCGGAGGCAACGGTACCAAGGAACGTAAATGCCTTATACCAAGCGAGACCGCTGGTCCATCTAGCTCAGCAGTGTCTACACTGACTGGCAGTGGCTCTCCGGAGGTTTCAGACAAGCGAGTCTCTCCCAGCCCTTCCTGGGAATGAACCTGGAACCTTCTGCATGCATAATAGTTGCTCTGCCGCTGAGCCATGGCCCCAGGGCTGCTTTAGATGATTTGGTGAAACGGGGGTTGGATTTCTCAATACAGGACCCTTTTAATGCTGTAATCCCCCCAGTCAGAAATATATTCATTGAAGGCTTTCAAACCATCCACACTCAACACAATCGAGTGGAAAGTAGTGTGCATGCAAAGGCGAAGGATATTTTCCTGTTGCAATGCAATGATAGGTAAGCAGCACAATCCACAGGTTGATTCACATCCAGCTAGCCCCCTCTACATTGTTCGTATGGTGCAGCGCAGATAGGTGAGGATCTGTGTGCAACTATTCACGGAATGTATGAAAGCGAACCAGGCCTTATCACCCCTGTCAGGTTAAGCAGCCTCTCTCCAGTGGCAGAACTGTAGAGTTGGAAAGGACACCATGGGACATCTAGTCAAACCCCCTGCAATGTAGGAATCTCAACTAAGAGCATCCGTGACAGATGGCCATCCAACTTCTGCTTAAAAACCTCCAAGGAAGGAGAGACCACTACCTCCTGAGTGAGACCACTGAACAGTTCTTCAGACGTTCAGAGAGGGCTGTGGGCCAAACAGCCTTCATCCTCACGCAGTCTGGGTGATGGTCGGTCCCTCGTTGATCCTAAGCCTGCTTGTGGGGCTCTTCACTGAATCTCTCCTAACAGAGAGCGATGTCTCTTTCTCTCACCTTCCGCAGGAACCGTGTGTAGCCTTGGCAGGGCAGACTATGGCATGTTGGGCCTGGGAGAGGGCGCGTCGGACAAGAAGGCCCCCACGGCTGTCCCTGGGCTGCCGAAAGCGTCATCGGTAGCCTGTGGGGAACGGGTTGGCTTTGCGGTTACGGAAGACGGTGAGTCTGAGCCATGCGCTGGGTTGGCAGTACTCATGAGGTCTAGAAACTTAAACTGAATATTGCACCTCCCCATACTGAATAATATGCAGTGGTTATGTGAGAAGCCCTGGCGTGCATTGCCCAACCAGCTTAGGGCACAACTGCTTAGGGCTCTTTTTCACTGTCATACTTTCCCTGTCCTCTGTAGGCCGAGCATTTGCCTGGGGCATGGGGTCTAACCTCCAGCTTGCCACTGGGGATGAAGAGGATGCCTGGAGCCCCATTCAGATGTCTGGCCAGCAGCTGGAGAATCGCAGCGTTCTCTCGGTGACCGGCGGAGGGCAGCACACCGTCCTCCTCGTCAAGGAGCAGCAGAGTTGACAAACTGTTCCTGCAGTCCCAGAGAGAACCATCCAGGGGGCAGCACTTTCCTGAGTCTTTGGGACAGGGCTCGGGAGACTGGCTCCTTGGTGGCTTCCTGCGGAAAACTTTCTGAGAGTTCTCTAGGGAGAAAATTAGCCAATATAAAATAATTCCCTTAAGATGTTGGTATTTGTTTAAATCTTTAAAAAAAAATGGCTTCCCTCACTGCTCTCAAAGCTATTGATAGTCAGGACAATAAAAATAAAAATAAACAAGACAAGGGACAGCATTTGGCTTTGGAAACACATGGTGCTTTTGTTCCCTCGCCGCTATCTGATCTGCCTTGCTTCTGAAATCTGCACAACTTGTCCTGGTTTCGCCATCAAACCTGGGGCTTCATCTCCTAGACTCTTGCCTTCCCTGCCACTGCCCCCCAGTTTATAACGGCTCACCTCAAAAGTTACCATTTTCTCCATTTTTGCATTCAATCCCTCCTTGGTCCTGGGAGATGGATTAACTTGTACACCCATCAAAGGCAGCCTTACCAAAACTGGTGCCCCCTGAAAGCTATGGACTCCAGCTCCCATCAGCCCCAAACCGGTGTGGATTACAGTGGTCAGGGATGATGGGAGTTGTAGTCTAGGGACACCTGGCTGGTACCAGTTTGGAGAAGGCTGTTTTTAAGGGGAGGACTGCCTTCTCTTTAATCTAGGTGTAGTTTCGAGCTTCTTCTGCCACCTTCCTGGTTGAGGCAAGGCGGGCAGTTAGAAGCAGAGATGGTTCTTGAGGGTGACCCTAGTTCCTTATTTATACACATGGATGTCTTAAGAGTCGAGAGTTCTCTGGCAGCTGCCAGGGATGGGGAATGTGTAGCCCTCCCAATGTGGTTGGATTCTCAACTCCTATCAGCCCCGGCTGGCATGGCCAACAGTCTGGGATGGTGGGAGTTGTAGTCCAACATCTGCAGGGTCAGAGGTTAGCCACGCCTGCCACAGCTTCAAAGGACCATTGCCTCCAAAATCTTCGAGTGCAGCTTCCCCCATCTGGGTGGCTTTGTGACGGTTCAAGGAAGGTGCCTAGGCTCAAATGTTTTCCCCGATTGAGAATTCCTGAGGTAGAGCCATCAGTCCTATTATTTTGGATATATCCTGTAGACTGCTGCCTTTTTAAAGCTGTGTCTGTAATCCTGGGAGGTTGCAAGGGAGCTGTTGCCCTCACTCTCCATCGTGGTACCCATATTTAGTTTCTACCTGCATCAGCCACAGGAAGCCTGTATCGCTCCATGTGCTAAACTCCAACTCCCATCAGCCCCAGCCTGTATGGCCAACAGCCAGGGATGATGGGAGTTGGAGTCCAACAACACCTGGAGGTCCACACCCTGTGCTGAGATTTGGCCCTGCGGGGCACATGTAGGCTTTGGTAAAGCCAGTGGAGGAAATACAGCCGAATTGTACTGACGAATGGATCGTGTGCAGTAATCCGACTGGGATAGTCTGTTTGTGTCAATCTCTTCTACCCACTTTCTTGCTGTTGTCTCTTTCAACCACGTTTTGAAGACCCTGCCAGCCCTACGACGGGTTGTGTTTGGAAAAATGCTGAGTTATTGGCAATATTTGGGTGCCCTGAGTATTTTTATTTTGTTTTTATTTTGTTTTTAGGAAGTAAGGGAAGCAAAAAGTGGTTATATTTTTTTTCTGCAGGAGAGATGTGAATCTGTAAAAATGATAACATTTGAAATAATAAATTGAGTTTTGATAACTCTTGAGTGTGCATCTTCTGCAGGGCCGTTGATTCTGTTTTTGTCGCCTGCATTTTTATTGCTTATTATATACCATCCCTATGACCGATTTGAAGTTTAGGGGTGTGCAGCTTGCAACCGCAGCAAAAAATGGGATGCTTACTCAACTCAGCTTCAGGATAGGGTGATTGCCATATTGAAAATATTAATAAGCTGCCTTTTCAGGTAAACCTCAAGGCTGTTTCCAGCAGCATGTAAAACATAATTCAAAAAGATGCAGCAATAATAATAGTAACCAGAAATAACATTGAAGCAACACGCTGTGCAATAAATAATAATTATCTAAAAATGGTTGTCCCATGTAGACAACAGCAGGGATCAGCCAGCCGTGAGATGCTTCCAGCCAAAAATAAAACTAGTTGTGCAGAGAAAAAAAGATGTAGTTTTGGAAGAGCTATAATTCTCAGGTGTGGGACCCAGGTGGCGCTGTGGTTAAACCACTGAGCCTAGGGCTTGCTGATCAGAAGGTCAGCGGTTCGAATCCCTGTGACGGCGTGAGCTCCCGTTGCTTGGTCCCAGCTCCTGCTAACCTAGCAGTTCGAAAGCACGTCAAAATGCAAGTAGATAAATAGGAACCGCTACAGCGGGAAGGTAAACGGTGTTTCCATGTGCTGCTCTGGTTTGCCAGAAGCGGCTTTGTCATGCTGGCCACATGACCTGGAAGCTATACGCCGGCTCTTTCGGCCAATAATGCGAGATGAGCGCGCAACCCCAGAGTCGGTCACGACTGGACCTAATGGTCAGGGGTCCCTTTACCTTTATAATTCTCAGGTACCTACGAAGAGAAAGTGATTGGTAAGCCACTCACAGAATTGTAGCTCTGAGGGCTATAGGGGTCTCCAAGCAAGTCTGTAGCCTTAACTAACTACATCTCCCATAATTCTTTGGGGGAAGACAGAGGAATTTGCTGCCAAGGAGTGTGGTGGAGTCTCCTTCTTTGGAGGTCTTTAAGCAGAGGCTTGACATCCATATGTCAAGAATGCTTTGATGGTGTTTCCTGCTTGGCAGGGGGTTGGACTGGATGGCCCTTGTGGTCTCTTCCAACTCTATGATTCTATGACTTCTCAAGGTGGTACTGCCGTGCCTTAAATGTATGGTGTGAATGAGGCCCTGAAATTTTGAGCAAAAGCTGGGGATATGGTATAGTATTTCTACCTCTACACCTGCATCATATACCAGACATACAAGTAACATCCATGTCAGCCTTCCCCAACCTGGAGCTCTCCAGATATTGCTGGACCACAAATCCCATTGGCCATATCATCTGGGGCTGCTGGGACTTAAAACATGTGGAAGGTGCTGGGCTTTAGGAAGGCTGGTCCAGGGCATAGCTGTCAAGTTATCCCTTTTTAAAAGGGATTTTCCTTTATGCTGAATAGGCTTCCTCGCGAGAAAAGGGAAAACTTGGCAGCTATGGTCCAGGGTTTCCCAACCTTGGGTCTCCAGCTGTTTTTGGACTACAACTCCCATCATGCCTAGCTAGCAGGACCAGTGGTCAGGGATGATGGGAATTGTAGTCCAAAACCAGCTGGAGACCCAGAGTTGGGAAACAGCTATAAATGGTCAGTGTACTCACTCATTAGGAAGGAGGTGCTTGCACATGCACAGAAGCCGTGCCTCGATACGGATTTTTCGGGGTACCCCCAGAACGAATTAAATTCGTATCCAGAGGGTCCACTGTATTGTCTAGTGCAGGGTTAGGGAACCTCTGGCCCAAGGGCCAAATCTGGCCCAGGAAGGGTCTCCGTTTGGCCCATGAGGCTGTTTCCCCTAAACCACACTCACCTGCCTTGCACCTGTCATTATTAGGCACGGGGCTAGATTGGCTAGGGAACTCTGCTGCCCAGCTAATCCCTGCAGAAAGCAAGCTTAAAATTGCTGCCTGTCACCTGATAGGCAGTGACTTCAATCCTTAGCTGATCAGTGGTGCTTTAACTACTGCTCAGGACTTTGCAAGCCTTACCTCAGGCATAGGCAAACTCGGCCATCCAGATGTTTGGGGGCTATAACTCCCATCATCCCTGACCTCTGGTCCTGTTAGCTAGGGGTGATGAAAGATGTTCCAAAGTTGAACAAGGGTGTTCAGAGGATGCCACACTGTAAGATTATCAGTTGAGAAAGTAAAGGGTACCATGTTTCTATAAAGCCATCTGCGTCTTGTTCACCCCTCTGAGCTTTCAGGGGTCTGGTAAGTTTTTCCATTAATGCTGTCATCTATACTCCCCCCCCCCCCACAGGGATAGATGTAGATTGTCCATAGAATCATAGAATCATAGAATCATAGAGTTGGAAGAGACCACAAGGGCCATCCAGTCCAACCCCCTGCCAAGCAGGAAACACCATCAAAGCATTCCTGACAGATGGCTGTCAAGCCTCTGCTTAAAGACCTCCAAAGAAGGAGACTCCACCACACTCCTTGGCAGCAAATTCCACTGCCGAACAGCTCTTACTGTCAGGAAGTTCTTCCTAATGTTTAGGTGGAATTTTCTTTCTTGTAGTTTGAATCCGTTGCTCCGTGTCCGCTTCTCTGGAGCAGCAGAAAACAACCTTTCTCCCTCCTTTATATGACATCCTTTTATATATTTGAACATGGTTATCATATCACCCCTTAACCTTCTCTTCTCCAGGCTAAACATACCCAGCTCCCTAAGCCGTTCCTCATAAGGCATCGTTTCCAGGCCTTTGACCATTTTGGTTGCCCTCTTCTGGACACGTTCCAGCTTATCAGTATCCTTCTTGAACTGTGGTGCCCAGAACTGGACACAATACTCCAGGTGAGGTCTGACCAGAGCAGAATACAGTGGTACTATTACTTCCCTTGATCTAGATGCTATACTCCTATTGATGCAGCCCAGAATTGCATTGGCTTTTTTAGCTGCTGCATCACACTGCTGACTCATGTCAAGTTTGTGGTCAACCAAAACTCCTAGATCCTTTTCACATGTACTGCTCTCAAGCCAGGTGTCTCCCATCCTGTATTTGTGCCTTTCATTTTTTTTGCCCAAGTGTAGTACTTTACATTTCTCCTTGTTAAAATTCATCTTGTTTGCTTTGGCCCAGTTGTCTAATCTGTTAAGGTCATTCTGAAGTGTGATCCTGTCCTCTGGGGTGTTAGCCACCCCTCCCAACTTGGTGTCATCTGCAAACTTGCTCAGGATTCCCTCAAGCCCATCATCCAAGTCATTGATAAAGATGTTGAACAAGACTGGGCCCAAGACAGAACCCTGTGGCACCCCACTAGTCACTACTCTCCAGGATGAGGAGGAGCCATTGATGAGCACCCTTTGGGTTCGGTCAGTAATCCAGCTACAAATCCACTATCCCACAGGGATAGATGTAGATTGTCCAGATTCTTCCAATTTTGAGCAATTGACAGTTTGCGAGAATTCTTTAAAAACAGTGTAATATTGAAATGCACAGATACCGTTGAACTACAACTCCCATTATCTTCGGATATTGGCCGTGCTGGCTGGACACCTCTCTTAATAACCTCAAAATTAATTATGATAAGACAAAAATTATGTAATTTACAAAGAGGGGGAACCCAAAAATTTGGATAATTAATGGACATCTTATCCAAGAAGTTTTTGGGGATTGTATTTAAAAATAATATGAATTGGAATACTGTAAACATATTTCTGCTGCAATAGCTAAGGCTAAAATGACAGCTCATCATATTAAATCCTATTTTTTCTCTCCCGTAGGAAATAGATATATTTCGGCTGTATTGCAAGTGATTGATAAGAGATTGTGTGCCCAACTTTTATATGATATCCCAGTGTGGATTTTAGGTGATCTTAAGAGCTTGGATAAATTTCATGCATCCCTTCTCAAAACATTATTAGGATTTACGAATTCAGTAAGATATGAATCAATATGCTGCGAGTTAGGAATACTTCACTTAGCAGGAGCGTGGTTGAGAACCTTGAAAAAATTGGATCTTCCTTCATTATAGAGCCTTATCTGCTACTTCTTTATGATCTTCTAAGTGATAATGTAATTTACAATCTGTGATTTGTAGAAGAAAATTGAATTCCAAAGGGCTTAATTTAACTGGCCCTCTTATATATCCGCTCTTTTTAAATCTCCCTTTGTGCAGAGATTTCCAAAAGGGATATACTGTATTACAAATCTTAAGAATCTTGTAGGTTGTTCATGCTAGCTAGATTTGACATGTTTCCTTCCATGATAGTAAGAGGAAGGTATTTAACTCTTCCAAAATCTGAACGATTTTGTAAATGCAGTAAGAAGGAACTGGATACATAGAACATATTTTCTTCTCTTGCAACTTTGGCACTAACGCTAGAAGTCAATTATTAGATGCCCTGCAAATGGAAAGGTTTATGCTTCCAACTATTCAAACATTGTTATCGGATAGTAATGATAAAATTACTTCAATTGTAGCCGAATTTTTAAGTTCAGTCCATATAGAAAGATTAAGCTATCATAAAGAGGATTAGGGATCTTAGTTATGGTAAACAGTAATGTGGCATTATAAAACTGTTATATCGTTTATCTCAATTGTTTTAACTAAGGATTATTATGAGAAGTTTTAATCTAATTTTACGGATTAGTATTAATGATTTAACTAATACAAGTCTTATTTGTTGAGTCCATATCTTAAATATTTTATATATAATACGTTTGAAGAGTATTGGTCTGCCATGCCTAATAAAGGTTGTTGAATTGAATTGATATCTTCAGATATTGGCCATGCTGGCTGGGAAAGGTGGACAGCAGATTCCCCAAAACATCTGGTGGGCACTAGATTGGCTGTCCCCTGCTTGTAAGGGCATCCAAGTCAGCTTGGGATTTTGCTTGATGTGGAACAGCCCCTGCGCTCTCTGATTCCTTGTAGTCATACCTCGACATCCAAACAATTTGACTTTTAAAGGTTTCGACTTCCAAAGTTGACAACCCCGGAAGTCTTTTCACCGCGCCCCCCGGCGTGTGTGTTCTGCACCTGCGCAGAGCAGCGTGCACAATCGGCGCATGCAGCAACCGCGTGTTTCAACATCGAAAACCTCGACTTACGAAGACGGTCGAGGAACGGATCGTCTTCGTAAGTCAAGGTACCACTGTACCAGACTCTCTCACCCAGTGGTGTTTTGAGGCTCAGCACTGACCTGTTTTCTAGCTTTTGGTGAATGCAATACAATTCTTAGGTCTCCAAATATCCATTCCGTTAGAACAGTGATGGCCAAACCTGGCCCTCTAGCTGTTTTGGGACTACAACTCCCATCATCCATAGCTAACAGAACCAGTGGTCAGGGATGATGGGAATTGAAGTCCCAAAACAGCTGGAGGGCCAAGTTTGGCCACCACTGCGTTAGAACAAGCTTCCAGAGCGGCGCCACAATGTGGAATGTTAGGTAACGTGCATCGGATCATCCCCGTAAGGTGACCTGAATGCTGTTACCCAACCTTTCTTGTGTTCCATTTGTGTTAAGACAAGAGGGGCAAAATGATTTAAGAAAACTCTGGGCGTCTAACCTTGATTGCTCGCTCCCATTCCAACAACACAATCTGCAATGTGTGGATCCTGATGCACAAACTCCCAAAACAAGAAACTGTTTGGGTTTTTTTAAAAAATAAAGAGAGCTATCGCCCCTGCTTTGAATCAATTAAGCCTCCAGCACAGATTTTGCCAACACATTTCAGAAATGCGAAAAGAAGGCGACCTTGGCAATTGCTCTTTTGAAATCTATTAAGTTGTTAAATAATGAAGTGTCCTTTATTCCACTCTGGCCTGAACAGCTGTAGTAACTAAGCCCACTCCAACAACTGAGATGAACGATGGACATATGCAACAGTATTCAAGAAGCTCATCGGCACAATGGGAGGATTGGAGCGCATGCAGTGTGGAGACAGTCCAGTTCCTTTTTTTTTTTATAAAGGAGAATTCTAGAATATCGGGAAGAAAGATATGGGCTATCTTTTCCCTGGGAACTTTCTGTGTTCGGTTTTTTTTTTTTGACATGGGGACTATGCAATATGACTCTGAAGTAGTGCAGTCCCCGGAGGACTGTTCTGTAATGTATAGACCAGGTGTTTAGGACACAGGTGTTTAGGATTCAGATCTTATAGAACAGGCTAAATAAATTGATCCAATTCAAACTTACGAATTAAATTCTGAGGGCTATGATCCAGCTAGATGAAGGACATTTTACGTCTCCTTGTTTTGAGCTGGAGAGTTAAGCTGCAATTCTAAATACACGTTGAACTGTGAGTTCCATGGAACTCAATGAGACTTCTGGGTAGATGGGTGTAAGGCTGAACTGCAGAGCAGATGCTTAATCTTTGTCAATTTAAAACTTTAAAATCCTCAGTTTTGTCTAGTTCCCAAATTCATCTCCTTCCTCCCCTGCTTCACCAACATCATAAGTTATGAATGCTGTTAGAGTGGGGTGGGGGACAAGACTTGAAAATTCTTGATTTTGACATTTTGATGCACAACGCTGTTGTCTTAAAACTAATTAGCAACATGTGCAATTTATTTAACTTTT
This sequence comes from Zootoca vivipara, assembly GCF_963506605.1. NCBI lineage: Eukaryota > Metazoa > Chordata > Lepidosauria > Squamata > Lacertidae > Zootoca > Zootoca vivipara. The sequence continues at coordinate 33,601,217 of NC_083281.1, read as the reverse complement.
TTTTATCTAAAAGCTATTCCTTGAAGCTGAATCCCCAAAGGAAAGCATGAACACGTTTTGTTTCTCCTTAATTCCATTTTTATTGATTTTCCATTAAGTTTTACACACACACACACACACACACACACACACACACACGTCGGTCATACAACAAAGCATTAGAAGGTTAAAAATTCAAAAAAGTTGAATTTGAATTCCGAAAATCTTCCAAAGTTGGAAGCCTCGGGAAATTTCATTCTTGCTGGATTCATGACTCACTCTTGATTAAATCAGTAGAACTCCTTTAAATGTTCTTCTGTTTCAGTGTATCTAAAGAAGTGTGCATGCACACGAAAGCTCATACCAAAATAAAAACTTAGTTGGTCTTTAAGGTGCTACTGAAGGAATTTTTAAATTTCCTTTAAATGTAATTGTAGTTTTAAAAACAGCCCACAAGATGGCAGCGGCAAGCAGTAGTTGGGCAGACATGGACCACAAATAGAAAATCACATTTCTTTTTCTCCCTTTTTTTTTTGCTAGATCAAAAGATCTGTAAAGAAATTAATGAAGCAAGGTCCAGAAAGGCTAATAGTGAGAGGCTACACTGCTAGATTTGGAGTGGGAGCGAATGAAGTGGCGAATGTTCTGCCTTTCTTGCAAAGTGCCCTGAAAACGTAGCAGCCGTTTAAAAAGGCTGCTTGGGAAAACAGCCAAGATGAGCAAACTCTTTCCTAACAACAGGTAGGTAGCCGTGTTGGTCTGAGTCGAAGCAAAATAAAAAAATTCCTTCAGTAGCACCTTAAAGACCAACTGAGTTTATATTTTGGTATGAGCTTTCGTGTGCATGCACGTGTGTATCTGAAGAAGTGTGCATGCACACGAAAGCTCATACCAAAATATAAACTCAGTTGGTCTTTAAGGTGCTACTGAAGGAATTTTTTTATCTTTCCTAACAAGACATTCATGGCCTTTTGTATGGGATTGGCTCGCTGGAGAGTGTCCTGATACTTGATAACCATAGGGAAATGCTTCAGACCTGAGCACGTTCGATGTGGGGTCTGATTGAAATCAATGGAACAACAAACAGGGCTATATTTAAGCAAGGGGACCTGGAAAATCCAACAGGTGTAGCCTTGCCTTGTTGCGGCAGCACCACCTCCATACCTGGGAGAAGCACATTTGTTGAAAAAGCAAAATAGTGATCGTTAACCTGGGTTTTGCTTAGTGCTGGAGACTGGCCTGAATAACTATCCAAAGCGGGGGAGGGAGAACAATAATTGTTTAGTAATCCCAGCAGCCTTGGATGGAATTTGTTTTGATGTTAAATAAATTATTGTATTTTAATATTTCTGTTGGAAGCTGCCCAGAGTGGCTGGGGAAACCCAGCCAGATGGGCGGGGTATAAATAATAAATAATAATAGTTGTTGTTGTTATTTCATCAATTTCTACCCAGACACTGTTTCCAATGGCCAAATCAAAGCTATGTCAGGGAAATTACAAACGTATGGCAACCCTATTTAAATGTACAGCAGAATAAGCCGTTGCGCTTAAGAATTCTCATGAATGCAGACCCAAAAGGTAAGAAACAGAGTCCTAGATTTACTCAGAATGATTATATAGCCTGCATTCCTCCCCATCATTTCTTGCGACGATCCAACATGTTTATTGGCTCCCCAAAATTCTTTTTTAAAAAACCACAAAAAGGAACAGATGCTTGAATTCCTGGGCCTTAACAGTTTTCGCCTCCATCACTCTTGCTACAATACTCAAACAGCCCACCAGTTCACAATTTCATGATCCAGTAGTAGTACCTTTAATTGGGTCCAGTGCATTCATGATCTTTTATCTAATTACTCGACTGGCTCCCAAGGCATAGATTGGGCCATTCTGTTACAGAAGGAAGAGGAATCATCATGGGCCCATTCGGGATATGCTTCTTCCAGCAGAGGGCGCACAAAATCGGATGCTTGCTCAATTGTGCTTCAGAACTGGGTGATTCTTCTACAGTATTTGAAAATATTTAAAAGCTTCCTTTTGAGGGCAAACTCTGCCAAGGGTGCTTCGAATGGTATGTGAAACATCATTTAAAAGCAGAAATGAAAACGAAGAGGTGTGAAAAGGATGTAGCCAGAATGCAATCAGGTGTGCAGGAAAAGGAGAGTTGGAATGAAAGCAGGGCCAGATTTAGGTTTGATGATCCCCCAAGCTACCAAAGGCAATGGGGGCCTTTATATGTCCAGCTGTCCTTTGTCAACAACAAATTGTCACTGTTTTTTGTGTTGAATATATGCTATATGGTAATTTATGGACCTAAGAGGTATCTAAAGCCATTTGCATGTGCTGCCATGCAACCAGTCCACGCAGAATGTAGGCACCCTATATATAGAAAGGAGCAAACCAGGGATATTTTAGGGAGCAGGCTAGCAGGCGGGGCCCATTACTTACATCTTATGAGCCTACACAACACAAAAAATTGCTTTATGTAGGTTTTATTTTATTTGTTTTTTATCTTATATTTTGGAAATGTACATCCACTTTTTCACCTTTATTTTTTTGGGGGCCCCCCAAGAGAGTGGGGCTCTAAGCTATAGATTGTTTAGCTTATATGTAAATCCGGCACTGAATGAAAGAACAGGATGCTTCTGAGGATGTTGTGAGCCTAGGGATTGGTTTTCAGCAGTGGCGGAGCTTCATGCTCCGGGGGCGGGGTGCGCGTTCTGGGGCCGTGGCGTGCCTCCCAGGGGCACGGTGCACCTCCTGGAGGGGCATGTCGCACGTTCCGGGAGTGGGGCGCTCCTCCCGGAGGGGCGTGACACGCATTCCGAGGGCGGGGTGCACGTTTTGGGGGAGGGGTGGGCGCCCGCGATGGTGCCCCTTGGAGCCCGCCGCTCGGGGTGGCCCGCCCCTTCCGCCCCTATCTTCCTACTCCCCTGGTTTTCAGTAACCCACAGTCCTTTCACAAAAAGAGTCCGCTCCTGGTTAAAGCACAACCTATTTACTTTGAACAGCCTAATTTAAGGCAGATACAGAGGTGGTGATTTATTTTTGTGCGGGGGGGGGGGGGAATGGCACAGGAAGGAAAGTTTTAACCTCTGACACACCCACACCCACACACCGCTGCTGCATGCCACATTCCTGATCACTCTGTTCCCAACTTTGGGAATATTTTAGGGGATGGGAGTGTGTTTTAAATGTGCCTTAAATGTATAGTGTGTACAAAGATGAAAGCCAGATCCAGACTATACTGTACATTTAAAGCATAGTCAAATACATAAACATAAACATGTCAATGTTTATGTATGCGACAACAGCCACACGGATACTACTGGCCCAGAGATGGAAGGAAGAAACAATCCTGACCAGAGGAGAATGGCTAACCAAGATGATGGAGCATGCCAAAATGACAAAATTAACTGGGAAGCTCAGAAATCAAGAAGACAAGAACTTTAAAAAAGAATGGGAAAAGTTTATGATTTACTTACGAGTCCACTGTAAGCAAGTTAAAACACTGGCAGGGTTTTAACTATACTTGTAAAGTAACAGAAAGTATGGATAATTTAGAAGGATAAAAATTTGGATAAATATTGAAATACAGTTGTAAATATTATAATTAGGACCCATGGAGGGGATTGGGGGTGGGTGGGGAGGAAGTCAGGAGATTCAGAGTAATCTTGAGATTTGGACTTTGAATTGTTGTTTTTAATATGCTTATACTATTTAAAATCAATTTATAAAAAATAAAGCATAGTCAAAACACATTTGAGCAGCCATTTCTTGCACCTTTGGTAAACTACAGCTCCCAGAATTCTTTGGGAGATGTTGTGTGCTTTAAATACAGTGGTACCTCTGGTTAATAACTTAATTCGTTCTGGAGGTCTGTTCTTAACCTGAAACTGTTCTTAACCTGAAGCACCACTTTAGCTAATAGGGCCTCCTGCTGGCACTGCACCACCAGAGCATGATTTCTGTTCTCATCCTGAAGCAAAGTTCTTAACCTGAATTACTATTTCTGGGTTAGCGGAGTTTGTAACCTGAAGCGTTTGTAACCCGAGGTACCACTGTATGTGTTGAATATGGTTTAAATGTGTAGCGTGGATCTGCCCATTTTTATGTGTGTAGCATGGATGTGCCTTTCGGTTAATTTTCTCAGGAGGGTTACCTGAAGGGACCATGCTTCCATAACCACAGCTCCTTCATACACCTGAATCTCTCTCCCTCTCTTTCTGTGAGTGTGTGTCTCTGTGTGTAGAGCCCACACTGAGCACATGACACCCCCCACCTCCTGCAGCAGCCCCTCATTTGCCCAGCAGGGCTCCCCACCTTCGTATTTCCCTACACACCCCATCTTGCAATGGGCCATGAATGCAAAAGGGTGTCTATACTTGGAAACTCCCACTTGACGCTTGCAAATTTAGAGCTCCCTATTAGACTTTTCAAAAGTGTGAATGCTAGTTTTTATGCCTTGGTTTCATAACACAAGATTAAAATAGCCGAATTCGTTTTCTTTTCTTTCCAGGGAAAACTCTTCCATTCCCTGCCACCCGCCCTAAGTCTAAGGTGCATAAATGAGGCTGAGATTTTAAGTGGAGGAGCAACTGGGAAGAAGTGATGCTTAACCTTTTTGCTACCATTTCACACAGAATTGCCACTCCAGCGGCTTCCTTGACTCCCACAGTGTGCCAGATGTGTGCTTGTGAAAAGAAAATAAAGGGGGGGGAGGGAAGTCAGGGTTTTCTTAGAGTAATTTGTGTGTAATGTCAGGGCTGGTCCACTGGAAGAGTTAGCAAGTGCTGTGGATCACAAGAATCTGCCCTATACTAAGTCAGACCATTGCTTCATCTATCTCCACATTGTCTACACTGACTGGCAGCAGCTCTCCAGGACAGCGACTCATTCAGACTGGGATATTTGCCCTAGCTGCTGGGGACCCCGTGCATGCTAAACATATGCTCAGCCACTGAGCTATGGCTCTTCCCCTGGAGGGAGCTGGGAGCAAATTCAGAAGCGAGGGATCCCTTCATGCTAGCCACTGCCGTGCCCTCTCACAGCCAGGCCCCTTCTTCGATTATACAACCTTCTAAGATTATACAACAATCTTCTATTATGCAACAATAATCATTAAGGATGCATTGTCACGATCAATGCAGATCTCCAAATGTTGCCTTTCAGCTAGTTTCTGTGCACGTACATGGGCAAATGATTTGGAGTGCTTCAATTTCTTCTTTCGGAGTAACCTGGCTGTACCTCCCTGTAGTGACGACATATCCGCAGCTATCTCAGGAGAGAGCTTGTGCAACCAAGGCTTCCTTGGAGCTGTCTGAGGTCCTGTTCTTACCTGGTTCAGACTGAAGCCAGCCTGCTCCCCTTCAGAACTGGACAGGGATATGTGTGTGTGAGCTTAAAATGGCAAGCTGCAGACCGCAACACCAGTGGGGGGGGGCAGTGCAGTGGTGAGTTCTGCTGGGGCCCTGGCAGCTGTTTTGAAGGTACTGACTGCAGATATTGGGTCTGGGTCTGCCTGTCATTCTATTGTAGCTTTTTCTCCTGGACAGTAGGTGCTGGAAATGAGGCTAAGCTCACCGTATTGCTATCCTGTTTTAGTGAAAAAAGAAGATTCCCCAATTCAAGGCCATATGTTGTGAGGATGATCTGGAATCAATCAATCAATCAATTTCCTTTATTGGCATAGAAAAAGTGTATCGTATACATGAATCAGAGCACAACACAGTTAACGAAACATAGTAGGAGATACTTTAGGATAAAACTGCCCAGACATTGTGAGGTACGAGAATGGCTTTTAGGATCTATAGTGACGTTGTTTCATGGCGTCACTCTAAAATCTTGCCACATTCTCCACAATGTCATTCCTACAATTGTTCAGCAGATAAGACACCCTGGAAGAGTCAGTGTGATAAATCCGCTCCTTCATTAAGAGGGCAAAATACTTATCATATATTGTTGCATAAAATGGGCAATAAAATGTGTGTGGATCTGGAACCAGTTTTCTGTCCTATGAAAGGTACGGTGACCATCTGTTGATGCAAAGATGACTCCACTCTACAAAGCCACCCAAATCCAGTCCTCCTAACCTCCTGCTGCTGCTGACAGGCAGCCAAAACAGGCCTTTCAGCTGCCTATGAATTGTAACAGCACAACAGCAGACCCAATGCATGGCGCTCCAGGCTTCAGTCATATGGGACAACCTCCTCCTGCTCTTGGCCAGCTTAACTGTATCAAGCCAAGCTGTTGGATGACTTGATGAAGGATAGAACCTCTGGCTTCTGTCCAGAAGCTGAGCTGAGTCTGGACATCTGCTGTGGGTTCCCATCCAAAGCAGCCAATAGCTGACTGGCTGAGGAAGGCACTGCAATTTGGGGCTGCTTTCAGTCCAGACTTCTACATGCTTCACCTCTGTAGCTGACAACGGCCCATGGATATCAGTAACAGCAGCGGGCCATTCATTTCATCTTCAGGGACTTTGACAGGAGAGACAGCCATGCCAATTGGAAAAGTTCAAGATTGCTGGAAGGATAACAACAGGCACCCCCAAACTAAGGCCCGGGGGCCAGATGCAGCCCAATCACCTTCTAAATCCGGCCCACGGACGGTCCTGGAATCAGCATTTTTTACATGAGTAGAATGTGTCCTTTTATTTAAAATGCATCTCTGGGTTATTTGTGGGGCATAGGAATTCGTTCAAATTTTTCTTCAAAATATAGTCCGGCCCCCCAAAGGTCTGAGGGACAGTGGACCGGCCCCCTGCTGAAAAAAGTTTGCTGACCCCTGGATAACAATATCTTGTAGGGGGGAAACGTTTTGTTTGCATATTTAAGAGAACTAACTTAGTTTGCATCTCCTGGACATGTACTGGGGATCAGAACATAGTTATCCTTTAGATTTTGTACTTCTCAAAATTGAGTGCTACAGTCTTCTGCTAAAATAGCATACAAAAATGTGTAAAAATGCATATTTCAGGATAAAATACATTTCAAAAGGTGTACACTGAGATTAAAAAAATGAAATAATATTTTGGGACGAAACGTGTTTTGTTGTTGTTTAGTCGTTTAGTCGTGTCCGACTCTTCGTGACCCCATGGACCATAGCACGCCAGGCACTCCTGTCTTGCACTGCCTCCCGTAGTTTGGTCAAACTCATGTTCGTAGCTTCGAGAACACTGTCCAACCATCTTGTCCTCTGACGTCCCCTTCTCCTAGTGCCCTCAATCTTTCCCAACATCAGGGTCTTTTCCAAGGATTCTTCTCTTCTCATGAGGTGGCCAAAGTATTGTAGCCTCAGCTTCACGATCTGTCCTTCCAGGGAGCACTCAGGGCTGATTTCCTTAAGAATGGATAGGTTTGATCTTCTTGCAGTCCATGGGACTCTCAAGAGTCTCCTCCAGCACCATAATTCAAAAGCATCAATTCTTCGGCGATCAGCCTTCTTTATGGTCCAGCTCTCACTTCCATACATCACTACTGGGAAAACCATAGCTTTAACTATACGGACCTTTGTCGGCAAGGTGATGTCTCTGCTTTTTAAGATGCTGTCTAGGTTTGTCATTGCTTTTCTCCCAAGAAGCAGGCGTCTTTTAATTTCGTGACTGCTGTCACCATCTGCAGTGATCAAGGAGCCCAAGAAAGTAAAATCTCTCACTGCCTCCATTTCTTCCCCTTCTATTTGCCAGGAGGTGATGGGACCAGTGGCCATGATCTTGGTTTTTTTGATGTTGAGCTTCAGACCATATTTTGCGCTCTCCTCTTTCACCCTCATTAAAAGGTTCTTTAATTCCTCCTCACTTTCTGCCATCAAGGTTGTGTCATCTGCATATCTGAGGTTGTTGATATTTCTTCCGGCAATCTTAATTCCTGCTTGGGATTCATCTAGTCCAGCCTTTCGCATGATGAATTCTGCATATAAGTTAAATAAGCAGGGAGACAATATACAACCTTGTCGTACTCCTTTCCCAATTTTGAACCAATCAGTTGTTCCATATCCAGTTCTAACTGTAGCTTCTTGTCCCACATAGAGATTTCTCAGGAGACAGATGAGGTGATCAGGCACTCCCATTTCTTTAAGAACTTGCCATAGTTTGCTGTGGTCGACACAGTCAAAGGCTTTTGCATAGTCAATGAAGCAGAAGTAGACGTTTTTCTGGAACTCTCTAGCTTTCTCCATAATCTAGCGCATGTTTGCTATTTGGTCTCTGGTTCCTCTGCCCTTTCGAAATCCAGCTTGCACTTCTGGGAGTTCTCGGTCCACATACTGCCTAAGCCTGCCTTGTAGAATTTTAAGCATAACCTTGCTAGCGTGTGAAATGAGCGCAATTGTGCGGTAGTTGGAGCATTCTTTGGCACTGCCCTTCTTTGGAATTGGGATGTAGACTGATCTTCTCCAATCCTCTGGCCATTGCTCAGTTTTCCAAACTTGCTGGCATATTGGGTGTAGCACCTTAACAGCATCATCTTTTAAAATTTTAAATAGTTCAGCTGGAATATCATCACTTCCACTGGCCTTGTTATTAGCAGTGCTTTCTAAGGCCCATTTGACTTCACTCTCCAAGATGTCTGGCTCAAGGTCAGCAACCACACTACCTGGGGTGTACAAGACCTCCATATCTTCCTGGTATAATTCCTCTGTGTATTCTTCCCACCTCTTCTTGATGTCTTCTGCTTCTGTTAGGTCCTTACCACTTTTGTCCTTGATTATGGTAATCTTTGTACGAAATGTTCCTTTCATATCTCCAATTTTCTTGAACAGATCTCTGGTTTTCCCCATTCTATTGTTTTCCTCTATTTCTTTGCATTGCTCATTTAAGAAGACCCTCTTGTCTCTCCTTGCTGTTTTTTGGAAATCTGCATTCAGTTTCCTGTATCTTTCCCTATCTCCCTTGCATTTTGCTTGCCTCCTCTCCTCCGCTATTCGTAAGGCCTCGTTGGACAGCCATTTTGCCTTCTTGCATTTCCTTTTCCTTGGGATGGTTTTCGTTGCTGCCTCCTGTATAATGTTACGAGCCTCCATCCATAGTTCTTCAGGCACTCTGTCCACCAAATCTAAATCCTTAAACCTGTTCCTCACTTCCACTGTGTATTCATAAGGGATTTGATTCAGATTGTATCTTACTGGCCCAGTGGTTTTTCCTACTTTCTTCAGTTTAAGCTGGAATTTTGCTATAAGAAGCTGATGATCTGAGTTACAGTCAGCTCCAGGTCTTGTTTTTGCTGACTGTATAGAGCTTCTCCATCTTTGGCTGCAGAGAATATAATCAATCTGATTTCGATGCTGCCCATTTGGTGATATCCATGTGTAGAGTCGTCTCTTGTGATGTTGGAATAGAGTGTTTGTGATGACCAGCTTGTTCTCTTGACAGAACTCTATTAGCCTTTGCCCTGCTTCATTTTGAACTCCAAGGCCAAACTTACCAGTTGTTCCTTTTATCTCTTGATTCCCTACTTTAGCATTCCAATCCCCTGTAATGAGAAGAACATCCTTCTTTGGTGTCATTTCTAGAAGGTGTTGTAGGTCTTCATAGAATTGGTCAATTTCACTTTCTTCAGCACCGGTAGTTGGTGCATAAACTTGGATTACTGTGATGTTAAAAGGTCTGCCTTGGATTCGTATCGAGATCATTCTGTCATTTTTGAGATTGCATCCCATTACAGCTTTTGCCACTCTTTTGTTGACTATGAGGGCCACTCCATTTCTTCTACAGGATTCTTGCCCACAGTAGTAGATATGATAGTCACCCGAACTGAATTCACCCATTCCCTTCCATTTTAGTTCACTGATGCCCAGGATGTCGATATTTATTTTTGTCATCTCATTTTTGACCACATCCAGCTTACCTCTATTCATGGTTCTTACATTCCAGGTTCCTATGCAATATTTTTCTTTACAGCATCGGACTTTCCTTTCGCTTCCAGGCATATCCGCAACTGAGCGTCTTTTCGGCTTTGGCCCAGCCGCTTCATCAGCTCTGAATCTACTTGTACTTGTCCTCCACTCTTCCTCAGTAGCATGTTGGACGCCTTCCGACCTGAGGGGCTCATCTTCCAGCGTCATAAATTTTATATGCCTGTTGTCTTTGTCCATGGAGTTTTCTTGGCAGGGATACTGGAGTGGCTTGCCAGTTCCTTCTCCAGGTGGATCACGTTTAGTCAAAACTCTCCACTATGACCTGTCCATCTTGGGTGGCCCTGCATGGCATAGCTCATAGCTTCTCTGAGTTATTCAAGCCCCTTCGCCACGACAAGGCATTGATCCATGAAGGGGACTGAAACGTGTTTAAGTATGTGTTTAAATACTCAAGTACAAACTCTTGTATGGATTTTTATTTTTATTCATTTGCAGATTATTGCGGAATTGGGACAGAATGCATTCTGCACACATGCAGAAACGGACACAAATTGCAAATAGGCTGATCTGTCCGCCCCTTTATGGTCTGTTTAAAGACCATTTCGAGCAGGGAATTTAAGTAACAAGTATATCCCTTGACTTAGACTTCCTGAATTTGTAATCTTCTTATTGGATTGGAGGATTATAGCTGGGAACCATCATGGCATGTTTCACATGCACCAAGAAAGCAGGGCCCAAACCAGTGTATTCAAATTACAGGAAAGGGGATTCCAATTAAACATTAGGGATAACCTTCTGATGGAAAGAGCTGTTTGACGGTGAAACAGGCTGCCTTGGCAGTTAGAGGATTCTTCTCCACTGGAAGTTCTTAAACAGAAGCTAGGTGGCCATCGGTTAGGGATTCTCATTCCTATATAGCAGGGGGTTGGACTAGACATCCGTTGGGATCCCTTCCAACTCTACAGTTCTATGGTTCTATGGCAGAGGTTCCCAAACTAAGGCCTGGGGGCCGGATGTGGCCCGCACAAGACAATTGTGCGGCCCCCGATGACCCCCGCCGCCCGCTCTTATTGGTGCACCACGGTCTGGTTGCCCATCTCCAGGTTGGCGTGGCGCCAGAAATAGCTTGTGCACACCTGTGGGCCGGAGGGCAGGGGAACACGCTCCCATACGCATGCGCACAAGCTATTTCTGGTGCCGCATCGACCCGGAAGTGCACCGGAACTGACACCTGCGCATGTGCAGAAGCTATTTCCGGCACCAGAAAAAACGAGTGCGCATGCGTACGGGAGCGCGTTCCCCCGCCCTCCGGCCCGCCGCGCGATTGGCGCCGGAGGAACCGGTTTGGGGACCCCTGTTCTATGGTAAAAAAATAATGAATGAGCACACACAGTTGCATCAGAGGGGATGGACTTCTGAGATGAATAAGCAAGGCACACGATACATTTTCTGAAACAGAGGTGTGGGCGTTTGCATCAGCTGCTGCCATTAGCAACCTAGATAAAGGCAAGTCTGGGAAAGGCAGAGCACATCTGGAAAAGAGATGGCCTTCTTCTCCCCCCCCCCCTTCAAGCTGTATCCTTGTAATCACTAGTGATCCCCGCTCCTTTCCCTGTTGCATACATTGCCATGGAAACCGAAGGCTCGGGACCCCTGTAGCCTCTTGTATTGTCTGTGACAGAATCGGTGCTGTTGCTTGTTGTTGCTGCTTGACCTTTCTGCTGTTATCAAACTTGCTTGGAAACTGCTGTGCTAGCAGAGCAGTGGTGGCTGCTGCCAGCTCAGACCTGCTGAATAACTTGCATTGGATTTCATTGGAATCAGAAAGTTGAGGTGGAGGTGGAGATTTCTGGCTCGAGCAAAATTGGAGGAATTTGGTCAGCAAGGGGTGGGGAAAGAATCTGATCAGGGACAGCCACTTATTAGGCAAGTCAGGATGGCTGAATCTGTTAATTTCAGTTTCTCATTTTTTCCAATCTTAAATTCAATTCTCCACATTTACATATTGTCAGAGGGTCGTCGTGGCTACTCTAGAGTAACTCCGCTTGAATCCAATTTGTCTTTAAAGACGTTTATTGTGCAAGATATTTACAGTGCAGAGACAGCTTAAAACATGACCTCTCATTCCGAATCAGAATCCGGCAATGGCGTACGTCTGTTCTTACGCCAGCAAAGTAGTCGGGGCACCCCAAAATGCCTTCCCCTTGACCTGTATTGCGGTCCTTAACTCCTTAATTCTTGTGCCGGAAGCAGCGATGCCCTTTCAGTCTCCTCCCTGAGCTGGCGGTGGCAAGGCTCTCCAGCATCCCTGAGCTCTTGCCTGCATCTCTCTGCCCCCCCCCCCGAACTTTCCCATTGTTCCTCACGCTGCTTTCTCTCTCCCTCCGAGTCTTTCACCTGCCCTCTGGCTGCTTCAGACCCACTGCTACTCTCTGTGCTTGGCGAGGTGGACGTCAGGATGATGGGGGCTGGCTCCCTGTAGGGAGTCACCCTTACACATATCTATTTGCACCTTTTAAAAATAAATAAATAAATAAATAAAATAAAGGTCCTTGTGAACATCCAACAGCTTTTTTGTTTACTTTCCCCCCTTATAGTCACATCTTTGTAAAGCAAATTCCTCTAACATAATGCAATTTTGTAGCTATTATTTTCGCTAATACATACATTTTAATGAGCACTTTGCCCCGTCTTCCGCGGCATTCTAGGGTTGCCATATGTCCTCTTTTTCCAGGGCGTCCTCTTTTTCATGATGAGAGTCGTCATAGAGCTCCATAGTTAAAAGTAGCAAATATGTCCTCTTTTTGCTCTTTGAAATATGGCAACTCTACATTAGTCAACCCTCCCAGTTTGGTGTCCTCTGCAAATTTGATGAACATCCCCTCAATATCTCCCCCCAAATCATTTGCGTGGACAGGCGGAGTCCCCCAACCCCCGGCGACCCGCTGAGCGGAATAAAGACGCATAACAACGTGCTATGGGATTCAAATTGGCCACAACTTTATTAAGATTCAGATGTAGGGAGACCTTGGCTCAGGCATTGGGCGTTATCCTTCCCAGTCCCCAGCCGGGGTTCTGGGAGGCTTCGGGGTTATCCACATGTATGGGGAGTTGGGGCTGGCTCTGGAGAAATATGTTCAAGCAGAGAGAGCCTGCCCAAGGGCGTAGCCAGGATCAAAACTAGGGGGGGGCAAGCCATGATCATTCAGGGGCGGGGCCACAAAGTGGGAACGTGGGCGGGGCTACAGGGCCAGCTGGCCTGACGACATCGTGGTGGCGGCAGCGGCGGCAGCGGCCACCTTGTGCTTCTGGGGCTGGCAACGGCGGCGGCTACCCTGCTTGGCTGGAGAGGACGGGAGGGTCGGGCCGGCAAGAGGGGGTGACAGGGTGGGCGAGGGCAAGGCAAGGCACGGCCGCAGTCACGACGGCTCCGAGGCGTTGCTGCATATCAGCATAATATTTCAACCATGTTGTGGGTTCAAGCCCCACCTTAGGAAAAAATTCCTGCATTGCAGGGGGTTGGACTAGATGACCCTTGTGGTCCCTTCCGACTACAATTCTATGATTCTATTGATATATTGCCATAGCATATGCATCATTCTGCTTTCTTGAATTGTCCTACTCCTAGGCATAGCAGCCAACTCCTAGAGGCCTACGTGCCTCCCCCCCCCCAAATACTAGTAAATACCGTATGTGAAAGAGCCATCCCCCCCATGTTGATGGGCTTTCTATGTGGGGCTTATCTGCCCCCCCCATATTTTATTAAGAATGGAAGAGGGAGGGAAGGAAGGAAGAAATAGAGAGAGGGATAACTCATATTTGTGGGTGCCTCTGGGTGACGCTGTGATGCTGGAACTCTGCAGCAAGAGGACGGGAGGGTCGGGCAGGCGAGAGGGGGTGGCAGGGCGGGTGAGGGCGAGGGAAGGCACGGCCGCAGTCACGACAGCTCCGAGGCGTTGCTGCATATCAGCATAATATTTCAACCATGTTGTGGGTTCAAGCCCCACCTTGGGGGAAAAATCCTGCATTGCAGGGGGTTGGACTAGATGACCCTTGTGGTCCCTTCCGACTACAATTCTATGATTCCATTGATATATTACCATAGCATATGCATCATTCTGCTTTCTTGAATTGTCCTACTCCTAGGCATAGCAGCCAAATCCTAGAGGCCTAGGTGCCTCCCCCCCCCAATTACTGGTAAATACCGTATTTGAAAGAGTCACCCCCCCATTTTGATGGGCTTTCTATGTGGGGCTTATCTGCCCCCCCCCCAGTATTTTATTAAGGATGGAAGAGGGAGGGAGGGAGGGAAGGAAGGAAGAATAGAGAGAGGGATACCTCATATTTGTGGGTGCCTCTGGGTGATGCTATGATGCTGGAACTCTGCAGCAAGAGGACGGGAGGGTCGGGCAGGCGAGAGGGGGTGTCAGGGCGGGTGAGGGCGAGGGAAGGCACGGCCGCAGTCACGACAGCTCCGAGGCGTTGCTGCATATCAGCATAATATTTCAACCATGTTGTGGGTTCAAGCCCCACCTTGGGGGAAAAATCCTGCATTGCAGGGGGTTGGACTAGATGACCCTTGTGGTCCCTTCCGACTACAATTCTATGATTCCATTGATATATTACCATAGCATATGCATCATTCTGCTTTCTTGAATTGTCCTACTCCTAGGCATAGCAGCCAAATCCTAGAGGCCTAGGTGCCTTCCCCCCCCAATTACTGGTAAATACCGTATTTGAAAGAGTCACCCCCCCCATTTTGATGGGCTTTCTATGTGGGGCTTATCTGCCCCCCCCCCCAGTATTTTATTAAGGATGGAAGAGGGAGGGAAGGAAGGAATAATAGAGAGAGGGATACCTCATATTTGTGGGTGCCTCTGGGTGATGCTGTGAAGCTGGAACTCTGCAGCAAGAGGATGGGAGGGTCGGGCAGGGGAGAGGGGGTGGCAGGGCAGGCGAGGGCGAGGCAAGACAGGGCCGCAGTCTACCAGTAGATCACTGGATGTCTGTGGTAGATCACTGTGGTAGATCACTGCTAGATCACTGGCACCCCTAAAAAAAGCTCACCCAAATTTTTCCTCCTCCCTAAAAAAAGCTGAACTATGACCTGAAGCCCTAAACAAAAATGGGCCTCCCTCCCTCCTAAAAGAAGCTCAACAAGTTTGACCTAAACCCCCCAAAACAGGGCTTCCCTTCCTTAAAAAAAACTCAACAGCTTTGACCTGAACCCCCCAAAAGGGGGTAGATCACTCCCAGTTTTTAACTCTGTGAGTAGATCAGAGTCTCTTGGGAGGTGGCCACCCCTGATTTACAGTATACAGATGCAGGAGGAGGGGCAGACTGGAACACCTCTGCTTTTTATAAACATCACTGTGTCTATCAAAGCTACAGCCCCCCCCCTTCTTATTCACTTCCTTTTAGCCTTGCAGGGCCACCTTAGTCAAATTGAATCCTCTGCACCCTCATTAAATCGCCAATAGAACTGTTAATGCGATCCCTGAATGCCCATTAACAACTCCCACTGAATTACAATAGGGTGAATAGGGTGGACCTTGCCTGAAGGGATATTCTGCTCCATTGTCTTAACTGCTTAAGTACTGGTAGCCACTTTGCTTTATTTATTTGATGTGTTTTTGTTACAGCTGTGTTCCCGCCCCCAGCAAGTGGAGAGCTGCTCTTGCTAAAGCAAAGCCCTTTCCACTTCAGTTTTTGGAGGGGCAAAGTATTGGTTATGGTCTGTAAAATACAATAATTTTTTGCTTCTAGGGGGGGGCAGCTGCCCCCTCCTGCCCCCCCCCCTGTCTACACCCATGAGCCTGCCCCCCGTTCGCTACTGCTGGAAGGGGGAAGCCATGACGCCTATTGGTATGGCCAAAGCTTTCCCCAATACCCTGATCTTGTTGCCGCAAGGGGGTGAGGTCTCCCCCTCATGCCCCTCCCTCTAGGAAAATCGCCAAAGAATTCCACCCAAGGCCTGACACCGCCAAAGTTGTGACGTATTGCTACGGGAAAGGCGAAACCTGCCAATGCAGGAAAATTCATTTCCGGCCCTTCAACAGCAGCCTTGACGTAGCAGTGCCTGTGAACCTGTAGAGAAAAGGTTAACCTGCAAAAGAACATGAATGAGGGTGTGGAGGGTGGGAGAAGCTCTGGAACCAACTGGTGCTTGGAGGTAAGATTCAATTTTTTGTGTGTGAGTCGGATAGTTCCCCCCCCCCCTTACCTGGCCATTCCCTGGCAACACCTCCCCAGGCAGGATTGGACGCTGGGCTTGGGTAGGCGGAGACCCCTGGCATCCTACCTGGGAAGGCGATGCCAGCCCCAAACTACCAGGGAGTCGCTTCTGGGACCAGGGGGCTGCACGCGTCTACGCAAAAGTCACCCCCCATTGATGTGTGGAGCGGTCATTATAAAGTCGTTGAACAACAATGGGCCCAGGACATCTGGATAGGCTTGTCTAAACAGGGATGTTTTCAGATGGTGGTGGTGATGCTGATGATAATTCTTTCGCTTCTGTTCCTCCAGTTGTCTTCCCTTGCCAATGTGACTGAGGCTGGAACGATGAAGGCAGCAGAACCTTCTGCGAGGCAACATCAGCACTGAAATTATAACCATTGTTAAGTGCAGCTGCCGATTGACTGCTATTGAAGATTCTGAATGTTTCTCT
Source organism: Zootoca vivipara (assembly GCF_963506605.1). Classification (NCBI taxonomy): domain Eukaryota; kingdom Metazoa; phylum Chordata; class Lepidosauria; order Squamata; family Lacertidae; genus Zootoca; species Zootoca vivipara. The sequence goes on along the minus strand of NC_083281.1, from coordinate 33,584,718 downwards.
CCCCGCAGCACCCTGCCCCAATCTCCAACCCCAAACCCTGTAATTTTGTTTCTGACATGCCACTCTTTATGCACACACCATGGCTGAGTGTCTCTGAATAACAAACAAGGGAAGAACACTGGGAATACAGGAAACTGCCTGAAACAGAGTCATTGACCTATCTAGCTCAATATTGCTTACACTGGCTGGCAGCAACTCTCCTGGATTTCAGACCTTCTCCTGGGGAAGGTCCAGATGGAACCTTGGGTTTTCCACATGCAAACTGGATATTGTGCCACTGAACTATAGCCCAGCCCTGGTGTATGAGCTGAAGAACAAAGAAAGGGATGAGGATCCAAACTATCAATTTTTATTTATCTATTTGTTTATTTTCCTTATTAAATGTCTATACCACCTGTCAGAGGTTCTTGCCGCTACTCTTGAGTAACGGCGCTCCACACCTCCTTGTCTTTAAGGTGTTTTTATTGTGCCTCTTATTTACAGTGCAAAGAGTCTGGAAAACATGTCTGCTTAGTCCAAGTCAGAACCTTGCAATGGCTTCTTTCTGTTTCGTGCCCAACATAACAGCTTGGGAACCCCAAAGCGCCTCTCTCTTGCCCTACGGGGCACCGTGCGCCTCAATTCAGGCATCTGGGGGAAGGGCCGTCTTTCTGACTGCTCTCCAGTGGCCAATCCCGTCATTTCCTCCCTAGCTGCTTCCTTCTCTACTCGGTGTTGAGGCTCTCGCATGCTGTCAGAGCCTCTCCCCTTCCTCTCTACTTCCTGATTCCTGTAATCTGATCCGCTACTGGACTTGCTACTCTCTAGGAACTGATGAGGGGTGTGTGTTCCCTATAAGCCCTCCCCCTTACACCACCCTTCATCCAAAGATTACAGGCAGTTTACAACATAAAAATACAAATGAGGAGAGAACGTTAGCTCAGTCGGTAGAGCACGAGACTCTTAATCTCAGGGTCTTGGGTTTGAGTCCCACGTTGGGCAAAAGGTTTCTGCATTGCAGGGGTTGGACTACATGACCCTTGAGGTACCTTCCAGCTCTTCAATTCTATGTTTCTATGATTCTATGACAACTTAATAAGAAGCAAAGAAAGTAATAACCCCCCCCCCAAACACGTTTTAAAAGCCGTAGATGGTTCATCCACCAAAGGCCTGGTTATAGAGAAACGTTTTTGCCTGGCGCCTAAAGAGGGGCCAGGCAAGCCTACCTGGGGAGAGCATTCCATAAATGGGGAGCCACTGCAGAAAAGGCCTGTTCCAGTGTTGCCACCCTTCAGGCCTCTCATGAAGGAGCTACACAAAGAAGAGGCTCAGATGATGATCACGGGGTCCAAGTCGGTTCACATGAGGAGAGGCAGTCCTTGAGGTATTGCGGTCCTGAGCCATTTTAAGCTTTATAGGTCAAAACCAGCACTTTGAATTGGGCCTGAAAACTAATTGGCAGTCAGCACAGGATTGTCGTTATATGCTCAATCTGTCTTGTGTCATTCTGTCCACCATATTCTTCCCCAGCTGAAGTTTCTTCAGAGGCAGCCCCATACAGTGGTTCCGCTCCTTCCTCCTGGGCCGTGTTCAGAAAGTGGTGGTGGGGGATGAGTGTTCAGACCCCTGGGCTCTCACTTGTGGGGTGCCTAAGGGTTCTGTCCTCCCCCATGCTTTTTAACATCTATATGCAGTTGCTGGGAGAGATCATCAGGGGGTTTGGGCTGGGTGTTCATCAGTATGCGGATGATACCCAGATCTACCTCTCTTTTAAATCAGAACCAGTGAAGGCGGTGAAGGTCCTGTGTGAGTGTCTGGAGGTGGTTGGAGAATGGATGGCAGCTAATAGATTGAGATTGAATCCTGACAAGACAGAAGTACTGTTTTTTGGGGACAGGAGGCGGGCAGGTGTGGAGGACTCCCTGGTCCTGAATGGGGTAACTGTGCCCCTGAAGGAACAGGTGCACAGCCTGGGAGTCATTTTGGACTCACAGCTGTCCATGGAGGCACAGGTCAATTCGGTGTCCAGGGCGGCTGTCTACCAGCTCCATCTGGTACGCAGGCTGAGACCCTACCTGCCTGCAGACTGTCTCACCAGAGTGGTGCATGCTCTAGTTATCTCTCGCTTGGACTACTGCAATGCACTCTATGTGGGGCTACCTTTGAAGGTGACCCGGAAACTGCAACTAATCCGCGGCAGCTAGACTGGTGACTTGGAGCGGCCGCCGAGACCACATAACACCAGTCCTGAAAGACCTGCATTGGCTCCCAGTACGTTTCCGAGCACAATTCAAAGTGTTGGTGTTGACCTTTAAAGCCCTAAACGGCCTCGGTCCAGTATACCTGAAGAAGCGTCTCCACCCCCATTGTTCTGCCCGGACACTGAGGTCCAGCACCGAGGGCCTTCTGGCGGTTCCCTCGCTACGAGAAGCCAAGTTACAGGGAACCAGGCAGAGGGCCTTCTCGGTAGTGGCACCCACTCTGTGGAATGCCCTCCCACCAGAGGTCAAAGAGAACAACAATTACCAGACCTTTAGAAAGCATCTCAAGGCAGCCCTGTTTAGGGAAGCTTTTAATGTTTGATGAATTTCTGTATTTTAATATTTTGTTGGAAGCCGCCCAGAGTGGCTGGGGGAACCCGGCCAGATGGGCGGGGTATAAATAATAAATTATTATTATTATTATTATTATTATTATTATTATTATTTATAACACATTGTAGTAGCCTAACCTAGAGGTTACCAGAGCTAGACAACAGAAGTTAAGCTATCGCTGTCCAGATAGGGGAACACTTGGACCATCAGCAGAAGCTGATGGAAGGCACTCTGCACCCCTGAGGCTACCTGAGCCTTCAGAACTAATGTATTGAAGTGACTTTAATTAAATATACCACTGCAAACGGTTAAATCTCAATTGCAAAGTAAGTTTCTATAAGACACTGCCATGTCTTAATCCTGTATTTAGAACAGCAAGCACTTTGTCCAGGTGTTGTAAATGAACAACGCCAACATGCAGCCTATTTTCCGGACTTGTCCTAAAGTAAAGAAACTCTGGAGCAAGATTTCAACAGAAATAGAAGCCATGGCAGGAAGCATACTGCCGATGAATCCAATAACCACAGACCTTGGATATGTCAAAGATCATATTCTTACTAGATAACAAAGAAAGGGCTATTAATATATTAACTGCTGCACGAATATCCATATTTTATAACTGGAAAAGGACAAGAACTCCCACACTGGAAGACTGAACGATTACAGATCGGGATGCAATAAACATGAAGAAATTGACTAATTTAGTCAAAGTGAGAGAGGGCAGACAACCTTATGATTGTTTTCCAGAGAAAAAAGGGAGTGTGTTTATAATGTGCTGCATTCTCAATTTTGGAGATATGTGTATCTCAAAGGACGTCAATTACAACAGAATCTGCAGATTTGCCTTTAGATATCTACTGAACTTAATTTCTCCCCCCACCCTTAACTGTGTCTGTCCAGATCCTTCTGCCTTTCAAAAACTCCCTGCATGTTGCAGTGGGCAGACGGCTAGCAATAAAGTCATAATTTAGCTTCTCGTTATGATGTACCAGCAATTTGTTGGGCTCCGAGGCAGAAAAGAGGCTACAGTCAATCACAGCTGTTCAGAAGCACTTGAGTTGGGGGCTGGGGGCTGGGACTCTTTGCTCTTCGCTGTGGCTCTTGAGTATCTCAACTTAAGTGCAACCTCCCTGTCATCTTTCTCTGGCAATGGCGATGCATTTTCGCCCACGCTGCTGATTGCAAAGAACTGAACTTTTTGACTGCTGGGGCATGTGAGTCTCCAGATGTGGTTTTAGGGTAGCTCGACTGGTGTGGCGCCAATGCTGTGGAACAGAGTGTGAGAGGCTGGGGGGCACTGAATTTTAGCATCACACGGGGTACTGCCAAAAATTGAGAGCCCTAAGTCTGCTCCTGGAGGCTCTGGCTCTGAGAAGTCTGTAGATTTCTTTGACTGTCCCTCATTCCCCCCCACTGAGCAAAAATAAATCTGGCTCATCACTGGGCCTGCTAGTGATATGGGCTTGTCCACAATTCCACTTGTCCTGCCCCGCCTGCTGCCCCCCCCCCCCGGCAAAACCCGCTGTTTACCACCGAATCTGAGCAAACATCAATGGTTTTTCTTTGATTTGTTCCTCTTCAGCAGTAACCAGCAGGTTTTCCTGGGGAAAGCTGCGGGACAAACAAAAAAACTACTCAGAACTCTGACCAGAAAGCTGGGAACCAGTGAAAAACCTCTCAGACTCATGTTTTCTAAGCACAGGGCAAGCAGAAGTGTGGGCGAGCTCTTACTGAGGAGGAGGCAGCCTCACCAGCGATGGGAAATGGCCTTCCATGGGCTCAATTTAATCTGCTTTGGTGTTTGTGTGGAACCACAAAGGACGGAGAGAGGATGCTGGCTGACTAGTCATCAATCAACTGATAGGCATATTTCAGGAAATAAAGGACACACACACACACACACACACACACACACACACTCCTCAATGTTTAACGAACAAAGATACTATGGAAATTAAGGATAAATTGTTAATATATGCAGGTATCAGGCCTAGGATAGGCTATTGCAAAAGATGAAAAATGGGAGCCCTATTTTGCCAGCAGTAACTATCATTTCAGGGATGATGGGAATGATCATATCCACAGATTCTCAACCCCAGTTTTAAATACTGATTATTTCCAAAATTAACGGATTTATTTTGCCGCCTGACATCTTTGGATCGCTCCAGATTTCCTGACCCAGGGCAATCTCAGGCTGGCTCAACCCTACTTGGCCCAAGCCCAGATCCAGTGGTGGAGCTTCATGCTCCGGCATGGGGGGCAAAATGCAGCTGGGGGCGTGGCTGATGCATCCCGGAGGCATGGCAGTGTCCCAGGGGTGTGGCGTGCTGCCTACTGGGATCGTGGTGCCGGGGGCGGTACGCTCCCCCCGCCCCCCTCTTCCTCCGTCAGTGCCCAGATCCCCCTGAATTTGCCCAATTCCATTTGGACTTCAGGCTTCAACAGAATCTGGTACACAGCCCAAGTAAACAAACTGACTTTAGGCTGGTCCACCCACCCACCCCTAGTAGCGAGATATTTAAAAGGGGGGAAATGTTTCAGGAAACAAGCAGACAGTATTCAAAGTCTCATCAGTTTTACGATGGCTGGACCCCATGTCCACACAGTGGCTTTATTATGCTTTCCCCTTCTTCTGACAAAATTTCCTTATACCCAGGGAAATTCCCTTCAATCTACTAATTCTGAGAAAACTCCACCTGAGCCCCTGTGTTGCTAAGGATCCTTCTGGCTTCATTACAGAGTAAGGAGGGGGTTGCGGTCACGGAGCCAAATAATTACAGAAGTCTTTGTTGGGCCTTTGGGAAATTAAGTTGCTTTGCAATATGTACTTCCTCTCACAAATGGAAAGCCATCAGCCTCCGCAGATAGGAGAACCCTTGAAAATTAATAATAAATAAACGGATAAATGAATAGCAGTAGTAATATGGGGGCACAGGTAAAGTGGCAATTCTTTTGCCTCTATACCCAGAGCCTTGTCTAGGTGCCTGCAGCCACAAATCCAACTTATGAGGGATGGGATTCAGATTGTAAGCACCTCAGGCAGAGACCTCTGCTCTTGTACACTGGAAAGACCATGAACGTTGATGGAGTTATATTAAGTAATAAAGGTCTGGCTCAGAATTCTCCTGAGAATATCAGGGGTGCAGTCAGACATGAGGAATATTGTGTTAGCTTTCATGATTATAAAGCTGCTGCTTCTGTGTGGTTTTCTAATATTCCTTTCATGCTTCTGTTGCATTATGTTATGACTGGATAACAGGCAAATAACTCTTAAAAGCTCTGTCTCCTAAGGGGAGGAGTTACCTAAAACAACATGAGCCTGCCATCTTTGTGATTACCTTGTATTGTCTAATAATAATAATAATAATAATAATAATAATAATAATAATTTATTATTTATACTCCGCCCATCTGGCCGGGTTCCCCCAGACACTCTGGGTGGCTTCCAACAAAATATTAAAATACAGAAATCCATCAAACATTAAAAGCTTCCCTAAACAGGGCTGCCTTGAGATGCCTTCTAAAGGTCTGGTAGTTGTTGTTCTCTTTGACCTCTGGTGGGAGGGCATTCCACAGGGTGGGTGCCACTACCGAGAAGGCCCTCTGCCTGGTTCCCTGTAACTTGGCTTCTCGTAGCGAGGGAACCGGCAGAAGGCCCTCGGCGCTGGACCTCAGTGTCCGGGCAGAACGATGGGGGAGGAGACGTTCCTTCAGGTATACTGGACCGAGGCCGTTTAGGGCTTTAAAGGTCAGCACCAACACTTTGAATTGTGCTCAGAAACGTACTGGGAGCCAATGTAGGTCTTTCAGGACCGGTGTTATGTGGTCTCGGCGGCCGCTCCCAGTCACCAGTCTAGCTGCCACATTCTGGATTAGTTGTAGTTTCCGGTTTATGAATCTTGTGTTTACTTGTATTTGCATATATTGTTGTTTTCCACCTTGATATTTTATCAATAAAATAAATCCTGGAGGAGCCTTTTTTGAATCTTGAGTTTTTCTGATTCTGTCTGAAGCAGAGTTCCATCAGTGTTCTACCAGCAGGTTCAATATTTAATTTCCCCTGCTGCTTCACTTAGTTTCTGTTTCTATAACTTTGTATGATTCATATTAACATGAACCAATCTCCTTTCATCAGTGTGACATCTACTCTTGAGCATTTCATCTACTATTCTGATACATTCCCTATTTTCCTCCTTCTGAGATCCATTAAGGAAACCCCCCTCCCAATTAAGAACAGAGAGACCATAGCTGAGGCACAGGAAGTTTTTAACAAGCTGGAAGTAATTGATTAGCTTTGACACTTCATTCAGAATATGGATTTGATCCAATTAAATATCACGTTTTGTGTACTATAGGGTGACTAAAAGGAATAATCAATGTCTATTTCCATGGCAAGCATTTCCTAGAATTTTTTTCCTGGTGTAGAAAAAGATTGGCAGGCTGCAGCCCCAGCCAGTGATGCAGAAAACACTGACATCCAATCAGCAGTTTTTTTGAAATGATCTTTGGAATGGGATGACCTCTTCTTGACCACATTTGCCTCTTTGGTATTTATGAGATGAAGGAGGCTGCTACTCCTAGACCTTGAAGTCTGGCTGATGTAATGATCTGTCATTTGGTACTCCTCATTGTAATGCTGACCTTTGCTATGCGCTAATTAAAGCTGGGGAGAGAAGCGATGTTGAAGGAAAGAGAAGATGAGGCAGATGAGGGCAAGAGGAGGTTGCAACATCTGGCTGTTGGCGATAGGCAATTAGAGCATCCAATTGATCCTTTTATCTGCATCTGGCCTCAGCAGGATCGGACTTCAGAACACCAGACTCCTGCCTGTCCAATAAGTGGGTTGGTAATTCAGATCAGGCAACATTTGACTTCCAGAGCAGGAAATGAGAATCAGGGGAGAAAGAATTGGGCATGCAAGCAAAGTCAGATAGAGAGCTCAAGAGCTGAAGAATCAGAAGCCAGGAAGACGGGTCTTCCAGATGGCCCATTGATTGAGCATTCATTCTGAGTTGCTTGCACAAAGCTAATGCACAGGTTAGACCAGGCAGCCCCAAACTGCGGCCCTCCAGATGTTTTGGCCTACAACTCCCATGATCCCTAGCTAAGAGGACCAGTGGTCAGGGATGATGGGAATTGTAGTCCAAAACATCTGGAGGGCCGAAGTTTGAGGATGCCTGGGTTAGACTATACCTGGCCTCTATTGGTAATTCCTTCTGATTTGTTTGTGGGCTGGATATAGGACAATGAGCATTTATCCTGAATTCTTCCTGATTTGCTTGCATGGTACCTACTGTAAGAGTCTTCCCATTAATTGTTCCTTCATTCCACACTTTTCAGCACGTTTCCCCATCGTTTTCCTCAATGTATAATGTCTGTTTAAAAAATAAATAAATGGAATGGTGATGGAGTGCTTTAATCCACATTCATTGCATAGATCTGCATTTCCAGATATGTGCCCCCCCCAAAAAATACTGACTGTCAGGTGACAAACAGAGTCCTCATGGCAGTGGCAAGTTGCTTGAACAAAGGTGCAAGTCCCAAGGCTTTAGAAGGACTGTTGTGCAGGGATTTTGGGGTGCTCAGCTGACTGGATTGTCAAGGTGCCTAGAAACACTCATCTCTCTCTGCCAGACTTGCAGAAGAAACAGATTTGTTGGTGGCATACAAAGCAAGAAGCTGCAGCAGGGCTGGGAAACCATTTTGCTGTCAAACGGCTACATTCAGCTGGGGGTAGTCTGCAGGTTTGTGTGCTGGCAATGGGTGAGACTGGAGTCAAAAGAGGGACAGGGTTGGAACCAAGTGCTGGAACCAAAGGATTGGTTCAGAACAGTATTGCCTCTAAATGTGGAGGTAGAACCCACGATTGTGGCTAGTGGGGCCACTTCATTTTCTCTTTCTTTATGCTGCACCCCCCTCCTTAAGTTTCTTCCTCCTTGCCACTCTCATAAAATTAGGCAAAAGGCTGCAGGAGCTGGCCTACTAGAGGTGGATTCAGGAGAGCACAACCGGTTCAGTTCCATTGGGTGTGGAGCCGCAGAGGGCACTGCAACTATGCTGTAGAATGGAAAATGAGAGGCGGTGTGTGTGTGTGTGTGTGTATTTTGAGCTTTTGAAGGCGGTGGAACAACCAATAGGGCATCTTCCGCTGATCTTAGCACTTGAGGCGGCCTCTAAGGAAGGAGGTGTTTGGGGCCTGAGTCACGCAGGGCTTTAAACACTAATGTGAGCACCTTTTAATTGGGCCCAGAAACAAACAGGATAGCTGGTGCAACTGTTTTAAAACAGCAATTAGCATACGAGACCCGAAGGGAACCCCAGCCGACAATTTGGCTTCTGCATTTTGGACCAATTGAAGTTTCTGAGTTGTCTTCAAGGGCAGTTCCACGTAGAGTGGATTACAACAATCCAACCTGGAAGTTACCAGAGCATGTGGCCAAGTCATCTCTGTTCAGCAATTATATATATATTTATTAACCAGAGGTTGTTGGGTTTTTTTGCCACTAATGGACAAGAGGAATTTGTTCAGAGAAGCATAGGAGTGTCTTGGGGGGGATGTATTTTTTTAAAATATATGGGGATTAAAGCCTCCCCCCACAATTTAGAAGCAGATAGCCAGAGGTGCAGTGGTGGTGGGGAGAATGGATAGTTGGTGGTGGTTGGGGAAGTCAATCAGCATAGCTGCCAAGTTTTCCCTTTTCTCAAGAGGAAGCCTATTCAGCATAAGGGAATTTCCCTTAAAAAAGGGATAACTTGGCAGCTATGCAATCAGTAACAATACTGGGGAACAGCAGGACCTTGTCTTTGCGAACGATGATGGCTTTGTTGATGCCCAGATGATTTTCAGCTTCACGTTCAGGAACAGAGAGGAAATTATTTAAGCCCTCAGCCACCAGCATGAGTCTTAACAGGTGCCCCCCCTCTATTTAACTCATAGATGCTATAAAACTGGAAAGCGCTATAAAACTGGAAAGCGCAGCATGGAACTGACCGTTGACAATAGAGGACCAATAAATAATCCCTATGAAATTAATTCAGAGCAGCTCATTTTCTGGAAAGGGGTGATGATGCATGAGTACAGTGGAAAACCAATTATAAAAAGGAAAGATTGATGAGTTGCAGGAGTACAGGAATTCCATTCAGTTTGGATTGGCTTCTGCAGCTCAAGCCATCCTGTGTGTTTTACAAGAGAGTAGGGATGGGGGGAGGGGGAGGAATTTGATACAGCATGCGTATAAAGGCAGACTTACTGGTTCCGTGCTTTCTGAAAAAAAGCACAAACTGAATCACAGCCACCCCTAGCCTAACCTAGATGGGGAACAAAATATAGTTCAGTTCAAATAGATGTATTCCCATACAGTGGAGAAAGCCACCCCCCCTTTAAAAACAGAACTCTATATCATAAACCATTCTGAAATCGAATGGCAGTAGGATGTAATCTCCAAAACTGAATTGATGATAAGATCTAACACCTGAAGTTGCAAATATGTATGACCTAGCCTGAAATAATTTCACCAGGGCAGAGCAGTTTGAATAAAAAGAGTTATCTCCTAGGTACTGGGGTGTAAATCTTATAGGCATGGTCTGGTGTTTGAAAGGGGCCCTCTCAACAGCATCTCTAAATCAAACAAGGCAAGCTGCCAGCAAGAAGTACCGGTATGTACCTGTACACATCTGTCTTCAAGGTCTCTGCAAGCACCAGAGTCTTTCATTTCCCAACTCCTTTTAGATGGAAAATTCTTTGTGGATATCTCTTCATATATATAAAGCTGTCATTGCACCATCTCCATTGGAGGATTTGTAGTGCCACATCCCAGTCCTCAGGTGCTTGGTTCCGGAATTTCTTCAGAGTAAATTTTAGGTGGAATGCTAAGCCAAACCATGGCTTAGTGCAGATGTGTGAGTGTGCGGGCTCCCAAAGAAGAGATCATAGCTGTTCTGTCCTCCTGTTGCTGGAAGCTAAGTTATGGCTTGGCTTAGTGCATCAGTCTTCTCTAGGCAAACCATGAGCTGTAACCAGTGCTATTTTTCTAGAAAAAGAGGTGCAGGGGGCAAGATTGTTGCTAGCCCAGGTCTGGAAACAACAACAAATACCCTCAATAGAAATTTGGCGGCAAAAAATAACAGAATATGCAGGAATAGCAAGATTATCAGGGAAAATTAGGCATCAAGGAGACAAAGTATTCGACAGAGAATGGATAAAATTTATGGAGTACTAGTGTCATTCAGCCTGTTAAAATAATCGGGCGCTAGAACATATTTTATTTATTTTTAGTGTGCAAAGCAGAGAGGCCGGGACCCGAGAGCAGTGTGTGGGGTGGAGGGAAGGAGGTCAGGTGGGCCACCGCTGCCGCCGGAGCTTCAGGGTTGCGAGGGGGGGGGTAACTTCGTTGCTCCGCAGCCGGAGGGGAACCGGCCAAAGGGGGCAGTTTGTTGTTACCTCACAGCGGCTGCGGACGACGCCTGAGGGACGGAGGCTCCACAGTGGCCGGGCCCGAGGGGCGGGCGAGGGCCCAGCTAAACGCCCGTCATCACTGCCGCCGCTACCACCACCTCTCTCGCACGCCCGGGTAGGTTGCCTTCGTCTCCAGGATGTGAAGCCCCACTCCCTGCCCTCTTTCTCCACGCAGAAATATTGGATCTGCTTCCCGCTTCCCTGCTTCCCGCTCCCCATATGCACCCAAGAGGGCCGCGCCAATCCCAGTTCTGCCTGAGGAGGCTGGAGGGATGGCGAGTGGGGCCGAGCGGGGACACACCGGCTGAGGCGGCTGAGGAGGCGGCAGGCTGAGGAGGGCGATCCGGACCGAGGCGGCAGGCATCAAGCTGAGGGGGCCGCCGGGGAGGTCAGTGGCGAGGACTGGGGCGTTGCCATAGCCTCCGCCCGTGAGGAGCTGCTAGGGGCGGCCGGAGCTGCCAGGAGGTGGGAGGAGGGGGTCCCGCCATTGTCCCGGCCAGAGGTGTTACGCTCCTCCTGCTGCTGCTGCTGGAGGAGGAGGAGGAGGAGGAGGAAGGAGCACGGAGCTTGAGGCGGCCGCTCTGGCTGTGAGGGGATTGAAGGGGAGTGGCCGGCTGGGGGGGGTGGTCCTCGTGCCCGCCTCGCCACCTCAGCCTGGCTCGTCTCCCTGCCGGGCCGAGCAGGCGCCAAGCTCCCATCTCCTAAGTGTCTCTGCGTCCAATCCCTGTGTCCATGGGGCACATGCGCAGTAGCACTGACATAGGGACACAGGGACTATATTATTATATAGGGTATTGAGAAATTAACTTGAAACTCAAGATAAGATCAGTAGAATGGAAACAAATGGTATAATGTGTTGATATTTGGAAATTATATGAATATGTAAAAAGAAAAAGACACGAGAAAATCTCAAACTAAAAAGACAACAAAGGAAGAATGGAAGTCAGCTAAAGGAAAGATTTGATGATACAAACATGTAACTGGATGGATTTATGAAATATAATGTATGAAATAAGATTTGTATTAATGATGGAAGAAGAATATTTTGTAAAATATGTTAACACGGAACCATGTAAAGGGTACGGTGTGTGTGTGAATAGAAAACTAATAAAAAAAGATATTTAAAAGAAAAAGAGGTGCAGGAACTCAACACGAACATCTCCCTTGTTCTCTTATAATGGCAATGGCGCCCACCTGAGAGGTGTTGGAATTGAGTTCCAGCAAGTTCCAGCTGAAAAAAGCCTTGGCTGTAACCAAGGTTTATTCTGAGTTTACTACACTTGTGTTGAATCTGATTTCAACTCTGGCAGTGGCGTAGCATAGGTTGCCAGTGCCTGGGGCTGTGCGGGAGAGAAACAGACAGAGTACACATGCACATTCAACTTCTTAATAGGGTCCGCATCACTCAGGAAATTGCAGCTGCAGGGATAAGTAAAGAAGAATCGTTCCGTTGTCTGGAGAGGTCAATTCCTGGTTTTCAAAGAAAATCCATTTTCAATGGAGCCCAGCGACGGAAGCACGCAGCTATATTGAGGCAGCGCCAGGTGTTGTAATTTTGCACACTGTAACCCTTTTGTGCCCTAAGCCCCCTGACACTACGTCACTGAGAAAGCATCCTTGACCACCACAGGGGCAGCTGGGCAACTCAAGGAGTACAAAGCAGTATACCTAGCCCTGTCCTTCAGCTCCTCAGTGTCTCTTCCTGATCCTCTGAGGCAGCTGCCTCTTTCTACCTAATGATAGGACTGGCCCTATCCTTGCTGCTCCAGCAGCCCTTTTGCTGCACCCCAATTCTCCTCCATCTATGTCCTTTAACTTGGTAGGTGCAGAGATCTGAATCATGATGATGCAAGATGAGTATACATCTCTCTATCTATATGCATGTGCCAGTGTTGTGGCTCACCAAACAATGACATTTCTGAAATAAAGATGAAAGCTCTTCATAAATAGTAATTAACTTTGCACACAGAAAGAACGGGGTAGCCAATATAGATGGGAGAACATCTGGGCTGTGTTCCCAGCTCTGATTCACTTTGTTGGAAACTGCCTCTGAGCTTGGGTTATTCAGGGGGAAATCATGTTTTTACAGTTGGGGAGGTGTTATATGGATCAGTCAGAAAATGTTTGACATGCTCCAGAAGGTCTCTCACTCTCTGTCCGCCTGTCTCCGGAGAGCTAGCTATCTGTTCATGACATATACCCTGTGTCTCAGATGGCCCACACAGTAGGTGGTCAGGTTAGTGACGGGGAATGGTAAATAGCTTCGTATGTCACCAACGCTCTGTCACATTTGCAATTCCTTCCATTCTGTTTCCAGTTCTACTTTTCAAAGTGCTGGTTTTAGAAGCCCCAAGTCTCCAGTATTGGAGAGTTTGCCACTGAATTATGGATGGGGGGGGGGGATTCAATTGAAGGGTCATCCACACTTCCTCTTGTCCCACTGCTCCCCCCCCCCCGGGAAAACTCTCTTTAGCGTTCAATCGGACCAAACAGATGGGTCTTTGGTCTGATCCAACAGGAGCACTCCTGTCTTCTATGTTCTCCCATGTTTTTAAAATGCATTCCATTGGGTGTTTCCATTTTTGTGCCAAGTTCCCCCTTGCTGGATTTTATGCTGGTTTTAATTGTCTGAGCTGCTGCGATTCATGCTGATTTAATTGGTGGTGGTGGTGGTTTTCGGTAGGCGGGGTGGGTTGGTGGGATTTTTGGGGATGGGATTTGGGGGCTTCGTTTTGTTCCGCATTCAGCGACTGCATCACAAATTGTCTTTTGCGTTTTATTGCTTATGCGAGTCACCCAGAGAATTTGGTTGCAAGGGCAGCATGTAGGAACAATGGAATGAATGCCTTTTGCAGATTATTGCCCATGGCTTCGCTCAAAGAATTCTGGGACTGGTAGTTTGTTGAGAGTCCTGACAGTTGTTAGGACACCCCTGTTTCCAATAAAGAGTGACAATTTCCAGGGTTGTTTAACAGCCAATCCCTCTTCCCAGGGAACTCTGGGAACTGTAGTTCTCTGGGGCGAATAGGGGTCTACTGGCGACTCTCTGCACCCTTAGCATACTTCAGCTCCCAGGATTCATTGGGGGAAACCCATGGCTGATTAAATATGCAGTGCAGATGGGGCTTATGTTAGGACCATTAATTTCAATGGCTCTACTCTGAGTAAAAGTTAGTTGGCTACAACCCCCAGCACTCACCAATTCCTTCCTGGGAATGCTTTCCTAAATCCCTGTCCGCCCCAGCCATGCTTAGATTTAGACTCAGAGGCCTCTGAAACAACCCCACCTGCCAGTGATTCAAATGCCCATCATTATCATAATTTTGACTTTGTATCCCACCTTTCCGCCAAGGAGCTCAAGGTAGCGTTCATTGTTTCAACTCCCCCATTTTATCCTCACAACAACCCTGCGAGGTAGTTCAGGCTGAGAGACTGTGACTGGCCCTGAGGTCACCCAGTAAGCTTCATGCCCAAGGGGGGATTTGAACCCTGGTCTCCCAAGTCCTAATCCAACACTTTAACCACTACACCATACACAGCATAGCAAGACAGGTACAGTGTTGGGAACCCCGTTGGGGAAATGGTTGGACCCACCCTCCACCCCCAGAAGCCTTCATAACAGAGCTGCCTCCAAAAGAACACAGAGGGGGCCTTCTGACTTATTGGGCTGAGGGATAAAAGTTTGGGGTGCCTAAGTATATGGTAATAATAATAATAATAATAATAATAATAATAATAATAATAATACATTATGTATACCCCGCCCATCTGGCTGGATTTCCCCAGCCACTCTGGGTGGCTCCCAACAGAATATTAAAAACATGATAAAACATCAAACATTTAAAACTTCCCTAAACAAGGCTGCCTTCAGATGTCTTCTAAAAGTCAGGTAGTTTGTTGCCTTGACATCTGATGGGAGGGCGTTCCACAGGGCAGGTGCCACTACCAAGAAGGCCCTCTGCCTGGTTCCCTGTAACCTCACCTCTCATAGTGAGGGAAACGACAGAAGGCCCTTGGAGCTGGACCTCAGTGTCCGGGCTGAACGATGGGGGTGGAGATGCTCCGTCGGGTATAAGTCATCAGCTTGGGGGCTACTTTGGGATGTGAAGTTATTGGATGTTTTTAATTGGGCTTATTGGTGAGCTTTAAGTTTGCTTTCGATGCATGTTAAATGAATGCTGTCGTTTGACTTTCTTTTTGAATGCTTTTTTTACGTTGGCAGAGATATTGTACTTTTTATTTTGTACCATCATTATACGGTACTATACTGGTTTTAGATTTGTTTATTTTTAAATGTGAACCTGTTTGAGCACAGATGCATTTGCGGAAAACTCACTGTGTAAATACACAGGCGAGGACTATGAAGCAGGTGATCCTGATGGGAGGTGTTATCTTTCCCCACAGCTTCTTGGTTTAATCTCATTGTATGTTTTTCATTTCCAATGCTGCAGAGCTACAGGGGTGGGTGGGTGTGCCTTTTCAGATCCTTCCAAAGGCAAGCACACCGCCAATTAGTATCCCTGCAGGGCAGCAACGGGTTTGATTTGTGCCAGAGGGTCGATGGAGATGTTCCCCCGCCCTTTCATTTCTGACTGTGTGATCCTGGCCAACTTAGTGGAGGTGGCAGAGTGGAGAGAGACTCGGTAATTAGAAAGAAGAGATACTCTGGCAAACTGCTCTTCTGGAAAAGATTTCTCACAAGTTGAAAGTAGCTAGAGGCCATACTACAAGTGACTGCCTTTTTTCTTGTGCTTATGCCAAGGTGTGGAATTTGTGGAAGTTGTTCGCATCCATCTGTCTTGAGAGATGTTATAGGGGAAAAACTGCTCCTTTCCCCTTATGGGGTATCCAAGAGCCAGTATAGAGTCCTTAAGACTTAAGTGGATTCCCTATCAGTAGGAGAAAATAACAGAGGCCAACCAGAGTATATTGAGAAGCAAAGCAGCTAGTAAGCCTGGTCTTTATTAAACTGTTGCAACAGGGTCCCCACTCACCACACACAGGAGGGAGGAGAGAACCCAGAATGATGGTGTGCAAGCCCTTATACAGA
This sequence comes from Zootoca vivipara, assembly GCF_963506605.1. NCBI lineage: Eukaryota > Metazoa > Chordata > Lepidosauria > Squamata > Lacertidae > Zootoca > Zootoca vivipara. The sequence goes on along the minus strand of NC_083281.1, from coordinate 33,568,640 downwards.
CTTTTGAAATTGCCCACCCTGTAGCCCAGGGATTTAGGTTTGATGAGGCCCTAAGCTACTGGAGGCAATGGGGCCCTTTATATGTCCAGCTGCCCTTTATATGTCCAGCTGTCCTTTGTCCCTTCCCTTCCCTCCCGTGCCTTGGCCCCGCCCCTTACCCCCACAGTTTGGATTCTGGGTACGCCCCTGGCCTTGTACATTTATGAACATTTATTTTGCATTTGGGACCTTAGAATTCTTATAAAAGAGACAATGGAGTGAGCCTTCAGGGCTGAAGTCAAACTGCAGCATCAAAGTAACTTCCCTGGGGCACGAGCCTAGGCAGTATGTATGGAGGTCCTGGGCTGCCCAGACGACAAGACCCCCCCACCCTTCGCCTTGGTGTTCTGGTCCAAAGGTAAACTGTAGAAGACCCTATGGCTAGCATACTGAGGGTCTTGGAACAGATTCTCAAGTTTGGAGAAGTAGCAGGTTTTAAACTAAATAAAAGCAAAATGAAAGTATTGGTGAAAAATGTGACAGAACAATATAAAAAAGACCTACAACAAGTAACGGAACTGATGATTGAGAAGAAGGTTTAATATTTAGGAGTATGGATAACAGCTAAGAATATAAATATTTTTTTAAGATACAAGAGCTTTTGGAGAGAAATAAGGAAAAACTCAGAGGTGTGGGAAAGAATGAATTTATCGCTATTGGGAAGGATATCAGTAATTAAAATGAATGTATTGCCAAGAATGTTATTTTTTATTTCAATCAATACCCTTGATCAGCAATGCAGGACACTTGCAAAGAATGGCAGAAAGGTATTACTAAATTTATCTGGCAGGAGAAGAAGCCAAGAGTAAAATATAAATTGCTGATAGATTCTAAAAACAGAGGCGGATTCTCCTTATTATGTTGCCACTTGGGCAGGAAAAATGGCTCAAGTGTTTGTGTCCATCCCATCACAAGGGACAGTCTTAAATACAGGTGCTGAGCTTTAGGTGTGCCACTCAACGTACGTAGGGCTACTGGTTGTTCAATCAGTACAAGCATTTCTGCTTGCCCAATGGAATTGTCTCTCCTCTCCCCTGCACTGTCCTGGGTGTTCTCCCCACGGTTTTGAGGGAGGTGCAGGGAGCATGCGATGGGAGGGGGGGCAGGGGAAGGTCCCCTGAGCGAGCAGAACAGCATAGTTGAAACCGGCCCAATGTATTCACATTATCTTCCACAAGAGTCCACAAGAGTCAAGTACCCCTCCAGACAGCCTATCCCCCGTTTGGCCCTCAAGAATAAAATCTCCGTTAAGACTCACTGGCTGCCTTGATTTGGATCCTCATAAGCCAGCTCAACAACTTAGCATCTTCTTATTTTATATCCGTGCTGCCACTATTAATAAAATTGTATATTGGTGCTTTCTATTTTAATAAATCAACTTTGTTAGTTTCATAGCATCTTTGCGGCTGGTGATTCATTACAGCTTTGCTTCGCTTCTTCTCAGGATCTCTTGGACTCTGTGGGCAATTCCACATTAGACATTTATGGTGCATTTGCTGTGTCCCAGCCACACACTTTTGAGGGGGCGGGCATCATGCTTGTGTTGTATGTACAGTAGCCTAATCCCACCTTGTTAAGGCAGATTTTCACTTATCGGGGGGTGGGGGGTGGACAAGTCTGGTATACAGTAGTAGCAAGAATTCCAAAGGTGCGGCTGTTTCAAAGCTATTGGGACAAATGCAAGATTATGATACACAAGATGCCTCAAGGATTGCCTTGTGCTGTATGTCCCGGGCACAACACTGAGATAAATCTAGGAGAGCACTATCAGTGGTCCACCATGGACCAGAAGTACAGCTCACAGCAGTGGGGGAGTCATGGGCCTTCAATGCTTATTCCCATTTACCTTTTTTTGCTTATTATCATACAACTGCCCATGTATACCAATCACAGTGAATGCTCAATAAAGACAGGATATAATCTTGCCTCTGTGTAAGCTTTGTGCAAGCAAATCAGGATGAACACTCAATAAACCCGGAGAGGACTTTTCAGAAGGGGAAATGAGCTGGCTTAGCCTTGCGCAACACAGGAAGACAGGATAAATTATACCCCTCTTTTCGCCTTCCAGAGCAGTTTGATGCCTATCTCAGTTGTCTGCGAATGGTCAGATTGCTGAAAGCCTAAACAGGTCTGAACCCTCCTGCTGAGATGTGGCTGGCAGAGCCGAGGGCAATGCTTGCTTGCCTGCCTGCTTCCCTGCATTGAGCTCTTAGCAATTTGGCCATCCTACAGGAAGGGGGGGAACCAATACTTTGCCAGAGGGCTATAATGTCAGAGGAGGCATGGAAAGGCTGGAGGGCCAGCTGGGAAACTAGCCTCAATGGTTGCCCTAGCAAGCCAGCTGTCAGATTTTAAGCTGTTTCTTACCTCCACATATGCAATAGGAAATAAAACCGATCCCAGGGGCATGAAAACAGGCAGGATGATATGGTGGCTGTGTACATTCCCCTCCGAGTTTAAAAGGGCTGGGGGATAGAGCTACAGCAGTATGTGAGTAATAAAGCCAAGCTCTCAAGCAAGGCCAGTATAACCTCCGTCTGTAAGGGTCCTATGGACAGGGCAGACCTGCCCATGAGGCTGACTGAGTCCCCCATCCAAAGCCACCGCTCTAGGTAAAGGTAATGGACCCCTGGACAGTTAAGTCCAGTCAAAGGTGACTATGGGGTTGTGGCACTCATCTTGCTTTCAGGCCAAGGGAGGCTTTCTGTTTGCCCACAGACAGTTTTCCAGGTTATGTGGCCAGCATGAATAAACTGCTTAGAATCATAGAATCATAGAGTTGGAAGAGACCACAAGGGCCATCCAGTCCAACCCCCTGCCAGGCAGGAAACACCATCAAAGCATTCCTGACAGGTGGCTGTCAAGCCTCCGCTTAAAGACCTCCAAAGAAGGAGACTCCACCACACTCCTTGGCAGCAAATTCCACTGCCGAACAGCTCTTACTGTCAGGAAGTTCTTCCTAATGTTTAGGTGGAATCTTCTTTCTTGTAACTTGAATCCATTGCTCCGTGTCCACTTCTCTGGAGCAGCAGAAAACAACCTTTCACCCTCTTTTATATGGCATCCTTTTATATATTTGAACATGGCTATCATATCACCTCTTAACCTTCTCTTCTCCAGGCAAAACATGCCCAGCGTTTGGTGCAGAGGGACACCGTGACGGAAACCAGAGCGTACGGAAATGCCGTTTAGCTTTCATCCACAGCGGTACCTATTTATCCACTTGCACTGGCGTGCTTTTGAACTGCTAGGTTGGCAGGAGCTGGGACAGAGGAACGGGATTCGAACAGCCTCATTGCGCTACCACTGAGTCACCACCCTTCCCCACCCCAACCTCCTCTTCACTGGAGGGTAGCAGATTAGCTTCAGAGGTCAGGTGGCACACACAGCTCTGCCTTCCAGCACCTCGCTGCAGCTTGCGCGCAACTCCTCCTGATGCCGATTTACTGCACCCTGAGACAAACACTGCAATGCGGCAGCGATACTATGCAACACATGCACCTGTGCGATGCCAGGTTCAGCTGCCTTCCTCTCTACTTGCCAGCTTACCCCAGGGCCTTTTGCAATGGCGCTGGAGAAAATGTCACTCAGTGAAACGTACAGCCCAAACCAGCATTTACAAGGGGCCATTACTGCCAATGGGGCAGGAGGAGGCAATTGCTGGGGGCTGAGGAGAGGGGCCCAGGGTGAACATTGGAACCTGCCTTATACTGAGCTCATCTACCCCAATATTGCCTACACTAATTAGCAGCAACTCTCCCTCCCCTGAGTCTTCTCCCTGACCCCAAGTCATACCCAGAGATACCAGGGGTTGAACTTCTACATAGAAAGCATTTGCTCCACCACTGAACCACCACCATTTCCTGATGGCCACTTCACTCTGCCTCATGGTAGGGCTGGCCCCCACTGGGGACTTTTTTTTTTTATTAAGATAGCTTCATCTACTGAGATCTGCCCCATAACATTTCCTTAGGGAGGGAGTGTTTAACCTGGGAGATGCACTGTGAAAATTAAAAAAAACAAAACATGTCCACCTGCAGCTCTTGGAAGATCTAAGGACTCTGTCTATTTCTTGTTCCTGAGATGCCCTTCTCTATACCAAGGTCCCCTTTCTAATGAAGCACCAGTCATAAATGTTGGATATTAATGACCTGTATTCCTTGCTGCAGCTGCCTGTTTGTTGCCCTGCCTGCGGTCTATGAGACAGCCATCTGGCCTCTGTCAATTACGCAGTGGGTCCCACTCTGAAGGGCTACACCAAAGCAAATTAACGGAGCTGTTGAGACAAGAGTAAAAAGCGAACATCTTTGATTTCCTCAAGATGAGGAAAATTGATTGCTGGGTTATTGTTCTCTCCCCGCTCCACACACCTTCCTTTCACTTTTAAGCACTTGCCCTTTTCAAAGTACTGTAGAAATAACCTTCATGTTTGGTTTCTCTTTTTTAAAAAAACAACAACAGTTCCTTTCCATGTTAACTCATTCTGTTCCCGGAAAAAAAAGATGCAATGAAAACAAAGAAAAGGAAAAAGAGAGAGGGGGTGGGAGATTAAGTGGCTTGTAGAAATGCTTTTAAGGACCATTCATACAGGATGTCTACCATGTTTTGAAGGCAGTGGTGGCTTGTGCCCATTGGGACCAGTAGGGCCGGAAGGCAGGGAGGGCAACAGTAGGTGGCACCAGAGCCAACGACAGGCAGAGCCGACTAATTCCAGTTTTGCCCCCATTCTCTTTCCTGTTGAGTTCTACAAAGGCAAGCTGGGGCTGGCTGGAGGCAGATGGATGTTGGTGAGGCAGTGATCCACTTACCCTAATGGGGTAGCCTCCACTGGTCCAAAGCACAGAAGCAAGAGTGACTTTTAAAGTGAACAGAGAGGAGAATATTCCTTCCATGCAGAATGGACAAGGGTGGAAGTGTGCAAGAACTGAACATCTAGACTGCTGCTCAACAGCCAGGCATGCCTGAATGTGGAATCAGCTCGAATTCCTTGGATTCTCCCTCAAAAGAAAAGAAAGGACAGAGGAAATGCAAAATTGTGAAAATTTGTCATAATTTTACTGCAAATCTTTCTTTGAACATTTCTTTGTATGCAATTTGACCTGACACACGCATTTTGTACAACCAAATATAATACATTTATTGGTTATTTTCTTTGTATATTTCTATGCACACTTTCCTAAAAAATATTCATTTTTGTACGCATTATTTGGTTCGAGGAGAGTATCACAAGATCTGGAGAAGCACAAATTTCAAATGATAGCTGTTCACATGTTGCTTTGGAAACTGCAAATTAGATAGATCTGAGTTGGAAAAACTCAACCAGACAGAATTTCTCCTCCATCCCTGCACGACATTACATTTTCCTGTCCAGCACTTTGATGGACAGGGTTGTTTGACGCAGCCTCCTAAACCCAAAATGAGCAGGGCCTTCATCTCCCTGCTGATGAAGTCGCTCAGCAGCTTCACTTGCTCCTTAATCTTGTATCAACAACAATGCCAAAGAAACTCCCTTGGGAGAATCCTCCAAATCAAGAAGAAGAGCGATCAATAAGATCTGGCCGGAGTAGGAATGCTTATGAAATAGGACTTGATGCCTGATTCGTTATTCAAGTCAGGGCTGTTTCAACCATTATACAGCTCCATGAAATGTATTTCCTTGGAGGAAAAGACTGGGAAGCTGCGGGTGATGAGTGTAAGCAAAGATATAATGCTGTTGCAGTGAGAGTAGACATGCACTGAGAAGGGTTGGCTAGTCATTGCAACCTCTTAGCTCAGTGGTTCCTCCACCTCCACTCCCACTCCCACTCCCACCCCCACACATCACTTGAAAATTGCTGGGAGTCTTGGCAGACCACTTAATTACATTTCTGCCTGTTGCAGCAATTGCCAGGCTCTATCCTAGATGCTCTATGATTTTTAATTTCTTCATTGCCTTTATATTCCCACCTTTTTCTTCAAAAGGTTCTGGGTAGTGTGCATGGTTCTCCCCCTCCTCATTCTATCCCCACAACAACCCTGTCGGGTAGGTCAAGCTTGGGGGGGGGGCTGCAACTAGCCCAAGGTCACCCAGTGAGTTTTGTGGCTAAATGAGGATTTGAATCCCAGCCTCCCAGGTCTTAGTCCGACACTTGAGCCACTCTGGCTCTCAACTGTATTCTTTTGCTTCTTTTATTTCTTATAGATTGTCTTTTACTGTGTTACAACTTGAGATTCATTGAATTCAAACCATAATACAGTAAAATACAATATAAGGCATAGAAGAGGCAATAAAAATACAATTAAAAATCCACTGATGTGATTTTTCAGTCCACAGACATGACATGGACCAAGTGAAGGAGGCTTGTGGACCACAGTCTGGGAATTCTCACCTTAGTGCGCTCTCTCTCTCTCTCTCTCTCTCTCTCTCTCTCTCTCTCTCTCTCTCTCTCTCATACACACACACACACACACACAGTGAAACTGAGGCAAAGTGGACATCCTCAGCACAAGGAAGGGCATTCTACAAATAGAAAGCCAACACTGAGAAGGTGTCACAGATCACACCAACAGGGCCCCCTCTGTTGAGCACAGGGCCCAAGATGGTTGACATTGCAGAATTAAAAATACATATTATATACTTATGTTTTACAAAATATTTCATTTCCTGTGCATTTAAAAACACACACTCACACTTGTTGCCAACTCAATTCTACTCTGAGTAGACTCTTTGGGTTGCACCCAGCTGGGTTCTGCTGCTGCAATGGGACTTCCGGTTCCTCCCCTCCCCATGCCCCTCAAATCTGCTTTGGAGGGTTCCCCAATCTCTGAAGCTGATTTGGGGGGTGTTCACGGGGCTAAAGGGAAAATGAGAGGAAGTCCCATTGCAACCACAAAAGTCTCTTGCACTAGCGGAGCTGCAACATTGGAGATGGCCCATGGAAATGAATGGACCTAAATAAGTCATATCCACTCATCTCAGCGAGTCCACACGGAGTCTGACTAATGTTAGATACCACCCATACTTTTATTTATATGCAACTTTGCTATGATTTTGTGCCAAGAGCTGCATTGCAAAATTCAAAGGATAATGGTGTCTCTGATCCACATACTAGCCTACAGAGTCAACACAATTCAATTTGAAAAATGGACTGAGCAAAATCCTTGATCACCCCAATGGCTTCAAGGAGAAAAGAACAAATGAGTGAGAGTTTGGCATGGCTATTTCCATCACTTCATTAACTAACTAACTAACTACCGTAACTAACTAACTAACTAACTAACTATTCTTTCTTTTGTTCATGCTTTTATTTCATTTTTAAATTCTGGATCTCTTTGCCGCCCCGGGCTCCTTTGAGAGCATGGTATCTGAAGAAGTGTGCATGCACATGAAAGCTCATACCAAAATATAAACTTAGTTGGTCTTTAAGGTGCTACTGAAGGAATTTTCTTATTTTGCTTCGACTCAGACCAACACGGCTACCTACCTGTAACTATTCTTTCTTTTGTTATTGTTAATCATGGTCAGATGTTCACTGCAAAATGCTCAGTTTTGACGGTCAAATAGACATTGCAATTTCCAGGATCAAAATTGGCCAGATGGCCAAACATCCCCATTCCAAAAAGCAGCAGGGATAGGAAAGATCATACTTAATTTCTGAAATGTCTGCTAGTTTAGGAGTCTCAGCTGGCTTGATGGGCTTATGAGAAATGGCTGTGTCCTCCTTTCCCTCTCTATGTGGTCACAGCTTGAAATGAATGAGTCGGGTGCCTAAGCACCTTGTAACAGTAGTCATGGAGCAGGGTTGGGAAACCAGGGGCCAAATGTGGCCTCTTTCTTGATGGCCTATGGAACTCGCTGCAGAACACATGTCCTCTTGAGCCACACCTGTATAGAAATCCACTGGACTAATATTACTGGAAGATCTATTTTAAAATGAATATACTGGACTGGTATGGGTGTAAGAAGGCCTTGGTTTCCATTCTCCCCTGTGTCTGTAGCATGCAGCGCTGTTTCCATTCTGCTGCAGTTTGACTTCTGATGCTATTAATCTCACTTTCCACTGCGGCAGACCTTTATGTAATTCATTACATTATTCTGTGCCATTCATTTCAACGCAAGCGCCACTCATTCCAATCAAAGGAAACACATTGAAAATTGAAGAGGGCTGGAATAATAAATTCTAATTTATGGATTGAAGATAGCAACAGCAAACAATGAATGTGCTCGTTGGACTGATTTCTGTTCCAGAAATGGGGCACATTATTTATTTGTTTGTTTGTTGACTTTATATCCCGCCTTTGCTCCCAAAGGAGCCCGGGGCGGCAAAGAGATCCAGAATTTAAAAATGAAATAAAAGCATGAACAAACAGTTAAAATATTCTAAAACCAATTGGAGTTTAAAACATCCTGCCATCCAGTGATCTCAGGATTGCCAGGAACATGTTCTTCAGTGACCAAACACCTGGGTGAACAGGAATGTTTTTAAAGTCCTCCTGAAAGTTAATGCCAGGTGCACCTCACTAGGGAGGGCACTCCACAACTGGGGAACCACCACAGAAAAGGCCCTGTCATGAGTCAATGCCAACCAGGCAGAACCTGGTGCTGGTACCAGGAAGAAGGCCTGTATTCAACTAGATTTCCATAAGTGGTTTTTATGTCACGTGAGAGGTAAATTATATTGTGAAATTAACAGCTAAGGAAGCCTCGGGGGAATGGAACGAACTGCTGTGTGAATGCAGCCTCAGTCAGACCATTGGTTCATCTAGATCAGGCATCCCCAAACTTCGGCCCTCCAGATGTTTTGGACTACAATTCCCATCTTCCCCGACCACTGATCTTGTTAGCTAGGGATCATGGGAGTTGTAGGCCAAAACATCTGGAGGGCCGCAGTTTGGGGATGCCTGATCTAGATTGGTATTGTATACTCTGACTGTCAGTGATTCTCCAGGGGTTCAGATGGGGGACATTCCCAGCCCTACTGGAAATGCCAGGGATTGAACCATTAAACTTCTGCATGCAGACCTCAAATAGCCTCAGGGTCATGCTAATCTCAGTTCTTTTAGGTATAGTGGTTCCAAGCCACACAAGGCTTTAAATTTCAAAGCCAGCACTTTGAATTGAGCCCAAAAGCAAACTGGAAGCCAGTGCAGTCAGAGCAGAACCAGCATTATATGTCCATGCCTTTTTGCACTTGCCATCAATTTAGCTGCTGTGTTTTGCAGCTGAGACTGATGGCAGTGTTGCTGCCCCCATGGCTGTGGCCACAGCCAGATAGGCAAACAGAGGTCAACTGACCAGGCCAGGGAGATGGGGAGGGGACAGGGGACATTTTGCCAAGAAACCTGCTGAGCACCTCATTATGGTGTAAAAATTAACATAGAAAAAGTAGACCTATGGTAGGATTTTTTAAAGCAATGCAGTACATGAGCAGCCTAGGCTATGCTAAGACAGGTAGGGATTTAAGACTACTCTCTTTTTTTATCCTGGAGGTAAAATACCACACATCCACCTTTAAAAGAAAACCAATTTGCAAACAGTACCAGCTGTCAGACGAAAACTATCTAATTGTGAACATATTCATGTTAATCTAGAGGGAGTCTAATCTAGCAAGTAATTACCACCCTTAATGATTTGTCACTCATGTCATTGCCTGTTCCAAATAATAAACTTCATTTATTTTTCTCCTTGTCTTTACCCCACCAACCCCAACCCCTGTTGCTCTCCCATGTTCTGAATTAATGATATGTGTCACTAGTTTTCATTTACTGAAGCTTTGTCAGAAACTCCCTTCCAGCCAGGTTGATTAAGGCGCATGGCTCAGAGGGAAATTGGGAAGAGCTGAGGGGCAGAATAGGAAATAGATTTCTAATAGAGCAGGCAGCACGATGGAGAGCAGTGGGAGAGGTTTCATGGTTACGGCTTGAGAATGGAGGGGGTGCATTTTTACAGAAGGAACAGTGTGAACCAAGATAAGAATATAAGAAGATACTGCTGGATCAGGATGATAGCTTAGGTACAGAGAATAAATTCAATTCAGTTTTCATTTAAATTTGCGCTCTCCCTCAAAATATGTGAACCCAAACATAGCCATCCTTAGGAATCTGTGCTTCTCTGAATTTTGCAATGTCGTTCTCCAGCCAAGTGAGGTGTACAAAAATGTAAAAACTAGGGTAAAGTGTGCATATAAAAATGTATTTTAGTATATAAACACATATGCATGTATTATATACATATGTGTGTGTGTTGTTACATATATGATGTGTGTGTGTGTGTGTGTGTGTGTGTGTGTGTGTGTGTATATGTATGTGTGTATATATATATATATATATATATATATATATATATATATATACACTGTGTGTATTCTGTCTGGAGCTACAGACATCCCATGGCTTCTGCCACAGGTCTAAATTGATGGCTTGCAATCTGGTCCAACATCCTATTTCACAGGGTGACCAACTGGGTGCTTCCTGGAAGTTCATAAGGAAAATCTGGTATCTTGCAACTCATTCAGTGGATACTGTCACAAGCTCTTGTACTTTGAAGTTTCCCACTGGCTTCAACCTTCCCTACTAACCTTCTCTGCTCTGTCAATGGCTAATACCCCTGATGGTTATGTTCAACCTTCACTGTCAAAGGCAGGCATAGGCAAACTCAGCCTTCTAGATGTTTTGGGACTACAACTCCCATCATCCCTGGCCACTGGTCCTGTTAGATAGGGATGGTGGGAGTTGTAGTCCCAAAACAGCTGGAGGGCCGAGTTTGCCTATGCAATGTCCTTCTGAATACCATTTTCTGGAAACCATGCAGTGGGTTGGTTGGGGGGCAGAGTGCTGTTCCACTCAGGTCCTACTTGAAAATTTCCCATGGACATCTGGTTAACCATTGTGAGAGCAGGAAGCTGGACAAGATGGGCCAGCAGACTCTTCTTATGTTCTATGGGGAGTAACAACTCTGTGTTAATGAGGCAGAGTTGGCAACATTCTTCAGGCATAAGAAGAGCTGACTAGATCAGGTTATTGGTCCATCTAGTTCCTCATCCTATTCTCAGAAGCAGGACCTGAGCCCAACCCCACTCCTGTGGTTTCCAGCAACTGGTATTCAGAGCATACTGCCTCCGACAGTGGAGGCCTCTGTGCTTTCTTTTTTCTTTTTTGCATCTTCTTCAACAAGCAGGAATTCAGTTGGTGAAGCATTTCCCATGCAGGCACTAATGATGAGAAGGTCAGAGAATGCTGAGACACCAAAGAAGCTGGTGTCTTTTCACCCATTTTGTCTGCAGTTCACAACGACAAAACAGTTCTTCTCCTCACTCTCATTAAGTCCTCCTTTTCACCCCCCCACCTGGAAATATCTGGCCGCCAATTGCTTTTAATAAGATGTTTTCCTTTCACCAATTAAGCAGCAATTATTTCACCCCCAACTTTGTATGCACCCATCATTCTCGCTGTTTCTTACAACAGCTTCCGAAGTCGTCATGCGAGATACCAAGACAATGAGTCTGATTCATCAGCTGTGTTAATTTTAACTCTGCATTCTTTGATTCAGCTGTCTTCCCATTGTTCTTTTCAATCAAACACCACACGTACCAAAAATTGCAGCTGCTTAACATGTTAAACCACTTCCATTTATTCCAGCAGGTTGCTTTAATGTCCTGTTGCGGAAAGTGCTGTGATATCAATAGTCCCCAGAAGAATCGAACCTAAGGTTAAAACCTTAGTTTTAAAAAATCACAACTAGTTCTTTTAAATATAAATAAAAATACTTTCTGTAACTTAAATATAGAGTGCTTTCTGGAACTGGAGCAGGTTTTTGAAAAATTAGTGTGCAACACTTTGATACTGAAATGTAAAAGTTGAACTTTTTGGAATCTTTGAACCAAATTGATTGCTGCAGGTTCTGGGAAATGATATATAATGAATTGGAAAAAATGTTTAAAATAACTTTTATAAAAAAACTCCAGAAGCTTTTCTGTTAGGAATTGTATGTACCGATATTCCAAAGGAGCAGAAAAGACTTTTTATGTATGCGACGACAACCGCGCGGATGCTATTAGCCCAGAGATGGAAAGAAGATAATGTCTGTACCAGAGAGGAATGGCAAACTAAACTGTTGGACTATGCCGAAATGGCAAAATTGACTGGAAAGCTCAGGAACCAAGAAGACCAAAACTTTAACAAAGAATGGAGGAAATTTATGATTTATCTTGGAGATCACTGTAAGCAGTTGAAAACATTAACAGGATTGCAATAACACTCATAATGTGGTAAGTACTACGGAGATAATGGATTTATATAAAATATGGACTATTGAAAAAGATGCAGTAGAAAAGGTTTAATCATAGGACCCATGGTGGGGAAGGTGGGAAGTCAAGCGATTCTGAGGAATCTCCATATGTGGATGTGGATGGTTGTATTGTTATAATTTTATACATTTAAAATCAAAGAAAAATTATTTCAAAAAAAGAGAAGAAAAAAGAATTGATTGCTGCAGGTTGCCTGTATGCCAAGGATGTAGAACCCGTGGTTCCCTTAATGTTGCTAGACTACAACTCTCATTGGAGGTGGGTTTAGGGCAGTGCAAGTGGTTCTGCAGCACTGGACACCAAGCGCAGGGGGTGCTGCAGGGTGCCACAACTATAACATAGTGAATTGAGCAGAAGGGAAGGTGAGAGGTGGCAGAGGCGCTGAATTTTGGCCTCCACTTGAAAGACCAGAGTCTGCCCCTCGTCTCATCTTCTCTGACCTTTGATCATGCTGGGAGTGGCTGACAGGAGTTGGAGTCCAACAAGTTTATCATCCCTGTTGTATACTAACAGTGACCTTAGCCTTCAGCTGCCCATCCTTATATTGCCAAGACTGTACTAGCAACACACAAGAGGCTGGTATCAGCAGAATTCGGGGAACCCCAAGGTTTGAGGAAGTACAGAAACCTTTAGGAAACCCCAATGAGCATGCTCAGTGGGCAGAGAAACTGAGCTGGAGGATATGGGAAACAGAAGAGGTGGGGGCATGGAGTGGAGCAACCTTGGCCATGGCTGGGGGGACAATTCCACCCTGCAACTGGATGCAGGTTCCACTTGTAAAATAGAAAATTGCAGTAGTCATATGCCAAATATCATTGCATGGCAATGATTGAATGCTAAATATTATGCCGTGTTGAGTATCAAATACTGTTAAAAGCTAAGCATTTGAGGGTTTTCAGTATGTGGAGGGGAGATGACTAAAGTTAGAGGTTTATTGTGCATTGTACAGACAAAATAATTAGAGATAGTATTTGTCCCACAGTAATAATACTTGAGGGGTGGTGGTGTCACCCAGTGAAATTGATTGGCAGGAGATTCAAGGCAGACAAGAGAAAGTGCTCCTTTACATAATGCATAATGTATGGAATTCATGGGAACAAGTCAAGGTGAAGACCACTGGCTTAGATTTAGAAAAATGTATGACGGGTAGATCTGTCAGTGTCTATTTGCCCTGATGGCTAAGTGGGACCTCCTGGTCTAGGAGCAGCATGACTTGATATCTTTTGCTGGGAGACAACGATAGTGAGAGAGATGGATGTTGCCTTCACGTGTTCTGCTTGTGAGCTTCAGCAAAGAATCTGATTGGCTGTTAGGGCAAACAAAATCCTCTACTAAATGGGTCTGATCTGGCAGGGCTCTTCTTATCATCGAATCTCCTGGAAACCCTTGTGTTAACTCTAAGTTTTAATTCATCCTATATCATGGGGGAAAGGATTATTTCAGGCTCCAGGGTCTGAATTTGTGGACAAGGGGAGTAGAATGCAGCCAGCTCTAACTGCAGCCTGTGAGTCATCCTGAATTCATAACTGTGCTCAAAACAGGAGCGGGCAGGTGATAAAGCACAATACAATCACCATTATAAGGAAACAAGGAGCCTTCTGGGCCAGGCAGTTCTCACTTCAGTATATTCCTACCATTTTTTCAAGAAAAGGAGAATCTCTGTGTTTAAAAGGTAAAGGTAAAGGGACCCCTGACCATTAGGACCAGTCATGACTGACTCTGGGGTTGCATGCGCATCTTGCTCTATTGGCCAAGGGAGCTGGCATACAGCTTCCAGGTCATGTGACCAGCATGACAAAGCCACTTCTGGCGAACCAGAGCAGCGCACGGAAACGCTGTTTACCTTCCCACTGTAGCGATACCTATTTATCTACTTGCACTTTTACGTGCTTTCGAACTGCTAGGTTGGCAGGAGCTGGGACCGAACAATGGGAGCTCACCCCATCGCAGGGATTGGAACCGCCGACCTTCTGATCGGCAAGCCCTAGGCTCTGTGCTTTAACCCACAGCGCCACCCGCGCCCCTGTTTACTGATGGGGTTACTCCCATGTGATCGCCCCTGGAGCAGGCAGGTCTTCCACTGGACTCACAGCCAAGCCACATTTGCATAGAGGCTCCATTTGTGTGTACTGGCACAGAAATCTGCAACAGTTGTGTGCATGCTGGCACTGGTTCACACCAACAGTACCTATATTGTGCTCAGGGGGAAAGGGCTGTAGCTCAGCGGTAGAACATGAATTCTTTGTGCTGAAATTTCTGTGTGCAATCTCTGCTATCTCCAGGCAGGATTAGGAAAGTTTCCCCTCTTGGCAATCCTGTTGAGCCAGATGGACCAAATGATCTGCTTCAGTCTAAGGGAGGATTTCCGAAACTTGGGTCTTCAGCTGTTTTTGGACTACAGTTCCCATAATCCTTGACCTTTGGTCCTGCTAGCTAGGGGTGATGGGAGTTGTAGTCTAAAAGCAGCTGGCTACCCAAGTCTGGGAAACTCTGGCCTAAGGTGAGGATAGAGAACCTTTTCTAGACCAGGGACAACCTTCCAGAGGGGTGTCATATGCCAGTCAGTGGAGGCCAGTCCATCAGAGCAAGTGAGGTACTGCCCCACCACCCTCAGTTTGGGTTTCTCCAAGGCCACCTGCTTTCTTAATTACACAGTCCAAGGAAGTGGCACTGCCTGCCAGTCTCCTTCTCCTCGTTAGCCTCAGTCTTGGCCTTGCAAGAACTCAGCAGGGAGGAGGAGGTTGGGACAAAAGTAGAGCTAGTTGGCTCCACCTGTCATTGGCTCTCTAGTGCCACCTACTGTTGGCCTCCCTGCCACCTTCCCCACCATTTCCAATGGGCTCCAGCCACCACTGACGTCAGTGGTACATCATGGGGGCAAAGGCAACAAGTGAGCAGAGCAGCAAGTGTACATTTTGCCTTTGTAGCAAAGGCTGCACACAGTCGCACTCCTCTCTTTATCCTCCACTCAGGCAGGCAAGAAGCATGGTCGGAGTTCAAAGATGCATTCCAACCAGGCAAAACACTCTCAGGGAGCTTGCAGAGTGAGGGGTGAGGCCTGCAGAGAGGGAAGGATGAGGTGTGGCCCAGGGTAGAGTCCTGAGAGTCAGATCAAGAGACCTGAAGGGCCACAGCTTGCTCGTAGGTCTGAGTTTCTCTATCCCTGGTATACGGCATTATCATATGTTCCTATCTCTATGCAAGCACACCCTCTGGCCCACACTGCAGGAGACACCACTGTATGCAAAACAGCCCCTATATATATATATATTGTCCAGTAGCACCTTAGAGACCAACTAAGTTTATTCTTGGTATAACCTTTCGTGTGCAGGGTATCTGAAGAAGTGTGCATGCACACAAAAGCTTATACTAAGAACAAACTTAGTTGGTGCTACTGGACAATTTTTTAATTTTTAATTTTTTATATATATTTTGACTGCGTCAGACCAACACAGCTACCTACCTGAATCTAGCCCCATATATGTTATAGCAGTAGCTAGGAGCTGAACCGACTGATGCAATCCAATCTAGCTGGCTGTGAATTAACTTTTGGCACATCTGGAAGATCCCTTTCTGCCACATTGATGCAACACTATCCCTCTCAGCATCTAGGACACCTGCTTTGGCCCTGTTGCACCGACTACGAGAAACGACGGGACTTTCAGAGACAGTGTAGAGGAGAAACTGTTCAAACACATTTATTATTTCTGCTGCCGCTACCAGACATGTAACGTTTTTACATTTATACTATTGAAATGCTGTAGGGTTTTTGGTTGGGTTTTTTTAAAACAACAACAACAACCCGTGGATTCATTTCCTATATGCTGCAGTGGTATCAATTGCTGTTGTTATGAAATTGTTCTTGCTGCAAACAAATGTGGAACTGACAGCAGGACCAGAAATAGACCAACCCATGCTTTCCTAATTGAAGGAAATATTCTGAAATGCACTGTGGAGGCTTTTATCTTATTTGTCATGTCACCACTGGTGCATGGGACATAATGGATTATTATTTTTTATATTGATCTGATGCATTAAAATAAGAACGATAAGCACTGGTGGAGGCTCTGTTATTAACAGCAGACAAAATACATGAACGGTGTAAAACATTTCCCTGGTATAACTGAGCCAGGTTGACCTGGACCAGTGGAGAAGCACTATCTCTGCCCCCCCCCCCCACTTACCCCCTGCATGGTGGGTTTATTTATTGGTTATTCCAGTGCTTAACTATACCTGGTATAACTTGCCTGAGGGCTAGCTGGACCAGGGATAAAGCAGTTTTCCTTATTCTTGACCTGAACCGAAGCAGTATCTTGTGCTCTATCCAACCTAAGCAGAGTATTTATTTGTCCATTGCATTTATATCCCACCTTTTCCTCCAAGGAGCTCAAAGTGGCATACACACCTCATTTAGCACCAGCCTCTAGTCCTCACCAGAGGCTTCTATGGACTGGGTCTCAACAGGGGCCACTGGGGACTGAATGCCGGCAGAAGGAACATGTGACTTAAGTGGTTCTTCGCATCCCCAGTGTTTTTCTTCTCCCAGGCACCCATTCTCTGGTTGAGTCTTCAATGAACACAAAGAGCTTTCAACAGGCGTACAAAAGATGTTTGAAAGATGTGATTTTAGCTTTCCATATCCGAGGGAGGACAAACTGTCATCTGGTGTGCGCCTTGTCTCTCCCCGTTCCCTGTGAAACAAAAGCATTTTGTTATGCTGTTCAAATGAATGGCTTTGATGTGTTTCTTTCATGGGGAGGGATGGCTTTATATGGATTTCCTAAAGGATTTATCATATTATCTGTTAATCCACACAAAACTGGGGAAGGGTGGGTTATTAATTCAGAATAATGGGTCTCTTATTGGGAACATTGTGCCATTCCGTTCTCCTGACTTGATGAAAATTACTCTCTCTCCGTAAATTTGCCCAGTGAGGTGCAATCTGCTTATCTTTCCTTCCCTAGAGTAGCTGCAAAGATTTTGCAAGGACGTTTTCTCGCTGTGATTTGTTTGCATGCTCTAATGATTTCCCCCAGATCATTTATTCTTAATTTGTTGTAAAGGTCAGAAATGACGGTTCATAATTGTTATTATTTGTTTGGGTTACACACACACACACACACACACACACCTTTGAATGGTGCAACTGTCTCTGCAAAACAAACTTTGCCTGTGCACCAGGAAATTCAAAATGGAATCATTTGTTTATTTACTTATTGATCTGTGTTACATCCCACCTTTCCTCCAAGGAGCTTGAGGTGGCCCACATTGTTCTCCTCCTCCTCCTTTAATTCCCACCACAAGCCTGTGAGGTAGGTTAGGCTGAGAGGCAGCGACTGGCCCAAGGTCACCCAATGAGCTTCATGGCTAAGCAGGGATTTGAACCTTAGTATCCCAGGCCCTAGTCTGACACTCTACCCTCTTCACCACCCTGGTGCAGTTGGGTTGGGGAATGCTTGCATATCCTGCCAAGTTTCTCTCTCTGTGTTAGACCATTCCTCCTGGGTAGAACAGAAGGGGCTTGCTGGTTGGGTTGGAGCTGCTAGGTTAGCTTCCTGGCAGGTGGCTCACTATTGCGTACCAGGAAGAAGAGGAGAGGTTGGTGCAGTGCAAATGCATTGTCAGGGGAGTTAGATGGTATCCGCTGGTGATGTTTGTACTGCATTTGTACAACCTTCCCCTCCCAGCAAACAACAACCACTCACCACTTCTTCTGCTGCAACCCTCCATAGAAGGTAGCCAACACGGTGCCTTCCAAATGGTTTTGGATTCCAACTTCCAATAGCCCCACCCCCATTATCAGGGATAATGCAAACTGAAGTCCTAACAACAGCTGGAGGCCATTACATTGGCTAACTCTGCCATAACCTATAAGATCCAGGAGGGTCCCCCAGTTCTCAGGGCACAGAGGGCTGCAGTGTGTAGAGAGCCAGTGTGGTTTAATGGTTAGAGTGTCAGACAAAGCAGCTGAGAGACCAGGGTTCAAATCCCCACTTGGCCATGAAGCTCACTGGGTGACCTTGATCCTGTCACCCACTTTCAGCTTAACCTACCTCGCAGGCTTGTTGTGGAGATTAAATGGGGAGGAGGAGAACCGTGTATACCACTTTCAGATCCTTGGAGCAATGATGGAATGAAAATGCAATACATAAATAAAGGGTGGTGAGGAGGAACAAAACCAGTAGTTCTGCTGAAACATCAGCTTCAGGGCATACATAGCTTTGCTAACAGCACTCCCAAAGTCTTCGTGCTCTGCCTTCTTCTTGCCCCTGGAAGAGATATGATTGTCGTCCTCACTTTATTATTCTACCCAACAAGTTCTTCTTTGATGAGCTGTTATCTAAGTAATAAAGACTTGAGCCCGCATTATGCACCGGATATATGATTCATGACTGGCCAGCTCCCTTCCTCTTTTATATATGCTTGCAGCTAAATTGTATTTGCTATGAGCTAATGAATTTTGTTGGAACAGTACACAACAGACACAAAGTGCCTCCAGAGTTTTGGAGCATTAGGTTCAGTTTTGAGGGAGATGCTGAAGACGTCACTGACAGCGCAGACAAGGGAGTTATTCTACTTATGCCAGGTCAATGGCAAAGTCTTGACCGATTTCAATAAATAACACATGGCTGAAGCTGAAGGATGCACGACATGGAAAAAGTGGATAGTGAAAGGTTTATGGTGTCTCATGATCTTGTCTTAATAGCTGGCCTACCCCCATGAACTTGGACTGCGTTAGAGAAGCAGGTAGAGATGGACAACTTCAGTCAGAAGGTTAAAGGTGGACCACACATTCAGAGGAATGAGATACACACCTGAGTTTATTTTCCTTCAACAGGATGGTAGTGTAGATGGGCCACTGGCCTGATCTACCAGGTTCTTATGTTCTTATGTAAGGCAGTGGCATGGACTCTGTGGCTCTCCAGATGTTGTTGGAGCCCAACTCCCATGAGCCCCAGCTAGGGTGACCAATGGTTAGGGATGATGGGAGTTGTAGTGTACAGCAACATCTGGAGGGCCACATGTTTCCCACTCCTAGCTGAAGGTGATGAAGTTGCATTGTGTTTTGGTTGGGAGCCGCCCAGGGTAGCTGGGGCAACCCAGTCAGAAGGGTGGCATAATAATAATAATAATAATAATAATAATAATAATAATAATAGCCTTAAATAGACTCAACTTCCACAAGTGTTCTCTCTTTCTCTCTCCCTCAACATTTCCTTTGTTAAATATGTGCCAGCTTTATGAGTGCAGCTGGATTACCTATTTAAAAAAACTCACATAAACAGCACACTACCCGGCTGTAAAAGAATCCATTCATTTTACTAGCAGCTATACCTGTAGGATGAATGATGAAACAAGATTATGTGGTGGCAGCAATCAGTCTAGTTGTACCAGTCAGGGCTGAGCCTGGCACTACAAAATGCATTTGCTTATGACTCTCTCTCTCTCTCTCTCTCTCTCTCTCTCTCTCTCTCTCTCACACACACACACACACACACACACACACACCTCATGTCATATGTAAGTCTTCAGGTTGAATTATACCAAAATATAAACTTAGTTGGTCTTTAAGGTGCTACTGAAGGAATTTTTTTATTTTGCTTCGACTCAGACCAACACGGCTACCTACCTGTAGGTTGAATTGAGTCTCTGCTTTGAACTCACCAGGTTGCCTTAGACCAAACATGAGGAACTTGTGGTCCTCCAGATCCTTTGGACTCCTACTCCCATCAGTCCCAGCCAGCATGGTCCATAGACAGGATGATGGGAGTTGATGTTCAACAATATCTAGAGGGCCACCAGTTCCCCATCTCTGTTTTAGAGAAACCACTCTCTTTCTCTCACCCCACCCAAACTGTAACAAGGGATTACATTACTGGTCTACCTTACATGAATTATGGTGCTGGAGGAGACTCTTGAGAGTCCCATGGACTGCAAGAAAATCAAACCTATCCATTCTGAAGGAAATCAGCCCTGAGTGCTCACTGGAAGGACAGATCCTGAAGCCGAGGCTCCAATACTTTGGCCACCTCATGAGAAGAGAAGAATCCCTGGAAAAGACCCTGATGTTGGGAAAGATGGAGGGCACAAGGAGAAGGGGACGACAGAGGACGAGATGGTTGGACAGTGTTCCCGAAGCCACCAACATGAGTCTGACCAAGCTGTGGGAGGCAGTGGAAGACAGGAGTGCCTGGCATGCTATGGTCCATGGGGTCATGAAGAGTCGGACACGACTAAATGACTAAACCAGTGTTTCTCAACCTTTTTTGGGCCACGGCACACTTGTTCCGTGAAAAAAATCACGAGGCACACCACCATTAAAAAAGTTAAAAAATTTAACTCTGTGCCGCGCTATATTATAATTATGACTGTAAGAAACACTTGCCAAATATTGCTTTCCGGCGGGTTAGTGTTGTGCATTGGCGGCCGCCAGGCTCGTTTGCACTGAGCTTTGGGAAAGAGGAGGAGAAATATTGCTTTCCGGCGGGTCAGTGCTGCATATTGGTGGCCGCCAGGCACGTGACAATGCAAATCGCCCTTCTCGTCGCCACACGTCGCGGCACACCAGCCAGCGTCTTGCGGCACACTAGTGTGCCGCGGAACAGTGGTTGAGAAACGCTGGACTAAACAAACAAACACAACCCAACATGGCTGCTTTAAGGATTCATATACGTATATGAAGCACTGTAAACAAGGAAAATGTGAAGTAACATATACGGGTTATAGCCAATGCTAGTCATACTCAGTAGACCCACTGAACTTAATGAACAATACTAAGTTAGGTCTATTAATTTCAATGGGTCAACTCTGAGTTAAACCTACTTGGAGACAACCCTATGCCACTAATACTTGTATTAGAGGTAATTACTTTTGTACATAAAACTATTTCAAATTAAGCAACCTAACAGCTAATATGAATGCAGAAGTCTTTGTTCTCGCATCACACAATTAATTATACACCAGTCTCTTCCTTTATCTGAATCTCAGGTCTGGAGCGACTTCATAATTGCATTATTGTGTACATGGCAAATGGCTTGTTATGACTCTCT
The DNA here is from genome assembly GCF_963506605.1 of Zootoca vivipara. Taxonomy (NCBI): domain Eukaryota; kingdom Metazoa; phylum Chordata; class Lepidosauria; order Squamata; family Lacertidae; genus Zootoca; species Zootoca vivipara. The sequence continues at coordinate 33,547,267 of NC_083281.1, read as the reverse complement.
TGGCTGTGGTTCAAACTCTCCTCTCGAGAGGACACTGAAAAAAATATTCAGAATTTAGGAGCCTCTCACAAAACCCAGGGAGCTGCATCAAGGCTTACGTTGTGCCATTTTGAAATGGAACAACTACCAATTACAAGGGCTTTGCTTGGGGATAGAGGTTCTGGCTGGCATGAAATGAGTTCTATCCCGAAGCTAAAAGAAAATGACTTCATGCTCCATCAAACGAAGGTGCATAGGTAACGAAGCCCATGTATACATCTGATGAGTAACTCATATTATGATGCTGGGAAATGTGTGTCTGAGCCATAAAGACTGGCTGCAGAAGTGGGGGCAGGACAGATCTGAGCTGCTTTGCTGTCCAGCACAAGGGCTCACCAATTAGTCCTGCGCATAGCCCAGCTATGAGAAGAGGTCTGGGGAGTTGCTTCCTGAGTTACAGAAAGGCTGGCCAATCAGCACCGGGCAAATCCAAGTTCACTCCTTGGAAGAAGGCTCTATGCCTGTCTGAAATGAGATGAGGGCACTTCCATGGGACAGGGAGCAACCCCTGAAATAATCTGCTCCTGTCTTCATCTTAACAGTCTTGTTGTGTTTGTAAGGGGAGGAGGTGCCAGGAGGTTAGCAAGTCCATCCCCTGGCCACACATCAGCCTTCCAGAGGCTGCAATAATTTGTAGGGCTGTGTGCGCACTGCATTTTTTATCATTTTTTTTTGTTAAAACAGATTAAATAACCCATTGCAACAAATGTGAATTTGACAGTCTGTTTAAATCATGCAAATCATGAATAATGATTGTTCCACCAAAAGCATTCAGTATTAAACATCTTGCATAACTGATGCCAGCTTCTCAAGTTGTAGGGCGGGGCAAGAAGCTGCATGGAACACCATTCATTGCAAATTGTCTTCAGCCACTGCTCTGGACACTGAGATTTTAGCAGGCTTTCCCAATGCAAATTTAAAACACCTCTTTGTAGCCCCGAGAGCTAGAAACCTGTATTTTAAACAGGCTTGCTGGTTAACACCCATATTCCAATTTCAAATTAGAAAACACATACCCTGTTGCAATAAATATATTAATATAAACTGTTTCTATTTACAGTATTAAACTGGGACTCTTAGAAATAAGCATCTGGATTCAGGCTACATTTTGCAGGTGTATGATTCTATTTGGGAGTCCCTGCAATTGCCTACAGCTGCATGCAGCCTAGTCTTCTTCCTTCCAGAAAACAAAAGAATCAGAGCATTCTGAAAACCTGGTCAGGATCAAGAAATGGATCTGACATGCCATCGCTCAGTGGGAGAGTACATCCCCTGCATACAAAAGGTCTCCGATTAAACCCCTGGTATCTCCACGTAGGACTGGGAAAGGGTCCTGCTTGAAACTGCGGAGAGCCACAGCCAGTCAGTGTAGACCAGTGTTTGCCAATCTTGGGTCTCCAGCTGCTTTTGGACTACAACTCCCACCATCCCTTGCTTGCAGGATCAGTGGTCAGGAATGATGGGAACTGTAGTCCAAGTTTGGGAAACCCTGGTGCAGACAAAACTGAACTTCGATGGACCAGTGGTTTGACGTGGCATATGGTAGCTTCCTGTGTTCCTTGTTTGCACCAACATTCTCAGGAATCTGATTTCTACACCTAATACTCACTTTCCTTCTTTTCAAACTAATTATCAATTATTTATTAAAATGCTAAATCAAGCATAGAACAGAATCATCATATAAAACAGGCACAAAATATCAAAGCAGGCACATAAAAGGGGCCAGAGGCATCATTGATATAATAGAAATTATAACAAGGCTATAAAAATAGAAACATCAGCAACATGGATATTTGGCAGGGGGTGAGTTGCATTTCCAGCAAACATTAGTTTGTGAAGCTCAGGATACATCTCTATTTTATTGTATTATTCACATTTATAGGCTGGGGGTGGGTGGAAGGAGACTGGGTGTATCCTGCATTATAAATGGAAACAATAAAATCATACCAAACAGAAATAAATTTGTCCTTGCTTTTTTGACCTCTCCAAGTCCCGTTTATATGTCATTTCCCCCCTGAACAGGACTTTCCATGATTTTGTTAACACTTTTTAGACTTTTGAATTCTGAAAGAAACAAGACTAGTAAAGGTACATCAAGCTGCAAGTTGCTTCATATTGCCCCAGTTTATTAATATGGTAAGATATTTATTAGAAGGCAATAATTGTGCAAGAAGTGATTTTTTCGGGGGGGGGGGATACCCACCAACCAGTCTGCATTTATGCCTGTAAGACATCTGACAGACAACATCAGATGTCAAGTATTAAAGTTAATAGGCTTTCTGCCCTTTCCTCCAGACAAGAAAGAAAGAAATAATTGGATTGACCAAGTCAGCCACATATCTCTTCCTCAAAGTAATCATTTATAGTTATTGACCAAGAGTGTGGGGCACTGTTACAGAAATGGTGGTTGCCTTTATTACAAATAAATGAAAGAAGATTAAATATAATGCACTTACAGATCATAAATGGAGATATTTATCTGATTACAAACTATATAAACTAAAAAGGGAAAAAAATCTCCCAATATGTGGGCCTTTAAGTTCAATTCCAACTAAGAAAAGAGAAAACATCTTAAAACTTTTACACCAATGGCATCGAACATCATTTGTCCTCATCTCCTCTTTGTTGGCAACAGCGTAGTGTGGTTGGCATTATGTTCCATAGGTAGTCAACCTGTGATTAAATAAGGCAATTTTGGATGGATGTCTTCAAAGAGATTAGTCTCATTACACACAACAAACGCTGTTATGCACACCACAACTGGCTCTGTTAACTCTTTTTTATGAACACCAAAGGAACACACAACTTAAAGAGCAGATCACATTCTTTCTCATGGCAGCCCACCAACTTATAACACAGAATTGGAAGAACTTGGATCGTTTTCAGCTTGCATTATAGAGACAGGAAACATGGGCAGTTGCTTTGATGCAAAAACAGGCAAAGGCCCGGAACTACCCGGAACTGAAAAATGGCATCTGTTTATAGCTTTTCTAAATGAAAACAAGGCAGACTCGCATCCAGCACATACACAAGGCTAGTTATGGAACAATGTACACCGTTGAAGTCATCTTCTCCTACTTGAGAGAAGGGGATAATTTGGTTACTGTTGCAGGGTTAGATCTTATATTCATCATAAGATCTCAGGGCGGTCCACAAGATAATTTTATAACATGTATTTGCCGAATCTCAATAAAATTTCCTTTTAAAAAAAATAGAAAAGAAAAGAAACCACATAAAACAGCTAGTGTAAGTATTGAGCCCTTGAATGTATAAGCATTTGCCAGTCCTAAAATGAAGCAGTTTCATGGTTTGTTCACGTAACAATGAGTAACAACAACCTGCAAGAACATTGGTCTATGCAGGATACATGCTGTGCACCCCTTAAACAGATCAGAGCACATCACATTACACACTTCCCAGTTGATATTTCTGCTCCATCTAACACATTTTAATGGACTATAGATGATTTCTCAAAGGACAAAAGCTTCACCCAGATATGTCTTGGGATGTCTCAATTGCCATGCTACATGCTTTCTGAGGCAGGATAAATCTGTCATCGTGTTACAGTACAGAATATTGATTTCTTTGTTTGTAGAATTTATATTTCACCCTTCCTCAAGACTGATCGCAAGTCGCTAACAATAGAACGGAATACAATGAACCATGCAGTTAAAACAATAGATCACAGTATCAAAACATCTCTCATCACACTGGCCCTCTATCAAACCTGAAATGCCTTCTGGAGGAAGATCTTCAGCTGGTGTTGAAAGATAAAATTGGTGATAGCCAACTCTGGGTGGGCAGAGTGTTCCACAATTCCTTCTAGTTGCATGCAGTTTTCCTCCCCCACCCAAATCAATTTAACTTTTGATTATCCAACATATATTTATCTAAATTGAAAGAACAACCTATCAGAATCAGATCTTTACAAATGCATACCGTATATACGCATGCATACTTTTTCTGGAAATAGCCTACTCTTAAAAAATACTCTGGAACTGCATGTGGTTCAGATCAACCTGCCCTGCCAGCAGCTGCTGCAGTTTTTAATGAGTGAATGCAGGAAAGTGGCTTACACACACACACACACACACACACACACACACACACACACACACACACCTATCATTCTACCCAGTGCCCCCATTCACAAAAATAAATGCAAAATGATTAAGTAAAAAGGAGATACAGTAGAGCCTTGGGTTGCGGATGTAATCCATGATGGAGGCACGTCTGCAACCCGCAGTGTTCGTATCCCGCAGTGTTGCGTCTGCGCACGCGCGTGATACAATTTAGCACTTTTGCGCATGTGCAAGCGGCGAAACCCGGAAATAAAGCTTTCCAGTACTTCTGGGTTTCCTGAGGTATGCAACCTGAAAACGCGTAACCCGAAGCGTCTGTAACCCGAGGTACCACTGTATATATTTCAGAGAAACTCACACTGTGTCCACCATTGCTCTCCCTTCCTCCCCCCCCTCTCACACACGAGATTGACAGGCAAATACTACACACAATAAAAAGCTGCTCAAAATATGAAGCAATTCCGGTTGCTCTTTCTGGTGAGGTGCGGCCTTCAAGAAAAAAGCTCTGAGCATGCTCAGAACACTTGATTCAGATACGATCCACTATGAAGCAGATCTATTAAGGTTGTCGTGTGACTGTATGTATATGCTGTAGCTGTATGCTGTCTCCTCTGTCCTGATTGGCTTCCTAACAGGAGACAGTGGGAACCCATAAAGCTGCTAGGACTAACCCTACTAAAATGCTACTTTAAAAAGATTTGGTTCTTCCACTTGGAGACAGATGGGAAGGGACCTCCTGGCTATAGTAATAGGATTGGCTGAGCACTGCAAAGAGCTGATTGGCCAGAAAATGAGAGATTGACAGAAATTTCTATGTAAATTCAAATGGGAGGATAGTGAGTATATGGGAAAGGTTGTACTTTTTAGATATTTCCAAATTTGGGGGCTAATTTGACATATTTTTACCTTTCTACAACATTGAACCATGTTAGGGTTCCAGACGGCTGTGTTTGAAGACTCCAGGGTTGCCTTGCCCTGGTCAGGTGGCAGGTGAAGGGCTTTAATCTCCAGGTGAAGGGCTTTAATCTCCAGGTGGTTGAGAGTGTCATCATCCTCATCATCATCATCAACCACAACCACAACAACAAACAAACAACTGTGCATGTGGCTTGCAAGCTTCATCCCAGCAGGCACTATAGGTACACTGCAGGGTCTGCCTTCCATCTCTCCCCTCTCCCAATTAACATCTGTCTCCAAGGCCCAATCCTGTAACATCACTAATCCCTGAGGAAACAAAGACACACAGAGAGGGAGACAGAGACAGAGAGAGACAGGGAGGGAGGGAGAGAGAGAGAGAGAGAGAGAGAGAGAGAGAGAGAGAGAGAGAGAGAGAGAGAGAGAGAGAGAGAGGGAGGGAGGGAGGGAGGGAGGGAGGGAGGGAGGGAGAGAGAGAGAGAGAGAGAGAGAGAGAGAGAGAGAGAGAGAGAGAGAGAGAGTTGCAGAAGCTGGTCAGGGATGATATATGGAGGACTGTTTCTGTTTCCATCCCAGACAGGTGACAGCACCCTGCTATCTTTTGTCTGTCTCAGCACAAGGACCCAATGTGAAATGCAGCCTCCCTATTGCAGAGCTGAGCTACCTGTGCTTGACAGACTTTCATTTATCAAGCTGAGATGAGAAAGCAGGAGGCAGGAGGCAGGGGAAGGGGGGGGGGAGGAATCAGATCTATGACTATTGAAATATCTTAATTACTATTCAGGATCACCTCTGTCTTTCCCCCCTCTCTTTCCTGTAAATTCAACTCTAATAATAATAATAATAATAATAATAATAATAATAATAATAATAATAATAATAATACCCCACCCATCCGGCTGGGTTTCCCCAGCCACTTTGGGTGGCTCCCAACAGATTAAAAACAGAATAAAACATCAAATATTAAAAACTTCCTAAACAGGACTGCCTTCAGATGTCTTCTGCGGCAGCTAGACTGGTGACTGGGAGCAGCCGCCGAGACCACATATCTCTGGTCTTGAAAGACCTACATTGGCTTCCAGTACGTTTCCGAGCACAATTCAAAGTGTTGGTGCTGACCTTTAAAGTTCTAAACGGCCTTGGTCCAGTATACCTGAAGGAGCGTCTCCACCTCCATCGTTCTGCCCGGACACTGAGGTCCAGTGCTGACGGCCTTCTGACGGTTCCCTCACTGTGAGAAGCCAAATTACAGGGGACCAGGCAGAGAGCCTTCTCAGTAGTGGCACCCGCCCTGTGGAATGCCCTCCCATCAGATGTCAAAGAGAAAAACAACTACCGGACTTTTAGAGTACATCTGAAGGCAGCCCTGTTTAGGGAAGCTTTTAATGTTTAATAAACTATTGTATTTTAATACTGCTGTTGGAAGCCACCCAGAGTGGCTGGGGAAACCCAGCCAGATGGGCGAGGTATAAATAATAAATTCTTCTTCTTCTTCTTCTTCTTCTTCTTCTTCTTCTTCTTCTTCTTCTTCTTCTTCTTCTTCTTCTTCTTCTTCGCAGATGTTTATTTCTTTGACATCTGATGGGAGAGTGTTCCACAGGGAGGGTGCCACCACCGAGAAGATCCTCTGCCTGGTTCCATGTATCCTCATATCTTCCAGTGAGGGAACTGCCAGAAGGCCCTCGGAGCTGGACCTCAGTGTCCGGGCTGAACGATGGGGGTGGAAATGTTTATGAAGATCCTATAGTCTGTATGATGCGCTGATGCCTGGTTTGATAAAGTACCTTCTGGTGGACGCCCCACTGCATTAGTGATCTCCTGGCTGTGAGTTTACTTAATGGAAGATTGTGGGTGCTCATTTCTATTTCCTACAATGTCCCCAACATAACATTGCATCATGGCATTGTGGGAAGTTAAAATGGCTGCCTGCGGTTGTCACTGTCTCCAGAGTGGCTGGGGAAACCCAGCCAGATGGCTGTGATTTAAATAAATTAGTATTAGTTTTAGCATCTGACAGCCTTGGGCAACTGCCAGGGCCCCAGCACTGACTTCTAATGGAGGAGTGTTCACCACCTCCCAAGGTAATCTGTTCCATTCTTGAACAGCTTTCACTGCCAGAAAGGTCTTCTTAATGTTTAGTTGGAAGTTCCTTTCTTGCAATTTGAATTCACTGGTTCGGGTGAATACCTTCTCGAGCAGCAGAAAACAAGCTTGCTCCATCTTCCATGAAGACGCCTAACATATCTCCTCTCAGTTTTCTCTTCTCCAGGCTAAACATACTCAGAACCATTTATGATGAGGCTCGCTTTCCAGTGCCGCTATCATCTTGGCTGCCTACCTCCGCACATTCCAGCTTGTCAACATCCTTTTAAAGCTGTGGTGCCCAGAACTAGACACAGTACTCTAGGTGATGGCTGGCCAAGGCATAAAGGATCTGGTCAAACCACTGCCAGGAGCTCATTGGCTTTCAGATACAGTTTTTAAAAAACCTGAAATAAGTGGTTTGCAAAGCAGAATAATACTGTGTAGTACTGTGTAAAGAGGGTTCTGTATGTGAGATTAACTAATCCTATAAAATGTCAAAACTTTAGAAACTAGTGGGACACTAAATCACATTTTTGTATGATTTAATTTTTTTAATCAATGTATTTCACTTTGAACATTGGGAGGATATAATCTTATTTTCCTTTGTGAGCATGTCCATCATGTCGCTTGACAGTAATATATATTGACTGAAACCCCAGTTCTGTCTAATCTCATCACCTTTTGTATCCTTTGCATTCTTTAGTGAAAGGGGAGAGGGTAACAGAAAGCTTTGATAAAATGAAATAGCATAAGTAATAAATACTTAAATTCCAAAGACTTATTAAACCGAGAGTGAAAGTTCCTGGCCGATGCAGACTCTTCTGTTGTATTTTCTCAGAGCTTTCATTTGCATTTAAATTACTTTTTTTTCTCCCAGCCTTAAATTGTCAGGGTATTAAACTAAAATTATATCACAGTGTTATGCCTTCCTGCTTTGCGTTGGCAAACGGACTCCTTGCAACCTTTATTCTTCAGCCCACTGACAAGCACATGCTCTCAAAGAGCCAAAGCTATTTTCTCATTGTGGTGTAACCTGCACCCTTTTTCATTGCCTGGGAGGCCCCCGTGCTTTTAACAAGCTAACATTGTTCGTGCTGGCTGGGGCTGATGGGAGTTGTAGTCCAATAACACCTGGAGGGCACCGGGTTAGGGGAGGCTGTTTTCTCTTGTGTTTCAAAGGTTTTGTTTTTCTGCTTCATGGGAAAACCAAACCTAGAGAATGTAGTCCCTGACTGATCCCCGAGTGCAAGTAACTGAATAAAACTGACTGAACATATTTATTTCACATACATTTGCAATAATTTTAAAACGGCCCAAATTCTGTAAATGGTAGCTAATAAAAATGTACATTAATGGCTAAATGGTATTATGTGGCTTTACAACGTTTTAGTATGAGCACGGCGTAAATCTGTTCTCAGCTCTAGCTGTGCTGGCTAAATACCGGTATGTTTCATAGCTTCTGGATATACTACAGTAATAGGATACAAAGGTTTATTGCTCAAAGCTTTTGAAATCCAGAAGAAGGACCATGGTTGCAAAGGCTGCTGTGTTCCATAAGCTTTTCTGAAAGGTTTTCTGCAGTGGCATCTGTTTGAAAGGCATTTCCTTGTGGGCGGATGCAGATATTCCATTCATACAATATATACTACTGCTGCAGGTTCAAAGTTGAAAAGAAGTAACAGAAATTCTTCAGCAATGCAGCAATATGCAAGCCCCAACAAGCTCTTGATCTCCACTCCTATCATGCAAATACACATTTGCTCTTATATACACAGGAAAGAAATACTTCACACTTTGTTTTTTAAATATATATATAATTTTTATTAACTTTTCTGTTTTACAATTTAAAATACTCATTTTACATCCTTAAAATATCAGTGATTTCCCTTCTTCTCTTTTCAGGGTTCATTTTACATATCACAAATCCTTGAATATACACAACTATACTATTCAGTATTCCATTATTGCATCCATCAAAACTTATTTAAACTGTTGAATTTATCTTAATGCTGCCAGCATTTTCAGCTGTGCACAATTATTTCCCTTATATTCAATAAACGTTTTCCAATCTTCTTTAAACATATGTTCTTCTTGTTCTCTTATTCTATATGTTAAGCCTGCAAGTTGTGCATATTCTGTCAACTTAAGTTGCCATTCTTCTTTGGTTGGGACCTCGCCCATTTTTGGGCTAACAAAACATGGGCCACAGTAGTAGCATACATAAATAACCTTTTTTGACACCTGGGAATTTCAGTCTGAATTATCCCCAACAGAAAGGACTCTCTCTCTCTTTTGTTGAAAGTACTTACGGTACTTTAAAACATTTTTTTCAATTCATTATGGATCATTTCCCAATAGTCTTTTACCGTTTTACAAGACCACTGTCACGGCTAGAAATTGGCCGCCGTTTCTTTAATGCTATAAGAACTAAATCAGCATGAGTCAGCGGCCTACAATGACTCATGCAACCTTTCACCTAATTGTACATGTACAGTGGTGCCTCGCTTAACGAATGCCCTGCTTAACGAAATTTCCACTTAACGAAAGGATTTTTCAAGCGGAGCTTGCCTCGCTAGACGAATGCATTTTACGAACAATTCGTCTAGCGAATCGCGGTTTCACATAGGAATGCATTGAAATTCAATTAATGCATTCCTATGGGCAAAAAAAAAAATCAAAAAAAATTCAATGCATTCCTATGGGATTCGCTAGACGAATTTTTTCGCTATAAGAAAAGACCCGTGGAATGAATTAATTTCGTCTAGCGAGGCACCACTGTATATAAATAATGGTCAATGTTGGTGTGGGATGGTTGGTGAAAGCTGGTAGTATTGATGTGTGTACAGTTGGCTGGTCATTTTGCAGATAAAGACTTAAGAATAAAAGCAGAACATACTCTGCAAGGACACTCTTCTTGTGGACTCTTTTATGCCGACAAGGGTCCGAGGACCAGGCTGAGGAGACAAAGGAAGTCAGGACCTTTGCTTTTCTCAAACACTGTTGTTGTTGTTTAGTCGTTTAGTCGTGTCCGACTCTTCGTGACCCCATGGACCATAGCACGCCAGGCACTCCTGTCTTGCACTGCCTCCCGCAGTTTGGTCAAACTCATGTTCGTAGCTTCGAGAACACTGTCCAACCATCTTGTCCTCTGTCGTCCCCTTCTCCTAGTGCCCTCAATCTTTCCCAACATCAGGGTCTTTTCCAAGGATTCTTCTCTTCTCATGAGGTGGCCAAAGTATTGGAGCCTCAGCTTCACGATCTGTCCTTCCAGGGAGCACTCAGGGCTGATTTCCTTAAGAATGGATAGGTTTGATCTTCTTGCAGTCCACGGGACTCTCAAGAGTCTCCTCCAGCACCATAATTCAAAAGCATCAATTCTTCGGCGATCAGCCTTCTTTATGGTCCAGCTCTCACTTCCATACATCACTACTGGGAAAACCATAGCTTTAACTATACGGACCTTTGTCGGCAAGGTGATGTCTCTGCTTTTTAAGATGCTGTCTAGGTTTGTCATTGCTTTTCTCCCAAGAAGCAGGCGTCTTTTAATTTCGTGACTGCTGTTACCATCTGCAGTGATCAAGGAGCCCAAGAAGGTGAAATCTCTCACTGCCTCCATTTCTTCCCCTTCTATTTGCCAGGAGGTGATGGGACCAGTGGCCATGATCTTGGTTTTTTTGATGTTGAGCTTCAGACCATATTTTGCGCTCTCCTCTTTCACCCTCATTAAAAGGTTCTTTAATTCCTCCTCGCTTTCTGCCATCAAGGTTGTGTCATCTGCATATCTGAGGTTGTTGATATTTCTTCCGGCAATCTTAATTCCGGCTTGGGATTCATCTAGTCCAGCCTTTCGCATGATGAATTCTGCATATAAGTTAAATAAGCAGGGAGACAATATACAACCTGGCATCCACCAAAGGTGAAATAACATTCCTTCCACCTCTTTGCATCTCCAGCACTTATCTGATTCAGCCTTATACATCTTAGAAAGCCTACTTGGAGTTAAATACCATCTGTGAATCATTTTCAAGTAGTGCTCCTGAAATACTTCTCACTTTGTGTTATGCAGGAGTGGCTGGCATCACCCTCCCCAGAGGGATATCGCTGCTGCTTAGCAGGATGGTGTGGAGTCAGGGAGAACGGTGGTGGCTGGGACAGTGTGGTTACACCAGTGGAGCAGAGTTCCCCCCCCTAACCCTAACCCTAACCCAGCAACTGGTATTCAGAGGCAGATCCGCTTTTAAAGCCATCCAAGTGGGTGGCCATCTGTGTCTCCTGCAGAAGTGAGTTCCATAGTTTAACTAGGAGCTGTGGAAAGAAATGCTTTTCTTTATCTGTCCCGAATCTTCCAACATTCATCTCTGCTGCCCATGAGTTCTAGCATTACAAGAGAGGAAGGGGAAACGCTTCTCTCTCTGCTCTCTCTGTGCCATGCATAATTCTATAAACTTTTACAAATGGAAAACGGCACCCAGCAATGTGTAGTGGTGATAGGGAAGAATCTTGAAGATGAAGATGGAGAATATGAGCATGTCCTTGTACCTTGCAAGGTATGGCACCCATGGTTTCAACCCTAAATTCTATAGGCAGCTGGTGCTTTAGGTGACTTATAGCAGTAGTGGCTAACCTGTGACCCTGCAGAAGATGTTGAACTGCCGCTGAGGCTGATAGGAGTTGTAGTCCACAGCATCCAGAAGGCAAAGGATTGGGGAAGGCTGGGATAGTGGTTCCCCCAGAAGATATGGGGCAGCAGCAAAGGACTAGTTAAAGAAACACAGCCCTCAAAGGACTTCCCTTCCATCAACCTGAGATCAAGCCGTCTAAATCCTTTAATCCATGCTGAACTGACATTGCTGTGGGGAGCCACTACCTTCCTGCACTGATGCTCTTCTACATGTGCAACGTGCAGGTCACATGTGAGCATTTGTTGCAGTTCAGCCTCACTGCATTTCACTCTCCTAATTCTTTCCCACCAGCTCAGATTACATTCTCCCAAAGCAGGGGCCCAGATTGAATACATGCTCTTATACAAGGCTTCTCGCCCAATTGAAGACACATCTTAGCCGGCTAATGCTGAGAGTTGTAATTCGTGCTAAGCCATTTTTCTAAAAACAAAAACAAACCACCTATCTCTTCATCTTGGTGGTGTGTTCATTTGGATTAAACCTTGGTTGTAAAGTGGTGTTTTGGGACTTCTTTGGCAACATCTGTTACTGTTTAATTTCGCTTCTTTTGCAGAGAGTTGTCCTTTAGCCCTTGCTCCTTGGAATATTGGGAACGTCCAGAGTACAGCCTGAGATCTGGACAAAACAGGAATGGGGGCCACTCTTCTACCTTACAGGGTTAAAAATCCATCAGTACATTGGGTGCAAATTTCTCTCAACACTTTTGGTTGCATCGTTCCCTAACATGCACATTTTGTTTTGCAAAACAATTATTTCATCCACACTCATTCACAAATGTCCACCTCTTTTAGTCCAGTCCCTGTCCGCTCATTCGCAGCAATGAAGCTAGCCAAATTCATGACACCACATGATTTACCATATTGGTCACGGATCTGAGAGAGTGCAAGAAGGGAAGACAGAGAGTGTGAGACACCTTTTAGGTATGAGCTGTGCTGGATGTTAAGCCACCAGAGATCAAGCCTTGCCTTTCATTACTTTCCCATTACTGAGAACAATTACCTGGCAAAAATAAAATCAAAATCAAAATTACGTTGAAGCAAATGCCTTGCTATGCCTGCAGGGTCCTGAACCACAGCTGGGGAAGAGGCAGGCTGAATGGTGGAGGAGGATTGTTATTAAAACAAATGAATAAGCAGAGGGAATGTCACATCTTGCCCAGGGTTAGCTGGGCCCATTTATAAGTGGCTGATGAGTAGTAGGGATGATGGCAATTTTAGCAGTTGGCTTGTATTTATGGGGTGCTCTTCCTTAGAAAGTAGGCACAGCCCCATCACTGATAACTTTTTAAAGAACTTAGGTAGAGCAACCCTACCTGATACTGATGGGATTGGGAGTGGGTGGAGAAATTGGATTCAGTTCGCATTTAATGGCAAGCCTACCTATTTTGCATTTTCTGAAACAATATGTCAACTGAGACACGGCTGTACTTCCTAACAGTCTTCAAGGGTAGCTCCCTGGAGAGCACATTGCAGTAGTCAATATCAGAGGCTTTCAGAGCAGGGATAACTGAAGCCAGATTATCCTGGGATTGTGAAGGAGGTTAGAATGTGGCCTTTCTGCACCCACCCCCAGCATGCCTCATTTCTCCTGCTTGGCCAGCAAAGTTTTCTCAAAGCAGAACAGAGGACTTCCAAGGGCATGCACATTGCGCATGGCATGTCGCCCTTCCAGCATTTGCACCATTTTCTGAAGACCCTGCACTAATAAAGAGAGGATCACTCCTTTAAGATGTTTTGCCTTTAATTTGCTTTTTAACTGATTGACTCATTCTAAGGGGCTTCAATGTGCATTTTAATTTTATTTGATACAGCTTTTATTATGCTCTACTGCTCGTTGTAAGGGGTGTAATGTGGACTTTAATTTGATGTTGCAAGTTTTTATGTTTACACAGTTTTATGTTTACTTTCAACAAGCCTTCTAAATGGATTTTTTTCTACCCCAGTTGGCATTTATAATGGATTTGAAATTGTTTATATATATAATATGTGTGTGTGTGTGTGTGTGTGTGTGTGTGTGTGTGTGTGTGTGCAGTTGTTTTAAATATGCTTTTATTGGATCGTGAAATCACTTTGAGCGACTTCATGGGAAGCAATCTATAAATTAAATTGTTACTGTTATTAATTTCCTCCTCCTCCTCCTCCTCCTCCTCCTCCTCATGCTATGCAATTTTTTTGCACACTGTCTTGTGAGGGCCAATGCTCTGAAATATAATGGTTCTGGTTAATACAGGTCTGGAAAAAGTAAGCTTACCGTGCAACCCTAATGATATCTACTCATTCGAGTGTACTATTGAATCCTATAGGGCTTACTCACAAGTAAGTGGGGTTAAAGTTGCAGTTCTAGTGTTGCAGCCAATACTAGTCCTACTCAGCGTAGATCTATTGAAATGAATGAACATGACTAAGGCTGCAAATCCCAACCTCACTTACCTGAGAGTGAGCTGCACTCAGTTCAATAGAAGGTTATTCTGTTCTGAGTAAACACAGTCAGGCTTGGGAGGTTAGGTCTATTAATTTACTTGGGACTACTCAGAGTAAAATTTAGTTGGATTCAACTATTGGCTTTCAGATGGTTCTGTCTTTGTTTTGTTTTTTTATTTGTCAATTGAGCCTGAGAAGTCAAGCTTAGGGTGTATTCACAGTACTGCCTTAGAGCCATAGCGGTCAAGTTTTCCCTTTTCTTGTGAGGAAGCCTATTCGGCATATGGGAATTTCCCTTTAAAAAAGGGGAGAACTCGACAGCTATGCTTAGAGCGCAGCAAAATTGCCCCCACCCACCATGTGTTTCAGCTCTTCCCACCAATCTTCTTGCTGTTCACAGCTGCATGGCTTCATTGATATCAGATTTGTTTCTGTTTGTGTCCACACCAGGGACTGTAGACAGGGGCAGGTATGTCTTTAACTTGTGAGAAGGTGTTCACACCTTGGCTATGGACTCAGACTAGCTCGAGAAGCAATGTGCCAAACAGCAGTATTTTATAACAAAGTAAAGGATAACAAGTATGCATTTTGGATAATGTTGTGTGAATGTGGATTAAAAACCCAGCAATGAAATCGCAGTGAGTGCACAGTAAACAGCAGTGTGAACACAGCCTGAGTCATTCACCTGGGAGAGTGTGAGGCAACTTGGGGGAGTGTGTGGATATCACATTGCTCCAAACGCTAGCTGTGATTGAAATGTAAAACTTGAGAAGGTTGCCTCTGCAAATAGAAGGACTGGTACACAAAATCCAGCTGTCAACATGCAAATCGCCTACAAAATCTTCCTGGTGAGCAGCTGTTGTCACTGAGCCAATCATAATGCTAATTGGATTGGAGCGATTGAAGAGGGGTTAAAGAAAGTGACAAGGAAACAATTTGTCTTTTCCTTGTTTGGTTAAGCTTTCAAGATGTTTTTCCTTTCCCGCTTTCTTGAAAGGTCAATCCTGAATGCATTTCTTAAGTGAAATGAATCATATATCCAGCTACTCAAATAAGCAACCTCTTTCTAGGCCACTTTGCTTTTGGATATTCACACTAGGCATTAGAAGAGGGGTAGCCAATGTGCTCCAAAGACTGCGGGGAACCTTTGGCCCTCCAGATGTTGCTGAACTACAACTTCCATCACTCCTGGCCATTGACCATGCTTGCTTTGGTTGATGGGAGCTGTAGTTTCCGCACACATGCTGTGCATGTCCATTCCTAGGCAAATGTATACAGCAAAGGCAGCTGATGTGGCCCCTGTCAGATGGTGCTGAATTTCACATCCTTCCCTCCCTGACCATTCATCACGCTGCCTGGGACTGATTGCCAAAACATTCAGAGAGCAACACGCATACCCACCCTTCACCATCACCAAATGCAAAAGCAGTCTAGATGTCAAGTGCCAGGATGTGTCTAGTTCCCTGGTGAAGCATTGCTCAAAACATCTGGAGGGCTGCAGTTTGGGGATGCCTGCTCTGGAATGACGTTAAGTCATGCCCCAGAGTCCTTGTGGGAAATTACAATGGTGGATACCAGCCAGAACCACCCTGCTTCCATGGCTGGGAAAAGGAAAACTGGGGGTCACCCAATGCTGAGAGCACTGCAAAGCCCAGGTGGCTCCAGTTGGCGTTTGGGGTGGGACTTGCTGAGGGCCTAGGCTGGGATGGGAAAACACTTTTTTTAGCCACAAAGCCACTTTCCCTTCTGGATGACATTTCAAGAGCAACAATTGTGAATTTCACTTCTGTACAATAGGCTTGATTCTACACACATCCACAGACCGGTCTCTGTTCACCATCTGTCAGGCGGCAGTAAGCAAGTCCCACAGTGGGTTTCCAGGAATGTAGAAGACAAGGAAAAGTTCTTACCATCTGCTTTTTACTCCATATTTACACAGAGAGGCTTGGAACACAGCCTCTTGGGATAATGGCGTTGTCCTGAGTGAATCTCCGCAACCCACCCACCCCAGTCTCTCCCACTTCCTCATTCGTCATACTTATCACCTCTACGGGTGCTGACAAGGCCCCTCTGCCTTTGAGCTCTTTGCTTTCCTACTTTTAAGGCTCGCCGGGTTCTGGGGCAGGGTGGGCCTGGAATGCTTTCTAAAGACACTGTGTCCATCAGTTGTCACCCCCCTGGCGCTCCCTCTTCCTCCTCCTTCCCCATTATTTCCCAACTTTCCCCCTCATCTGCCTCTGAGCTGTGACCTCCCTCAAACCCCTGTTGTAATTCTGAGCTGCCTTCCTCTTCTCTAGAAGGGTTAGGCTGGGGAGGCTGTCTCCACCATTCCTCCTCTGCCCAGTCCCTGACAACATCCAAGCAAACAAGGGACATTATCAGCATCCAAGCAGACATTCCTGTCAGACAGACACACCCAAGGAGAGTGTGAAGAAGGGCCTGTGAAGGGCATGACCTATTGTAGTGAGTATGGTCTGTGGAGAGTCCTGGGGGACTTGATAGAGAGGTTCATCATCGCTGGTTTAGGCCATTGGGAATTGGCTGTTGATGCCAGGCCTGCCATCGACTTGGGTTACCCAAAACCGGGCTGCATCACTAAATCCCTGACACATTGCATAACTGATGATAGGCTTGGGAGTTGGCATGTGCAGTAAACCGTCTCCCTGCTCCCATCCAGAAGTGTTTCGCAAATGATCAGTGCCTTCACAAATGCTGGATTTATTATTGCCCTGTTGCTTCTCATTTCTGCTAGGTTACAATTAAGAGTTAGGGCCAAGGCTACTTTACAGTTTTGTTTGGTTTGATTGAAATCCCTGGCTTCCCCATCACATTATTAGACTAGAGGTAATAAAGTATGGCTAGGGAACAGAACTGCAAATATGACTTCGTTTTATGGGCACTTGTTCCTCCTTTGTGTAGGAACGGCAGAGAGACTCAAATCCAGCTCAGTCGTCAAAGTAAGGGCACATGTGGAAAAGGTACATCTCATTTGGGTCCTTGGCATTTCAGCCAAAGAAGAGGAACTGGTATCTCAGCCCACAGAGGAACATAGGAAAAGTGCTTGTACTGAGGCAATATCCATACTATACATTTAAAACACCATGATACCACTTTAAACAGCCATGGCTCCCCCCCAAGAATTATGGGAGCTGTAGTTTGCTAAGGGTGCTGAGGGTTGTTAGGAGACCTATACTTCTCTCCCAGAGTTACAATTCCCATAGTGTTTTAACAACCAATCCCAGGAAACTCTGGAAATTGTAGTTATGTGAGAGGAATAAGGGATCTCCTAACAATGTTCCCTTAGCAAGCTCTCTGCTCCCTGAATTCTTTGTGGGCAGCCATTTTTAAAGTGGTATTATGGTATAACAACAACAACAATTTATTATTTATACTCCGCCCACTGTGGGCAGCTCCCAACAGAACATTAAAAACACGATAAAAGATCAAACATTAAAAAGTTCCCTAAACAGGGCTGCTTTCAGATGTCTTCTAAATGACAGATAGTTATTTATTCCCTTGACATCTGATGGGAGGGCGTTCCACAGGGCAGGTGCCACCACCGAGAAGGTCCTCTGCCTGGTTCCCTGTAACCTTACCTCTTGCAGTGAGGGAACCGCCAGAAGGCCCTCGGCGCTGGACCTCAGTACCTGGGCTGAACAATGGGGGTGGAGACACTCCTTCAGGTATACTGGGTTGAGGCTGTTTAGGGTATTATGGTGGTAGGTGATTTTGCCTCCCTGGGTTCCACCATAACCAACAACCTCTCCTTCACCACTGAGCTGGATGAGCATATTGGCAAGGCAGTTATGGCAATGGTTTGCCTCTCCAAAAGGGTATGGGAGAATGTGATGCCAGTGTCCAATACCAAGATGAAGGTCTACTAGGCTTCCATGTTGAGCATGCTGCTTTATGGAAGTGAGTTGTGGAGATTCATTCCCCGTGTCTGCAGTCATGGGATTGCTGTCTATCACATGACGGTGTATGTTTTTCATTCCACAGAGTGGGAAGTGACAGAGACAGGATGTTTGTGTTACTGTGTTCCGTGAAGTGGGACTATTGTCCTTTGTTCTTTCTTTCTGATGTCTGATGCTAGAGAGAGAGGGAGCCATGTTGCAGTCTTCCGAGTGCATTATTTGTAAATAAATGTAGATTAGCCAAAATGCTGAGTTGCTGAGGTCTGTTACACAACTGCGAAGACTCTGCGGATTCCGAAGTGTGCTGATGTCTCCAAGGCATCAGTCTCTGTGATGTTCGGGCTAGAGAAAGCTTTTGAAGCTCCTGAATGATCGACCAGGAGGGAGAGAACATGCCAGTCGGACATGTGTCTCTACTAAGGTCCTACTCATGTGTAGGGCACTCCTAACAACTTACAACCACCAGAAGGGACAGATAAGCACCTTCCACATGTGCTGCATCAGGAAGATTTCGGGCTATAGTCCTTTCGAAGGACCTTGTGTAATACAATGGAATCTCCAAATACTCTATTGACTATTCTAAAATAATCTGTGTTATATATGTATAATTGGGGTTGGGTGGAAGAAAAACAGAAAACAGGGTATGGGGAATGGATTAGAGTAGCCTGAAAAGGGCATGGCTAGCTGAGTGGCTGGAATCTTGAACATGAACAGTCTATGCTCCAACATTTTGGGGCAGGCCCTGCTTGTTCACACTTAATTCTAGCTTCTCATTAAGGACAGAAATATAGGAATCTCTTTTATATCGAATCAGATTGTTGGTCCATTTAACTATGGGTAGCCTACACTGACTGGCAGCAAATCTATACAGATGCTGGGAATCAAAGCAGGGACCTTGTACACACAAAGCATGCACTCTACCCTGGAGTTATGGGCCTTCCTTTAAAACGGTGGAGGAAGGAACTTGGCATTCTGCATTTGTTTCTGAAAGTGCTGGGTGACAGTGTTTCTGAAAGTGGTGAGAGAAAAGCTTTTATCTCTAAGAGCATATGAAACAGCTTTACAGCTGCATCTTTTGTGGGTTTTTATATGTACTATTTTTTAAAAGCATCTTTTTGGAACAGAGATTCAACAAGCCCAAGAAAAGAGCTTAGATATTAAAGAATGCATCAAGGAGGGTTGGTGTTTTGCTTTAGAGCTGGGGAACAATCTGTTTGGAATGTGCAATAAACCTCCCAGGGCAGAGAGAGACTTTGCTGTGTTAAACTCTGCCAGTGGAGGTGTGACAATTACATTGGACTTCCAAAGTTGTTGTTTTTAAATAAGATATAGAGCTGAGCAAAATTTTGTTCAACTAGAATTGAAAGGATTTGGGGAAAAGGTTGCCTGTCTTCATCCCCAGTGCTTTTGTGTGTGTGTGTGTGTGCTGTGATGTATTTTACAGTCCTGGCAATTACAGTGTTGATGTTATTCAGAAGCTAAGTAGCTGGAGAACAGCACCATTCCCTTCCCATCAGCATCCTGATTTCTGACTACGTAGGGCTGGGAGAGAAAATTCAGCTTGGGATTCAACGCAGACCTGCAAAAAATATTGCACTTCCTGAGCCAATACGTGAACCGATTACACAACTCTCTTTCACAATTCACACTTGTCTGAATTCTGCGATGCACCCCTTCAACCAAAAAATGTGTACAAAATGTCTAGATTAGTGAAAAGTGCATGCAAAAGCCAGCATCAGAGTGAAAATAACGTACAAACAGGACTTCAGCTAGAGAGAAATTGCTTGCAAAAACACATATGCCAAGCTCACAGTTATAAGGCCTGTGGTTAATGGGAAGCTTCCCCAGCACGAATGACCTCCAAAAAGTGTTGCTATCTTCATTTTTGCTCGTTGAATGTGAGGGGGGAAAAAAACAAACCTGAGCTCAATCTGTAGCCCAGCTTTAATTCTGCCACTTCAAATGTCTTCTAGCTCATTCTGCACTGTGCGTAGACCAGGTCTTTGATGAGCCTGTACATGTGGACTATTGGGGGTGGGATGGGGAATCTGGGTCATGCATGCAACTCATCAGTGTAAAGGAGCCCGCCAGTATAATGCTAGCAGAAGAACAGACATGTGGGTTTCTCCAGGTTTTTTGAGATGCTTAGGGCTTGTTCACGCATGGTTGCAGATCATTTGGTTTCTTTCCACTTGGTAGGGAGCTGAATGTATGACCAGACTCTACTGTAGAAGGGTTGCATCTGATGTGCTTGGATGGCTCCATCTGTGGTGATGTGCCTGTGATGTCTCATTTACTCTTGCAAATTGTTTCCTGATGTTGCAGTCCTCCAGTAATCAGAGGCATCTGCTCTCGGGAATGCCAGATTCTGTAAGTGGACTGAAGTGAACAACTATCCTTCCAATGGAATCAGTGTGCTTTTGCGAATACGAGTTTCCCTTCTGCCTCTCAATTGGAAATGTTCTATGGAAGCAAGAGAAGAGATACCATGGAGAGAGTAGAGCAGGGACTCTTGAAACCAGAGCTGGGGGGAGGTACAGAGGGACCTTTGTGAAACAAATAACAATTGTTGGGAATCACAAAGGAAGAGAGTGATGTTGCTTGGAATGGAGGAGGAATCTGCAAATGCTGGATTCCAAAGCAGACTCACCTGATTCGAATCAGATATGGATCACAACCCAGATTGAATCATGAGTCCCCTTCAGAATCCACAACCCTGTGGATCCCTCTATGAGGTACCTGAGAGCTGCAGTTCCCAAAACACTGAGCAAAGGGCTGGCAATGCCCCCTCTGCTGTGGTTCCCAAGCACTCAGGAGCCCATGGATGTTGGGTGCTTGGGAACCCCATGAAAGAGATTTTGATAGGTGGGTGGGACAAGCCCTGCCAATCATGCAACATCATAATGGCATCATGTGGTTTATAGGTGAGTTGCCCTGCTGTACTATATTCAAGGTGCATGGCAGAAAGGAGCCCTTCATGCTAGTTGCTTGAGACTCTCAACAGCTGGGTGACCTGCTCGGCAGCATTTGAAAAAAAAGTTGCTATACAAAGGCAGTTTTTTAAGCCCTAGAACCACCTTGTAAGCACTTTTTTAAAAAACCAAAAGATTTCTACATATTCGTATTTCTTTCCACTTCAAAATCAGCAGAGAAATGGAACGGGGTGGACTTTGCTACATTCCCAGGCAGAACAAGGACAGACCAGACTTCAATGGGTCCATCTGACCCTAGCTGTTGCATTCAGGTCCTGCTTTCAGACATTTGGTTTGCCACTGTGAGGACAGGGTGCTGGGCTAGTGTGAGGCTTCAGGGAATTGGCTTCCTCCCTTGTGGCAGTAGATAAGCAGAACAAAGGAAAAGGAGTCTTCTTACCAGTTAGAAACTTTAATAATCACAGTGAGAGAACAAATAATGCATCTCCTAGAAATGGTGGTGCTCCCAATTAAGGAAACCACCCCCTGTTGTCCCTATTAATCTCCGTCACTTCTATGTCTTGTAATCTGAGCTTGTACCCTTTGTGCTTTCTGTTCTCCCATTTTCTGAGCTCTCCTTGGTTTTGGAGAAGGGTGGTGGTGAATGCTGTCCAGAGACTGTGAACCTGTTAACCCTCTCTCTTCTAGTGTTTCTTCTCCTAGCTGTTCCCCATCCAGTATTTCCCAGCTTCTGCCTTCTGAACTATGTCCCTCTGCAAACCACTGTTCCAAATCTATACTGTCCTCCTGCTCCTGGGAAGATTCAGGATCCGGATCAGCAGCAGGGGGAGGCGGAGGCTCCCACTCAGTGCAGACCTCCCCTAATGACAGCTCATTAGGCTTGTGGCTTTTATTTATGCAGCACTGCTACAGACTGCAATGCATCTGGTCCAGACATCACCTGCTTCTGAATGAACAAATGGACTATTTGAGTACAGAGCTGGTGTTCCCACAAAGTGATTTTTAGGTGGCACGGCATTGTCTAGAGAGAGAATAATGTTTGCTATAGCAACTTCCTTTCCCGGTGTGACTTGGTGGTGACTCCTGCATCAGGCAAGTCTCTAGGGAAGGGTCAAGGGGCCAGCAGCCAATCCTAGCATTAGTGAGAGATTGTGGGCAAGTAATCCCAGACATTGAAGATGTAAGCCTTTGGTTGAGTGAATAGAACCTGGGAGCTAGGGTTAAAGAAGCTCAGGATTTGAACCTGGCACTCGCTTCTCCCCCACAAACAGTAGACTTGCTGCCATTGATAAGGGAATTGGGGGGGGGTGGTTCATCAGGGCCCATTGGGTTTCAGCTGGTCTCAGCACCAAACTCACTTGGTAAAATAAAATGTATTGTATGTTATTGTTGCATTGTTAATATTTTTCTCTGAGTAGACTCACTGAAACTAATGGACCTAACTTAGTTACAGCAATCCATTTCAGGGGTCTACTCTAAGTGGGACTAGCAGTGGTTATAGCCAATGGTTTTCATTATTGTTTTATGTTGTTTAGTCATGGTTTGCTGCACTGCTTTTGGAAGATGAGCATAGTGTACGGATAAATCATCATCATCATCAGACCAAGTGGGTGGCAGGGGTCCATGGGCCAGTTAGACTACCCCCATGGGGCACTTGTGTCCCATAGGCCTTAGGCTGCTGACCCCTGCTTTAAGGGAGGGGTGTCCAAACTTTTTTCCAAAGAGGGCCAGATTTGATGAAGTGAACATGCGTGAGGGCCGACCATAGGTCAACCAAAAGTTGTTGAGCTTTTTTTAGAATCTTACCCCAGGAAATAAACTGCCACAGGGACCGGATTAAAACAACTGAGGGCCGAAACAGACTTTGGACATGCCTTTGGAAACATCCTCAGCCAGCCAAGACTCACTGGGAGCTCTCCGACGTGCTGATCAGACTGCCTGGATTTGTAAGCTTTTTGATTATCCCTGTTGTGCCTGCATCTGCCCTGACTCTACTGTACATGGCAAGTAGAATCAGGCAACTGTGACTATACTTAAGGGGTGGAGAGCCTCTGGATATGAGGCTGGATGCCACCTGCATGTCCTCAGGCCCTCTGAGTCCCCTCAGGCACACCTAACTGTTCAGAAGGGAGCAGCAGAAAGGGAAAAGGGGCTTGGATGTTTTGCAAAGTGTGCAATTGTCTCCTTCCTCTGTGAGAAGATCTGCTTTGAGGAGATCAAAGCACAGGGGGGAGCATCTCAGTGCGGAGAGAAAATTTTGTTCCTAATAAATTTACAGAAAGCCATTAATCCATTTTGTAGTTGCATACATGCAGGGTTTTTCTGTTTTTGTTTTGAAGTGAAATTGCATTTTGAATTTTGAGGTTGTGAATAACTGCAAGGCAGGGTTTGCAGTTCAGCTGCGCATTGGTGTTATTTACATTCTTCTGCTGGGACTGCCGAGTCTTCTTCTTCTTCTTCTTCTTCTTCTTCTTCTTCTTCTTCTTCTTCTTCTTCTTCTTCTTCTTCTTCTTCTTCTTCTTCTTCTTCTTCTTCTTCTTCTTCTTCTTTTGCCTTTTGTGCAGTCAGGACCACTGAGAGGTTTGTTTGTTTTAAAATTTAGTTATTTATAAATGTTTTCAAATAAATAAAGTTTCCTGGAGATCATTTTTATTTATTTATTATACAAACTTTGAAAAGAAAATCTATGGCAAAAATGGGAGGTGACACTTGAGTGAAATGACATGACACCATTTCCATGGGAAATAGCTTTGCGTCTGTGCCTCATTTGGGTTCAGTCCTTCCCGCTCCTGGAGTGCTGCTCCCAACAGTTTTCCACAAGGTTAAAGTAGGACTTGGTCTTGAAAAGGTCCACTACCTCGCTGCACTTGCTGTGACTGTGCCTAGCTAATGGGATGCAAAGTGATGAGCATTGCAAAAACAGGATTCTGGGGTGCTGCACTAAATCCCCGAGGTACGGCAGATCAAAATAAATCAAAATAAATAGCAAATACTTTGCAGTTCATTGACCCCTTTTTATTGAGCCAGTTCTGTTGTTGAAATACAAATGTTCCTTGTCTAGATTTGTGTTTTGCCACCAATGCCCGCCCCTACTCCAGACACTGTGACCTAAGTAGGTCAGATATCACACCGGGGAAGCTGAGGGGGCCACCTGACTCACATGGGGGTAAGGCAGTAGTAAACAACAATGCAGAAAGCGGTTGAACACCAGACACACCAAAATGACACACATGCCTCAGTTGCTGATGTCCCAAAGCTTGTTCACACAGGAACTGCCACCCGAGTAACGCTGGGGAATTCCTGGGACATTGATATGTACAATAAGGGGCAGTTCAATGTGTGCCTTTGTTCGCTGCTGGAGTTCCTGAGCGGATGTAGCAAGGCTTTAGCTGGCTCCCCAGGGTTCCAATGTCAGAACGGCGAGGAAAATACAAAAGAGAAGGGAGCCTTCACAATTCAAGGAAGGCTTTTGTGCTATCGGAGAATCCTGATTTGAACTTGCAGGCTTCCTTGGATTTGTGTTGCTTTGGCACGGTGGAGCAACGAGGATAAAGAGTGACTCTCCCTGCAGTGGTACAACTTTCTGTTGATTATGAGGAGGATCGAAAGGTAACCCATGCATGAGGTGCTACCAACTTTTCATTTCTGTCTCCCTATCCAGAGTTCAATTGGGTGCATGAGCTAGAAGGGCAGCTCATATTAGAGAAGCAAGTTAATGGGTTTGCCATTTTTTGCTTATCACAGAGAGATAAAACAGTAATAACCAGATGAGCAATGCATGAAAAACCACAATATTCCCATTTCTGTTGCTGAGCAGTACTGATTACTTTGTGATTAAGCTCTTACTAGCAGAGGTCTAGAGTCCTTTCCCAGTACTGTGGCATTCCCATCTCCTTGCCTGGCAAGAGCTGGAATAAATTGACTGCTTCAAATCTGCAAATCAAAATCAAATATCTGTTCCTCTGAATGAATAATTGAATTTAAATTTGGTAGCCAGTGGCATATTCACTAAAAAACAAAATTAAACAAAAACAGTACCTTATACAACGTGTTGTACTCCATCACTTCAATACTTCCATTATCTGCTAAAGTGGAGCCTGATATTGGCTCATCAAAACACCAAGGGTGTGCACTGGTCACAAGATTCAGTTTTTATCTGTAGCTTTGGAAAGCAGCTGTGAGGGACAGGAGCTATAGACAGCCCCCTCCCATCTTAAACACGAGCTCCTCACCCAGCGGAAGTGGGAGCGGGGAGGGGGATGTTTTGAGCGGGGAATCAGGAAGCAGAAGCCCGGGCTCAGGCAGGATAGCTGAGCCACGGCGCCGCTTGGGAACGGAAGGGGGAAGCAGGGAAACCGCGGGAAGAAGACTGATCCCGGCGACCCCGGAATTGCGTAAGAAGCGCTGAGGGCGGAGATTTAGTATTCCCAGGCTACTTTGCTGGAGAAAGACGCGGGAATCTCCATTCGGAGGTTCTGCGCCAGACTGACAACATGTACTGCCATCCTGTATATAGCACTCTTTTAGCACTGTAAATAGACTGCACCAATAAAAGGATAAAATGCAGAGCTGTGAGAAGTCGTTACTCTAGAGTAGCCACCACCACCACTGTGACAGCAGCTCAAATCTGTTTTGGAGCCACTCTGTAGCTTTCCAGTTTGATTCATAATTTGAGACAAAATGATATTTGTTGAGAATGAAGCTCCCCCATCTTCACTAAAATGAAGAATCTAAAAGAAAAGACTATCTATATATTTCTTTTCATATGAGCGGATGAAATTTGCAGGCACATTAGTTCCTCCAGGGTGTATTAAGCCAGCCAAATGTTAGGAGATACAACTAGGGTTTAGTGTGTGTGTGTGTGTGTGTGTGTGTGAGAGAGAGAGAGAGAGAGAGAGAGAACAACACTTATAAAGTTTCATTTAGAAAAGAAAGAAAAGGTATTTTGTTTTCTGCCAGCATGTGATGCAATTTGCAGGCATATTCTGCCTTTATGAGGGGATGGAGCACACCAAATTTCAGAATGATAGTTGAACCAGTTCCCCTGCAAGGAAAGCATTACCATTTTGGAGTGGATACAGTAGTAAACATAGGGGGTAATGAGAGTGGGGAAAAGAGCATGAATCTTCAGGAAATACTAGGATGGGGAAACTGCCAATGCACTCCAGCAAGAACCTTATGTTGTTGGACTTTTGCTCCCTGCTGGATTTTTGGGGATACAACCCCTTCTCCCTCAGGGAGGGAGATACCTGTATCACCATTGACTTGTATAGAAGAAGGGGTGATGCGGGGGGTGGTGCTGGTGGTGGTGGTGGTATTATCTATGTGAAGAACAAACGGTTTTTAATATTTAGGTCAACATTTCTCCTCCATCAATGTGAATGGAGTGTCCTGGGAAAATAATTGACTGTACAGATCATTTCTCTAGCCAGTTTGGTTTTGCTTTGATTAAAAAATAAATGCAGTGGGTTTTTTTGGGGTGGGGAACACACCCAAGTCCACAGAGCAACTTGGAAGTTTAGAGAGTCAGTGATCTGGCTTGAGATGTCTTTTCAACTGTGCAGTCTGGTAATCCAGGAAGTATACAGAACCACCGTAGATCCCTACAAAATACCTAGGAAATAATGAATGGAGGAAGCAACAGAATGAACACTGATGTGTTAATCAATGGCCCAACCGTCTACAACATAACAAAGATATGTGCAGTTAACTTTTCAAAATTATTTAAAGCCAACACAGGCTGATTAAGAAAACATCAACCCTGTAAAAGACATTCAGTCTTAAGAATTCACTTCAGAACCAAAGCAATTCACACCCAAATATCACTTTGCAGTTGATGCCTCTCCTGTGGGTACTCTGTTCATAGTTGTAGGGGGGACTTAACATTTGCAACTACGTGCAAAAGTCAACAATGTTTGTGATCAGGCGCCTTTCTCCCCCTTCTGGCCATTCCTACGGTTCAGCTAAAATTCTGTAGTTGTGACCTGGGTCACTTCTGAATGCAGTTCATCCACTGTGCGTCCACGGGAGCCCCTCTTGTGGCTATCCATGTCTAGTCATGCCGACTTATTGAGGACTTCAGAAGGAGTGCAAGTCGAGACACGCTCTCGTGTGGTGTTCCGGGCCCGGCTGAAGCTGCTCTGCTCCATATGTGACCGGAAGGGGAGGCAGAATTCTCGGAAGCACCTCTTGAAGTTCTCATCCAAGAAAGCGTAGAGGACAGGATTGAGGCTGCTGTTGGTGTAACCTAGGGCAATGCAAAAGTGGAGGCTGGCCATCACGTAGGGGTTCTTCTTGTCGATGCCCACGAGGGTCCAAACAATGACAAAGATTTGAATGGGTGTCCAACAGATGATGAAGGCAGCTACCACCACCAGCACCATGCGTGTGATACGACGCAGGTTGCGGTCCTTCTCCTTGGAGCCTGAGAGGAGGCGGACACTCTTCAGGCGGAGAATCATGAGCCCGTAGCAGATGGTGATGACCAAGATGGGAACCAAGAAGGCAAAGATGAAGACACAGATCTTGGTGACTGTGTCCCAGTAGATCTGAGGTTCAGGAAACTGCAGGAGACACATCACGATGCCACCTGCAGGAAAAGGAGAGGAAGAGAGTGAGGTGGCTTTCATTTAGCAGATGGAGAAACGGAGATAGGTAGGTGTCCAGCTTGGACATTATTTCCCAAGGCTCCATCAGCACAGGTGCTGATTTTCACTGCCATCTGTTCACTGAAGCAAATGTAGGAATATCAGGACTCGCTGATATTGTAACTCCTAACTCATGCCAACATAATGGAGTATTTCCAAGAGTGTCTTGTATATGACTCAATCAACTAACTGGAACTCACAAAGCGAATAAAGCAGATTTCATTTTTTAACACTAATAGTAATATTAATAATACGAGTAATACTACTACTGATATTAATAGCAGCAGCAGCAGCAGCAACAACAACAACAATAATGCAAGTGGAAACTCTTCTCCATGAGCCTACAGGCTCTCTCCCTCACCACCCAAGCCTGCCTCCCTGTCACTGGCAGAGGAAGAGGAGTCTGCCCCCCGGTGCCAGAGCATGAAGCTCCGCCACTGCTCCCTGTCATGATCTTTCAAATACTTTCAGCCCTCTTCTGGTTTTCTGGATGTGGCCAGCCAAAGAAGGAAGGGAAGTTTACCTTTCTCTGCTCCAGCACACAAAAATCAAGATCATTGCCAGACCCTGATACTGCCTCCGCCACCTATCTTCCTGCTGCTTCCTCCAACCTAACTTGCCTGCTGGCCTGGTTGCTTGCTCACTGCTAGCAAATAGGCTTTAAAGACTTAAGGCAAACGTTAAACAGTAACTCTAAGCAACTTCGTCCACAGTGTCTCACCCATTTCTCAGAACGAGGTACTGAGCACTCATGCCTTTGTTGGCAGCTACCATGCAGACTGGAGGAAAGCAGCAGGGTGGGGCAAAAGTTGGTAGGGAGAAGTGGTGGCAGAGCTAGCAAGCTAACCAACCAACTGGCCGGCTAGCTGTCACTCCCAATTCGCCATCTCAGCCATGTGACTCATTGTGCTCCCCACATCCAGGAGGGGAATCTTCTCTGGCTCAGAATCAAAATCTGAGATGGAAAAGAATTTGGGACTTTCAATACGTGTATTTGAGGTGGAACAGTATGAGCCCATGAGACTTGCATTTCCCATTCCAGAAATTGGAGTCTCTGGAACCATGCTTTTAGATAGCTCCTTTTCCTGGAGTTTAGACAAGATCATGGTGGTGGTATTTAGTGCCCTGTGTTTTAGAACTAACTCCCCACCCCCTTGTTGCTCTTGGTGGTTCTTCAGATCCACATCCTGATGACTAGATGGTTGAATTTACGTTAAATGGGTGATGTATGGTTTTAAATAGGCAACCAGGTTGGGAATATGGTGTGCAGAGAAGGTTCTTTAACTTAAAAAACACCACCACCAAATGCTATTTTATCCTCTGCCAAAGTCCCATAGGAACTATTTTGGGGAGGGAGACATTTTCTATCTATTGCAGAAAGGAAGCTGCTATTTGTGGTAGAACATTTTTCAAAACTGTGCTGTGAAGTCTGCGAAGGTTGCTTCATGACTGACACAGGGACTAGCCAATTAGTATTGTGGTGTGGGGAGGTGGCCTCATGCTTGAAACAGTACTATGCTAATATGCCTTCCACTGAAAATGGACAGATCCAGTGTTCCCTAAGCTTAGTCCAAGTCAGAAGGTTCTACGTGTGTCCAAAAATGTGGTGAGAGAACTTTTGCAGCAGACTCACTGATAAAATCACACACATCTATGTACAGCCTTATGGGCATCTCTGGCTGTGGTTTATAGAGCAGGAAAGTGGCGCCTCCCAAAGCCCACACAAAGGAGGATTGACTGGAATCTGGCAACAAGACACTTGCCTTGAGATCGAGTAACAGCCATGATCATGATGGGCACCCCAATGACAGACGAAAGAACCCAGATGCAAACATTGATTAACTTCGCTTTTGCTGGGGTCCGGAAATCCAATGCCTTGACTGGATGGCAGACGGCTATGTACCGGTCCACGCTCATCATGGTGAGGGTGAAGATGCTCGTAAACATGTTGTAGTAGTCAATGGAGAGGACAACCTTGCAGAGCAGCTCCCCAAAAGGCCAGGTCTCCATCAGGTACTTAGCACTCTGGAAGGGCAGTGTGCTAGTGGCCAAGGCATCTGCCAAGGCCAAGTTGAAGATGTAGATATTGGTGGCTGTTTTCATCTTGGTGTATCTGCAGGGAGGAGACAAAGGGGAAAGTGTGTCAACTGCAAATTATGCTTGCTCTCTGCCCAGGAAGCATGAGTGTTTCCTGGTCTGGGTGAACAAAGGCCCCCAAGCTGTCAAATTTATCGGCTTTGTTGTTGTACCGTTGTTTAGCTGGTGTGAAAAAAGAAAGAGGCTTGCAATGAATGATACAGTTAGTTCAAAATAGTATGTGAAATTCAGGCCCCCACCTCTGGGGATGGATTTATCATTCTTCCTCTGGTCTCTGTCAGTTTCAAATGCATTCATTTATACATCTGGTCCAATAGCATTAATCTGGTTTGTCTAATTAAAAAAATGCATGAATATCCATATTTTTTTCCACAAATGCCGCATTGCTAAACCAGTACACATTTTAAATATGTGTCTCATTACCTTTTAAAGCAGAGAACTGCATCACAAAGTTTGGAGAAGTGCAAAATGGCAAGGATAGCTCTGCATTTCAAGCCTGCACATTAGTTCAGGAGGTGTCAGCCAAGTCAGTTCATACTGAACTTGGGAAAGAATTAATTCCATATGCACCCTCCCCTCCTAATCCCTTTTGGTAGGACTTTGTAAGTCAATACAAGGACCATGAACTTGGCTGGGTAACAGATGGGTAGCTGATGCAGCTGTTCTAACAACACTGCTACATTTTCTCAGCCAGAAACTCCCATCAGCAGTCTGGTCACTGCATTCTGCACCAGCTGGAGCCTCCAAACCAGACCCAAGGGCAGCCCCACACAGAGCACATTGCAGTAAACCAGCCTTGAGGTTACCAATACATGGACCACCGTGATCAGGCTATGTTGTACCCCCTCTGGCGGAGGGAGTTTGCTTCTGAATACCAGTTGCTGGAAATCACAGGAGAGGAGGGTGATCTGGGCACCCGAGGCTGGGAAAGGCTGGACTAGCCTTTAGAATAAGGAGCCAGTGTGGTATAGGGGTTAGAGTGTTGGACTAGGACTCGGGAGACCAGGGTTCAAATCCCCACTTGGTTATGAAGCTCACTGGGTGACCTTGGGCCAGTCACCTCTCAGCCTGACCTACTTCACAGGGTTGTTGTGGAGATAAAATGAGGAGGGGGAGAACTGTGTGCACCACTTTGAGTTCCTTGTTAAAAAAAAAAGGTGGATATAAAGGCAATAAAATAAATGCAATAAATAAATGTTGGCGCTGGAAGACCCTACTCCATGTAACCATCTGGAAGACTTGGAGACTGTTGCTGTTTATTAGCCCAAACTTATTCACAGGGCTGTCAGGAAAGATCCAGTGTGTGTGTGTGGGGGGGGGAGGCCACTGAGCCCTTTGGAAGAAGGATGGAATGAAAATGCAATATATTTTTATTGAAACATGGGGAAGGAGAGTGAAGAAATGACTATAGTTTCTCCTCCACAGCCTCCTTATTGTTCTGCCTCTTTCCCTCATCTTTTGCCTTTATTCTTTCATATCCTTCCTTCCCACATTAATCTCTCCTAGAGGGAATATATCTGACCAGAACTTTGATTTTCTTCTCTCTCTGTTTTTACCACCAGGATCCATTTCCTTCATTTTACTGTCTTGGTGAACAAGAACGTATCCATTAAATATGGATTTGAATGCTTGAATTATTCAAGGAAGCAAAGGACTCAGTTTTCCCTCCATCATTGCAGGGGGAAAGTTGAACATCTCAAAGATGCTGCCACTGCAAATGACCAGCAGTTTCTGCTGTCACATTGGAACCACTGCTTTCTTTTATTCAAGGCCAATATGCACACTTAAGAGCAGCCTGAACCACTAAGGCTTAAAAGCCAGCAAGTATGTGCCAAAATCTGGGTGGCATTTTTAAGAGGGTTAGAAGGGATAGTTTTGCATTTCCAATAAATCAGCTGGACTACTCAAAGTAAAGCATAGAATTGCAAGAGAACTCAGAAGTCAACTAATCCAACCCCCTGTTTATTTCTGGAAGCCGACTGCTACAGCAATCTTGAAAGGTGGTCCTCAAGCTTCCGCTTGAGAAACTTCCAATGAGAAACATCGCTTCCTAGGCAGTCTGTTTTACAATTTCACTGTAAAAACTGCCATTATCATTAAACCTTGGAGGATTTTTTTTTTAAAAAAAGATTTATAGCCTGCATCAGTTATTCTTTTTCTTTCATTTGTCTAATTTTTTTTAAAAAAATTTTTTTGGCCCTGTTCCTTCTTCCCATGAATATTGTTAAGGACCCATTAAATCCTGGATATCGGTTTTCAAAAGCATCATCACCAGAGCGGCTGGAAAGCAAAGCAGAAAACCCAGGATTCAGTTGCTTTTGGAAAGGCAGCATTTACGATATACTGTACATATGAGAATGTTCCAGCATGTATCTCAGTTATATACACAAAGAGGGGAGTGGTAACAATATCGATCTCTCTGTACATTGTGACAAAATGACTAGGCTATCTTGACACACATGCACACCAACCATCAGGAATCACTTTAGAACAGAAAAATAAATACGGTAAGTACTGTTCCACCATTCAAGCCCACTCATGCAGTCATCAGATAGCTTTGCTGCATTTTGCTAAAAGCATTCATCTTAAGGCTTATCAGTATTTGCATAGATAACTCTCACCTGCTTCCAGTGGGCATGTAGGAAGGACAAGAGGACCCCCCCCCCAAATTAAATAGCCACATTCATTGTCCTGACCCCAATAGTCCAAAATCCCTCTGCATGCAAGGAAGGATAGATCAATCTGCCAGTTTAGATTTATCTCAGTTTCTCATTTTCCCAGTATAAAATTCAGCTCTCCACAGTTCCACATTGGTTTGCGATTTATAAAATTTAAAAGTCCCCATTAAAATGTGTCAGCTTTCTTTTGGCAAGCAATTTCCCCTGATATAATGCATGTTCACGAATGCTTGTTTTTGTACACAAACTTTCCCCTAATATATGCATCCTTGCACATAGGACAAGGTGAATTTTTGCAAAATTCTGAGAAGTGGAAATTTGGGACGGGGGTGGGGAAGAGCTGGCTTTCAATTCTCATGTTGTTT
Source organism: Zootoca vivipara (assembly GCF_963506605.1). Taxonomy (NCBI): domain Eukaryota; kingdom Metazoa; phylum Chordata; class Lepidosauria; order Squamata; family Lacertidae; genus Zootoca; species Zootoca vivipara. The sequence continues at coordinate 33,514,410 of NC_083281.1, read as the reverse complement.
TGCCACATGAGGACTAAGTAGGTTTGCCTTTAAATGTCAGCAAAACTGAATTCCCCTCTCATTCCTACAAGTGAGCACCTGTTGCGCTGAGGGGGGGGGGGAGGGTGTCCCTTGGCTGAATTCACATGTTAGAAAACAAACACAAAAAACACCACATTCCTTTTACACTGCACTACCTGTTACATTGTAGAACAGTAGCTTTTGGATAGCTATACTGCCATGCCACGCTGCATTTCAAATGGTCGGAAAGAGCTGTCTGTTGCGAGACTGGCCCCAAATTTCATCACGTGGAATTGCAAAATAAAATTTTCTGCGTTAACAGGGTTGCAAACTGATCTTTCTCTCTCTGGAAACAATGATCACAGAAACGAGTGCTACACTTCCAATAGATTTCACCAGGCTTCCAGAAGTGGCTTTTCCATTATGTAAAAGATAACATAAAACACAGAAATTAACGGGGAAGGAAATGTCAGGGGAATGGAAGAAAGGGCCATCTGCTTGCAGCCCCTTTCTATGCATTGCTACAATTGCCCCTAACGGAAAGCACCTTTTGTGTCCTTGGAGAGCCCCGACTCTCAGTTTTTGCACAACTACACAAACAAGGGCCTCTGTGCATGCTGTTGCTGTTGAAGAGGTGACTGTTGGTGAGGCCCACATGCCAGTGGTGTGCAAGAACAGAGGCCAAAGCAGCAGCAATGTACGGTGTGTGTGTGTGTGTGGTTTCTGTCCACACTCACACAGCCCTCTCCACGCAGGCAAACGAGAGGCACTAGCAGAGTTCAAAGACTTATTCCAGCCCGGCAAAAACATTCAAGGAGGGTGAGAAACAGGGCCAGTGAGGGATGTGGCTGGGGAGGGTGTGTGACCTGAGGAGAGTCCCAAAAGCCAGGTAGAGAGGCTTGGGGGGGGGCTGCATCTGACCCCTGAACCTGAGGTTCCCCATCCTTCCCCTACACAAAAGCTACTTCAGCTCCAAGAAAGGTAAAAAGGTAAAGGACCCCTGAATGGTAAAGTCCAGTCAAAGGCGACTATGGGTTTGCAGCGCTCATCTCGCTTTCAGGCCAAGAGAGCCAGCATTTGTCCACAGTCAGCTTTCCGGGTCATGTGGCCAGCATTACTAAACCGCTTCTGGTGCAACAGAACACCGTGATGGAAACCAGAGCGCATTGAAACACCATTTACCTTCCCACCACAGTGGTACCTATTTATCTACTTGCACTGGCATGCTTTTGAACTGCTAGGTTGGCAGGAGCTGGGATAGAGCAATGGGAGCTCACCCCATCACAGGGATTCAAACCACCAACCTTCTGATCAGCAAGCCCAAGAGGCTCAGTTGTTTAGACTACAGCGCCACCCGCATCCAATAGCACTCCAATAGCTATCTGTACAAGAAAGACCAATCCTTTTATAGGATTTTATGTTTAGGGGAGAGTAAAGGCTATTGTGTGAGAATTCACAAGGAAGAAGCATCAAAATTGCTTCAAGAGTTATCTCCCCTTCCCTCGCCCCCCCTTTCCTTTGGCAAAAAAGAAATCATTTCCCCTCTATCTTTGCAGCTGCAGCACCAGCCACAGATTTCCACTCTCCTTGTCTCTTCTTTTTAATCTAATTCCCCTTGACTAAATAATTATGATCAATTGTTTTATTGTCTGCCAGGTTTGCTTTCAGAAATCTCTTTGGTAACCATGGGGAACTGATCGCCTGGAAATTTCCTGATTAACAATAATCGCTTGAAGTTTTACAGTTCTCTCCAACGATGTTACAAGCATTGCATAACAAAGCCCACAACATTCTGATTGTTTTGCCTGCAAGAGAGAAATAGGGGGGCAGGCAGGCAGACGGGTTTGGGGTGTGTGTGTTATTGTTGAATCTCATAATAAAACCAGAAGGGACTTGTTCCTTCCAAATGCTCAGCTTCTGGTCTTTTAGCATTCGCGTTTAAATCTAATCTTAACATGACTGTGCCACCCCTACTTGTAAATGTTGTCAGGGCGGCTCACACAGCTAACAAACACAACCAAGACAGCACCAAATAAGGGAGAGGTCCAAACCCCCTTTGTGATGGGGGAAGCAAGAAGTTGGATTGGGTGCTGGTGTCTCCACTGGGTGGAGGATGAGGGGTAGTGGGAGGCTCTAGTCGGAGGACCCTCTCCCCCTCAGGGAAGCCTCAGAGGGGGAAGGATCAGAGCCAGGGCAGTGGTGATGGGACACGGAAGACAGGTCAGAGGATGAAGTTGGGGGCAGAATGGTTGGATGCTGAACAAGCAACAGGCTTGAGTGAGGGAGAGAAGAAGAAGAAGAAGAAGAAGAAGAAGAAGAAGAAGAAGAAGAAGAAGAAGAAGAAGAAGAAGAAGAAGAAGAAGAAGAGTAGTAGTAGTAGTAGTAGTTTGGATTAGATATCCCGCTTTATCACTACCCGAAGGAGTCTCAAAGCGGCTAACAATCTCCTCCCCCTCCTCTCCCACAACAGACACCCTGTGAGGTGGGTGGGGCTGAGAGACTTCAGCGAAGTGTGACTAGCCCAGGGTCACCCAGCAGCTGCATGTGGAGGAGCGGAGACGCGAACCCGGTTCCCCAGATTACGAGTCTATAATAATAATAATAATAATAATTTATTATTTATACCCCGCCCATCTGGCCGGGTTCCCCCAGCCACTCTGGGCGGCTTCCAAAAAAAACAGAAATTCTAAAATACAGAAATCCATCAAATATTAAAAGCTTCCCTAAACAGGGCTGCCTTGAGATGCCTTCTAAAGGTCTGGTAATTGTTCTCTTTGACCTCTAGTGGGAGGGCATTCCACAGGGTGGGTGCCACTACCGAGAAGGCCCTCTGCCTGGTTCCCTGTAACTTGGCTTCTCGTAATGAGGGAACCGCCAGAAGGCCCTCGGAGCTGGACCTCAGTGTCCGGGCAGAACGATGGGGGTGGAGACGCTCCTTCAGGTATACCGGACCGAGGCCGTTTAGGGCTTTAAAGGTCAACACCAACACTTTGAATTGTGCTCGGAAACGTACTGGGAGCCAATGTAGGTCTTTTAGGACCGGTGTTATGTGATCTCGGCGGCCGCTCCCAGTCACCAGTCTAGCTGCCGCATTCTGGATTAGTTGTAGTTTCCGGGTCACCTTCAAAGGTAGCCCCACGTAGAGCGCATTGCAGTAGTCCAAGCGAGAGATAACTAGAGCATGCACCACTCTGGAGAGACAGTCAGTGGGCAGGTAGGGACTCAGCCTGCGTACCAGATGGAGCTGATAAACAGCTGCCCTGGACACGGAGTTGACCTGTGCCTCCATGGACAGCTGTGAGTCTAAAATGACTCCCAGGCTGCGCACCTGGTCTTTCAGGGGCACAGTTACCCCATTCAGGACCAGGGAGTCCTCCACACCCGCCCGCCTCCTGTCCCCCACAAACAGTACTTCTGTCTTGTCAGGATTCAATCTCAATCTGTTAGCCGCCATCCATCCTCCAACCGCCTCCAAGCACTCACACAGGACCTTCACCGCCTTCACTGGTTCTGATTTAAAAGAGAGGTAGAGCTGGGTATCATCAGCATACTGATGGACACCCAGCCCAAACCCCCTGATGATCTCTCCCAGTGGCTGCATATAGATGTTAAAAAGCATGGGGGAGAGGACAGAACCCTGAGGCACCCCACAAGTGAGCGCCCAGGGGTCTGAACACTCATCCCCCACCACCACTTTCTGAACACGGCCCAGGAGGAAGGAGCGGAACCACTGCATGACAGTGCCCCCAGCTCCCAAGCCCTCTAGACGGTCCAGAAGGATGTTATGGTCGATGGTGTCAAAAGCCGCTGAGAGATCCAGCAGAACAAGGAAACAGCTCTTACCTTTGTCCCTAGCCCGCCGGAGATCATCGACCAGTGCGACCAAGGCAGTTTCAGTCCCATGATGAGGCCTGAATCCTGACTGAAAGGGATCCAAATGGTCCGCTTCTTCCAGGCGTGCCTGGAGTTGTTCCGCAACCACTCGCTCAATCACCTTGCCCAAGAATGGAAGATTTGAGACTGGGCGATAGTTGGCCATATTGGCCGGATCTAAAGATGGTTTTTTAAGAAGCGGTTTAATAACCGCCTCTTTCAGCGGGTCTGGGAAGGCTCCCTCATGGAGAGAAGCATTTACCAACCCGCGAAGCCCATCGCCCAGCCCTTCCTGGCTAGCTTTTATAAGCCAGGATGGGCAAGGATCAAGGAGACAGGTGGTTGGTTTCATTCGTCCAAGCAGCCTGTCCACATCCTCGGAGGTAACAGATTGAAATTGATCCCACAAAACTTGACTAGACAGGACTCTAGCACTCCCCCGCCCCGGCCCTGCTCCCACGGTGGAGTCTACCTCTTCCCGAATCTGAGCGACTTTATCTGCAAAAAACTTTGCAAAATCATTGCAGGAGATCATGTGGCCCGTACTGGGCCCGGATGGAGCAGGTGGTTCCGCTAAATTGCGAACCACCTGGAAGAGTCTCCTGCTGCTGTTTTCTGCAGATGCGATGGAGACGGTGAAGAAGGTCCTCTTCGCCATCGCCATTGCCACTTGGTAGGCTCGAAGTTGAGCTCTAGCCCGTGTCCGGTCTGATTCAAAATGAGTTTTCCGCCACCGGCGCTCTAGCCGTCTCAACGACTGTTTCATTGCCCTCAGCGCCGGGGAAAACCACGGGGCTGTCCGGGCTCCATGCAATCTGAGAGGGCGCTTCGGAGCCAGACAGTCAATAGCGCTGGTTAACTCCGCATTCCAGCGGGCCACCAGGGAATCAGCTGAAAGGCCATCGACATGGGATAAAACATCCCCTACCACTCTTTGGAAGCCAATTGGATCCATTAAGTAGCGGGGGCGGACCATCCGAATCGGTCCCACCTCCCTGCAGAGGGAAAGGGTTGCGGAGAAGTCCAGTTGCACCAGAAAGTGATCTGACCATGGCACTTCTTTTGTTTCGCTTTTACTTAATGTCAGATCACCAACATCCATAGAGGTAAACACCAAGTCCAAGGCATGTCCGCGGCTATGAGTTGGGCCAGACTTATTCAGGGACAGCCCCATGGTGGCCATGCTTTCCACGAAGTCCCGAGCGGCTCCTTGTAAGGTCGTGTCGGCATGGATGTTAAAATCCCCTAAGACAACCAAGCTAGGTGTCTCCAGGAGCACATCCGACACGACCTGAAGCAGCTCGGGCAGGGAATCCTTGGTGCAGCGGGGAGGTCGGTACACCAAAAGGAATCCTGTACTGCCTCTATTGCCCAACTTCCAGAACATGCACTCAGAGAACTGGGTCTTCCCAATAGGACGCCTGGTGCAAACTAATGACTTCCTAAAAATCACTGCAACCCCCCCTCCCCGCCCAGATGGCCTGGGTTGCTGTGCATAAGAGAAACCTGGTGGGCAAGCAGCGCCAAGAACGGGCCCATCGGCTTCCTCCAACCAGGTCTCTGTCACACATGCCAGGTCAAATCCTCCATCCACAATCAGGTCGTCTACCGCTCTTAACCACTACACCACACTGGAGGAGAAGACCCAGAGGCAGCAAGCACGGCACACAGAAGCTCCAACACATTTAGTGAGAAGTGAAAAGATCACAGAGAGGGAAGCAATGGGGCAGACCCATAGAGTTTTGCAGATGCAGGACAGCCATCAGTAATGAAATATGACAGGCAGGCAGACATGGTCTTATACCGAGTCAGACCACTGGCCCATCTAGCTCAGTATTGCCTGACCGGCAGATATTCCTGGAGTTGTCAGGGAGGGAACCTGGGACCTTCTGGATGCAAAGCAGGTGCTCTATCACAGCTACAACCATTTCCCGCTTTGCCATCTCAGACGGACATGCCATCTAACAATAAAGTTGTCAATGGAGGAAATTTATGCATTCCACTGCAAATCAATGCCGTTGAGTGGCATTTTGGGAAACTCTCCTCTGGTGTCTTAGAAACATCTTGCTGACAAGCAATGTGGGGGTGGGGGGACTCAACTGATCGTGGCTGGACTTCTTCCTTTAGGGATTATGTGTCAGCTTGATTTTTATCTATCGCTGCCTTCCGCCCAAGGCCAGTAGAAGACATTAGTCTTCCTGGCTGAAATCCAGCCTGAAGGCTTTTGCCGGTGAGATATTATCAGACTAATACTATGAACAGTATCAGTCAATTGCCATGGAAGAAAAGAACGCCAACCACCATAAATCAAACTGGAATTCTTAGAATGCAATAATCATAATCATAATCATAATAATGCTTCCAATGTGAGCATGCAATTGTGCAGTACATATAACCAGAATGCATGTGGCTAGCAGCTATTTGAGAAATACACAACCCCAGACCAAATAAACTGACGCTGTGTACACACCATGCATTTAGAGCATGCACACCTCCAAGAATCCTGAGAACTGTAGTTTTCTCAGCACCCTTAATAACACCACCCAGGTTCTGTTTTTTTGGTGTGTGTGTGTGTGTTATGTGCTTCCCCCCTTCTATCTCCAAAATGAAAAGTGCCCAATATATTTTTGCATCCAAGCAATTTTATGATCGCACCACCACACCACGCAGGATTTCCTATGGGAAGCAGAATCTTAATCTGGCATTCTAAGAACTGGAGTTTTGCTGCTGCTGATTTTAAAGGCAATTTCCTAGTTGTTAAGAATGCAATGATAAATGTGCGTAGGCGATGTTTGTTGAAAGCTTTTGTGATAGGGCTCAGGAGTTGACATTGTCAGGCACCTGCCAAGGCCTGTGCCCCAGCAAGGGACCCAACTGCTAACCTTAGCGCTCTCTTGCTCTGCTGTTCCTCCCTACAGATACTTCTGCCTGCACATCTCTCCTTGGTGGTGGAATGCGCAGCAACAGGCGCACAGAGAACAAGCAGCCGTCTCTGTTCCGCCTTAGCCTTTGCCTCTGGGTGGCCAATCACATTAGACCCCAGAAGAAGAGGGCAAACGAATGATGGGCAGGACTGGCTGTGGCAAGGAGGAGTGGGGAAGGAGGCCCTTGCTTAAGGGCCTCCGTGAATATGGAATTGGCAGGGTACCTTTGAACGATGCTCTTTCATCTGGCAACCCTCCCTAAAATTGCTGTGGTATGAGTCCAGCTGTGATGATGCTCTGAATGTGGGAAGAGCCATAATGTAGCGGTAGAGGGCCTGCTTTGTGTGCAGAAGGTCCCAGGTTTAATCTCTGGCATCTCCAGGCAGGGCTGGGAATGTTCCTTATCTAAAACCCTGGAGAGCCACTGCCAGTCAGGGCAGACAATACAGAGCGAGATGGGATGAACCAATGGCCTGATTCGGAATGCAGCAGCTTCCTAAATTCCTAACATGATCTGATTCAGTGGGATTTTTTTGGCTCAGGACTCCGTACCAGCCAGGTAGATCTCTGGCTTGAGCTAAACCCTGCTGATATCACAAATTTGTGGAGTAAGCAGAGGCAAGATTACAATCAGGCTGAGCTAGCCTCCTCCACCTAACAGCAAGATTATTTGCCAAATAACTCTTCTGGGCCACAGTGGGCAGTGTTCAGCACTGATGTGTGCATCAAAAAACAGATTGTGAGCTGGAGGGTTGCAGCTAATATCTTGGTACATGCACTGAATACATTTTTCACAATATTTTCCTGGATGAAAAGGATAGTTGGCAGCTGTTTGCGGTTCAGTGGCATTCTTATTCTAAGGCTATGGGCTCAAGCATAATAATAATAATAATAATAATAATAATAATAAGCTAGACCTTGCAAAACCTTTGTCCATGCACTGGAAAAGGTAACGAATGGATGCATGGATATTTGGGGGAATCACAGCTAAAGAATCCCCGACAGATGGAGTCACATACTTTTATGTTTGGATTCATTGAGGGTGCCTTCTGGACTTTGCATTTCTTGCCCTCTTGTGCAGCAGACCTGCTTCCATTTAAAAACAAAACAGCAGACGTTTGCAGTAAGGAAAGTTAGGGGGGGGGGAGATGTGCTGGAAAACCACAGCAAGTGTGGTATTGCATTCCCTCCTTACAAACAAATCAAAACAGGATGTCCAATAAACAGCCGTCATCGCACCCCCCCCCCCACAGACTTTCTGCAAACAAATCAGGAGAAACAGGTTGTCTGGAAGCGACTTGACTGGGGACCAGTATAAGCCGTGAAGCATATGTGCTTGGTTTCCTGCTAGAAGCGACGAGATGGGCTGTTATCCAGAGCTGCCTTGGAAACCTTCATGAGTTTTACTGTTGTTTTGGGTGTCAGGTCTATTTCCTGGCAGCTGAGAATTCTATACCAGCCAAGGACGACATGAAGGAGAAGGCAGGCAGGAGACGAAAAGGCAGTTTCTATGATGGAAGACGTAGGGAACAGCCAAGCATATGGAGCCGCTCTGCCCTTGTAACTGGCGTGTCCCTGATGTATCATGATTTGTAGTGATTAAGCAGCTAGTTAAAGACACAGTGAATTCAGAGGCACACTTGGAAGGGATTTAAGGGTTAAGGAGGTAGTGCAAGGATGAAGGAAGGCAACAATTGATTTATTTTTTAAGCAGTGGTGGGGAAAATATGGCTCCAGAAGGTGTGACCCAAAGTCGGTGCATCTAGCCCAGGCATCCCCAAACTTCGGCCCTCCAGATGTTTTGGACTACAATTCCCATCTTCCCCAACCACTGGTCCTGTTAGCTAGGGATCATGGGACTTGTAGGCCAAAACATCTGGAGGGACACAGTTTGGGGATGCCTGATCTAGCCCATACTCTTTCTCTTGAATGCAGGGGTGCCAACTTGAATAAAATAAGGGGTGGGGGCAGGTAAGCCCTGCCCCACATAATCAATTACAAGATGCAGCACATGCACACCATTTGAATGGCAATGCTCATTAACTGGGGGGGTCCTAGCCCCCCAAATTTTATTAGGGGCACCGAAGGACCTCCGTACTTAGGAGTTGGCTCCTATGCTTGCTTATTATTTAATTTCATACTGTGCAACTTTGTATATTCCATTGTGCATGGCGGTTAACACGGAAATAAAATGGAGCAGAATTGCATCATTGCTGCTGTTGCTAATGATAAACACTGCAGAAGATAAGGAGTATCCCCCCCCCTCCTCCAGTCTTGTCATCTTGTTTCCTAACAAGGATCTTGTGCCTTGAGCAGCTGTGTGAAAGACAGAAATGCCCCTTCCCTCCCATGCCCATTCATCATGTTCTGATTGCACTATAAGCTATGGAAATGACTCTTCTGGAAAACATGAAAGTTCTCAGATAGCTAAGCAGGACCAAAAAGATAAGATGAGATGGAAAGAAGAGTTGAGTGCCTGTGCAAGGCTCTCAATATGATCAAAGGTTCCTAGACTGGAAGATCAACCACATTAGAAGTAATGTAAAAAGAGAGAGCGAGAGAAAGTTGACATGCATTCTTAGATATTTGCAAATGGGTCAGACATGGACATGGTGGCTATCAGATTAGATGATATTTGCTCTGACTGCTTCTGTTTCCTTCATTCACTCTCTACAGGTTCTCAGTAATTATGAAATACAGTACACAGATGAATGACTTGCCCCGTGTCCTTCATTCACAGAAGAAAATGCGCCTTCGGTTCCTCCAGACCAATGGGTTGTTTTGTGGGTGTATTCCTCAACATGTCATTGACACAATAATAGTGCATTAGTGGTGGATTTATACTGGACCATCCACACATCATTCTGGTTGGTTAGCTGCTCTGCAGTGCTTTCCTAATGCCATTGTATTATTGCCGTTTAGTGGGGCACCCTTGTGCTACAGCACAACAGAAGAGGGACCCGGGGGGGGGGGGAGGAAGACCTGGGACATTTGTGGCATGAAGTGTAGGTGCATTTTGAGCATTTGTTCAGGGGGGGGGGAGTTCTTAAAATTTGATGAGTCTGGGGATCTTTCTGGTTGCTGTTGGTTCCCCCCACCACCACTCCCTACCCCTATTGAGACTTGGCTGCTTGTGGCTACCTGTGAACTTTCATGTTCTCCACACTTTGTCTGGTTGAACACAAGAAGAACCTTGCTGATTCTGTCCAAAAGCTCATCTAGCCCAGTATTGTGTTCTCACAGTGGCCCACCAGATGCTTATGGGAAGCCGGGAAGCAGGAACTGAGTGCTAACAGCACTCTCCCAGGAACAGGTATTCAGAGGCATAATGCCATGTAACAGTTTAGTGTTGTTTCAGAGATCTTGTGTGTGTTTCTGTGTGATATCGTAACATTTTAATGCATCTAACCCAATGGCCTTTGCAAGACCACTATGGCCATACATTCACAACAAACTAATGATTGACAGGAAATGATGACCGAGAATATAAGAAAAACATACATAAAATCTGTACCCATCATTTTTGCCACTCCTATAAATCAATTGAGGTAAAATCGCTAACAGAATTCATTTTTTTTAAAAAAACCATGTGCTGAATTGTTTCCTCGCAGCTGGTACAGATAACGCCATCCTATATATAATATAATCCTGGTTAAATATTAAAAATTCTGCCTATATATATCTTGGGGTGTTTTATTTATTTATTCCAGTACTGGGGAATCATATTTGCAAAGAATTTTCCCCTTGGCTCTGCATGTAATGGGCAGAATAATAAATAGTGAATTATACATCCAATTCAATTGCATCCAAATAGTTTTATGCCTTCTCTCTCTCTCTCTCTCTCTCTCTCTCTCTCTCTCTCTCTCTCTCTCTCTCTCTCTCTCCCCCCCCCAGTGTTTGTGTACATGGCAGCGCTGCTTTGGGGGTGGTGGGTACCATTGGAATAGGCACTGTGGGAGAACATGGCATCTATTTGGTAGTGGAAGAGTGATGATACTCATTTATTTGCATTGTTTATAGGCTGCCCTAGAACATAAGGGTTGCTAGTACCAAAGAGAGAAGAAAAAGACAAATACATTTATTGCATTTATATCCCATCTTTTCTCCAAGGAGCTCCAGGTGGTGTTTAACCTCCAACAGCAACCCTGTGAGATAGGTCAGGCTGAGAGGCAGTGACTGGCCCAAGGTCACCCAGTGAGCTTCATGGCCAAGTGGGGATTTGAACCCTGGTCTCCTGGGTCGTAGCCTGACACTCTAACCACTACACCACACTCATAAATGAGGGGGTTGAACCTCAGGCCTGGGGACCCAAGTGTCACCATCCAGGTCTCTCTGTCTGGCTATCAGAAATCTCCCCAGGCCACAACCACTATTCTGCACCCCGGCCCTGATTTGCACCTTCCTCATGTGTCTTTGCCTGGCTGAAACATGTCATTGAACTATGGCAATGCCTCTTGCTTGCCTGAGTGGAGGAAGAAAGAAGGGTGTGTGCAGAAACTAGTTCTGTGTACAAAGGTACAACTTTACATTTGCTGCTCTGTCTGCTTTTACTTCTGGCATGTGGCCCCTGGAAGCTTACACAGAAAGAATGTGGTGCTCCTGTTGGAAAAAAGTTTTCCACCCCTGACATAAAGAAACATCCACCTGCAGCCATCGCTTCTTTCTCCATAACGTCCTGTGAAACAGTCTTATTTTGTGGATTTCATTAAGCACAAATATAATCCCTGTCGTACATGTACTATCCATCTGTGTGGGAATTAGGGGCAGGGGTGAACCTAATGCTAAAGGTAATGCTCAGTATCACCCCCCTCCCTCGTGCCGGTGGTACAATCCTACAGTATATGCTTAGCTCTCTCTGTGTCTCTGGACTGTACTACTTTCCAGGTGGGCAGTCCTGTGACTGAATGTTCCCCAATACAAAGCATTCCTTGCATAGAGAAAACAAGATGCTAGGTGGAAGGGTTTAAAAGTGATATTGACAAGCTGGAACATGTGCAGAGGAGGGTGACCAACATGATAATGTTTAGCCTTGAGAAGAGAAGCCTAAGATGTGATATGACAGCCATCTTCATATATCTGTAGGGCTGTGGAAGATGGACCTGAATCAATGGGTTCAAATTACAAGGAAGGAGATTCTGACTAAACATTAGGAAGAACTTTCTGACAGTAAGAGCTGTTCGACAGTGGAATGAGCTACCTCAGAAGGTGGACTCTCCTTCTTTAGAGGTTTTTAAGCAGAGATTGAATGACCATAATTAAAAAATTAAAATTAAAAGACGCCTGCTTCTTGGGAGAAAAGCAATGACAAACCTAAACAGCATCTTAAAAAGCAGAGATATCACCTTGCCGACAAAGGTTCGTATAGTAAAAGCTATGGTTTTCCCAGTAGTGATGTATGGAAGTGAGAGCTGGACCATAAAGAAGGCTGATCGCCGAAGAATTGATGCTTTTGAATTATGGTGCTGAAGGAGACTTTTGAGAGTCCCATGGACTGCAAGAAGATCAAACCTATCCATTCTGAAGGAAATCAGCCCTGAGTGCTCACCATAGCTGCCAAGTCATCCCTTTTTTTAAGGGATTTCCCCTTATGCTGAATAGGCTTCCTCGCGAGAAAAGGGAAAACTTGGCAGCTATGGTGCTCACTGGAAGGACAGATCCTGAAGCCGAGGCTCCAATACTTTGGCCACCTCATGAGAAGAGAAGACTTCCTGGAAAAGACCCTGATGCTGGGAAAGATGGAGGGCACTAGGAGAAGGGGACGACAGAGGACGAGATGGTTGGACAGTGTTCTCGAAGCCACCAACATGAGTCTGACCAAACTGCAGGAGGCAGTGCAAGACAGGAGTGCCTGGCGTGCTCTGGTCCATGGGGTCATGAAGAGTCGGACACGACTAAATGACTAAACAACAACAACAACAACAACAACAACAACAACAACAAGCAGAGATTGAATGACCATATGCTAGCTAGGTATACTTCATCTGTGATCCCTTTGCACCCATTCTGACTCCATAATTTTATGATTCTATGCTTCTCCTCCAGCCTTCTTCCTGAAATGCTAGCTTTACACATGCAGTGCTTTTTCCTAATTCTTCATGGGGGAGCATTTCCATCTCTTCCAGGCAGTGAAGTGCTAACAGAAACATCATTAACACTTTCGTATCAGATTTTGCAATTACAATTCTATTGACGCCAGCTTCCACCAATACCCCTGGAAACCATTTGGCAGTGGAGGAATTTTCACTCTGATTTGCCCGCCACTTAATGGTGCTATCAGACATAATTGCCAAAGCCCGAATCCTAGCAACAAATTGAGTCCCACCAGAGCCGAATGCTTCTTGTACGATTGCCTGGTGCCCAGTTTGCCAATGCTTCAAAGATTTGCAAAGATAAAACTGAGCTACATTTTTTTTAAAAGCCCTTTGGCTCAAAGTTTATTTGATACAGCCCCACCCAGGCTAGAAAGAGCTTCAGTGGGGTGGGGAACATATGGATTTCCAGGAATTTTTGGACACCAAATCCCACCCTTCCTGATCATTGGTCATGCTGGCTGGGGATGATGGGAGATGGAGTCCCCCAGGCCTCCTTCTCAATTGGAAACAGGTTCAGGGGAGAAATGTAATCAAGTCTGCATTGAAAAGCAAACCTGCTAAATTAGCATTTTCTGAAACAATGTGCAAACTGGAAATCTGTACATTTCTGTGCAAAAGTTCACACATTTCTGAATTTTGCAGAGTGGTTCCCCAGCCAAGTAAGGTGTACAAAAATGAATAGACTAAAGGAAAGTGTGCACAAAAATCCATATATTAGTTAAAATGACACACCAAAACCACATTATATTCACATAGCTGCCAAGTTATCCCTTTTTAAAAGGGATTTTTCCTTATGCTGAATAGGCTTCCTCGCGAGAAAAGGGAAAACTTGGCAGCTATGTATTCAGGAAAAAATAAGAGGGGGGGGGAATGTGCACTAAAATGCTGACTCCTATCCAGGAGAATTTAGAAAAACAAAATTTCTGGAGAAATGTGGAGAAATGAATTTAAGACTGGGGGGGGGGATTAGAGAGTGAGAGAATGGAAATTGACAGAGCCAGCCATACCTAGTTGAAGATCAGAGCTATGTGTGATACACGCAGGTCAGAACAGATGGGTGTGAGCCAATTGGCAGCATGGGCCTATGATTTTGAGGAGCCTACTCCAAGCCCCCCTGTTAGAGGCAAAGAAATTAGCCCGCTCCCTCAAATGCCCATTGTCAGGGTTCAAGTAAGATTCAGTTGCCCCCAGCCCAGTCAGTTTCCCCAAGGAGTGGTGCTGGAGCACATTCTTTCCCTTTGCTTCCAGTAGCAAAATGTGGAGCCAGTGTGGTGTAATGGTTAGTGTTGGACTATGAACTAGAAGACCAGGGTCCAAATACCCACTCAGACATGAAGCTCACTGAGGGAGCCTTGAGTACCTGCCTCTCACCCTATACTATCTCATAGGGTAGTTGTGAGGATAAAATTATGGGGACAAGAGGGAAACTATGTGCTCCATTTCGAGCTCCTTAGAGAGAAAGGTGGCATATAAGTGCATCAATAATAACTTTAAAAAATGGGTTGGTGGAAAAAAACCAAATTGGTGGGGGAAAATTCCTGTTACAAACCAACATAAATAAATTTGATACAGTATGTGAAATAATTTTATGGGGTCTAAGGGCACTTAAACACAAACACTGAATATCTACTTATTTCCACAGCAAAGTAATTAAAAAATGAACAGTCTGTGCTGACACAACATCAGCAGTGTGGACAACTACAGCTCACAAAACATCACAGAACCCAACTGCGTTTCAGCCTTGGTCTTCCTCAGTGGACTCTGAGGACCACGGCAGATGTGGCTCGACAAATAAAACCATTTATATATACACAGAACACAAGTAACGCCGCCAGCTGGGGCTAGTAATAATATTATTTATCTAGCCTTTGAGCAGCTCACCCAAATATATGAATACATTGTCCAGTCAAATAGGCTCTGAAAGAACTCAGCCTGTCCTTCCAAATGTAGCAAGTGTCTTAAACTGGTACAGCTAGCAAGCCATCAAATAGTACTGTACATCCTGGGACTCACAGCCAATGGTATGACTTGTCACATATTTTTGTGAATGCCAAAGGTCACCTCAGGCCAGAGCAGCTGCCTCAGATGGCAAAATCCCAGGGGCATCACTGTGAGATTCCCCATCACCAGACAGGTGAGGAGAACCAGCAGTGGTGGTGGCTCCCAGGTTCCGGTGAAATCTCAAAAGAGCCCCGCAAAGATCTTGTGGGGCTCTTGTCAGATCTTGCTGGAACTCAAAAGCCCCCCCCCCCCGCCACTGCAGCTGCACAACCCTGGGAAGTGAGGTTTTGGTAGGAGCGCAGGTCCTTCCCATTTTGCCTCAGGCAGCATAATGGGATGGGCCACCCTGACTAGAGTGATATGTGCTGGAGTCCTCAAGGCAGCTTCTGTACCCTTGACAGGTAAGTTCTCCATTTGGATATCAGTAGGGCTTATTTAACTTATATGCAGAATTCATCATGCGAAAGGCTGGACTGGATGAATCCCAAGCCGGAATTAAGATTGCCGGAAGAAATGTCAACAACCTCAGATATGCTGATGACACAACCTTGATGGCAGAAAGTGAGGAGGAATTAAAGAACCTTTTAATAAGGGTGAAAGAGGAGAGCGCAAAATATGGTCTGAAGCTCCACATCAAAAAAACTAAGATCATGGCCACTGGTCCCATCAGTTCCTGGCAAATAGAAGGGGAAGAAATGGAGGCAGTGAGAAATTTTACTTTCTTCTTGGGTTCCATGATCACTGCAGATGGTGACAGCAGTCACAAATTTAAAATACGCCTGCTTCTTGGGAGAAAAGCAATGACAAACCTAGACAGCATCTTAAAAAGCAGAGACACCACCTTGCTGACAAAGGTTAAAGTTAAAGCTATGGTTTTCCCAGTAGTGATGTATGGAAGTGAGAGCTGGATCATAAAGAAGGCTGATCGCCGAAGAATTGATGCTTTTGAATTATGGTCTGGAGGAGACTTTTGAGAGTCCTATGGACTGCAAGAAGATCAAACCTATCCATTCTGAAGGAAATCAGCCCTGAGCGCTCACTGGAAGGACAGATCGTTAAGCTGGGGCTCCAATACTTTGGCCACCTCATGAGAAGAGAAGACTCCCTGGAAAAGACCCTGATGTTGGGAAAGATGGAGGGCACTAGGAGAAGGGGACGACAGAGGATGAGTTGGTTGGACAGTGTTCTCGAAGCTATGAACATGAGTCTGACCAAACTGCGGGAGGCAGTGGAAGACAGGAGTGCCTGGCGTGCTCTGGTCCATGGGGTCACGAAGAGTCGGACATGACTAAACGACTAAACAACAACAACAGGGCTGGTAAATAAAAGTCAGTGGCCTCTCTCAGCTGCATGAGTCTTATAGAAGCTTTAACAATGGCAGATTTTTGCACTGAGGTTCTGGTGGTAATAGGAAGCTGTCTTATACCTGTTGGAGTTTAGTAAATGCATTGTGGTGCCGTACAGAAAGAATTTGTCTGCAAATGTACAAATGGGGAAATATGCACATTTCCATAATTTATGTTATTTTGCATAATTTATTCCGGTTTTGCTGGTAATGTGGAAGGGCAAGGAGGCACGCACGACACTGAAGCTCTCTGGCTTCTGTGGTTTCAAAAAGCATCATTCATCATAAGGGCCGTTTCAAAAATGAAACCGGAGGTTCCAGATGAATTCTGCTGTCAATACCATATTCTTTGCTTTCTCTCCTCTCACAGATATATAAGATGCACATGAAGTGGACTGAAATGGACTGGAGGATAAATCTTAAATAATAAACAATATTGGGATAGGAACTCACTTCAAACTCTGATACATGTTTATATATTCATATATTCATGGAGTGAATCAGGGCTGGAAGTCCACAACCTTGGCAAGAAGAGTGACATTTGATTGGTCTCTCTTGGCAAATCCTAGGGCCACATCCACACCATACATTTAAAGGACTCTTATACCACTTCAACGCAGGTGGCATTGTGGGTTAAACCACAGAGCCTAGGGCTTGCCGATCAGAAGGTTGGTGGTTCGAATCCCCGCGACGGAGTGAGCTCCTGTTGCTCGGTCCCTGCTCCTACCACCTAGCAGTTCGAAAGCACGTCAAAGTGCAAGTAGCGGGAACTGGACTGGAGGAACTGGACAGCGGGAAGGTAAATGGTGTTTCAGTGCGCTGCTCTGGTTCGCCAGAAGCGGCTTAGTTATGCTGGCCACATGACCTGGAAGCTGTACGCTGGCCCCCTCGGCCAATAACACGAGATGAGCGCCGCAACTCCAGAGTCGGTCACGACTGGACCTAATAGTCAGGGGTCCCTTTACCTTTACCTATACCACTTCAACAGGCATGGCTCCTCCCCAGGAATCCTGGGAACCGTAGTTTGTTAAGGGTGTTGAAAGTGGTTAGGAGACCCCTATTCCCTGCACAGAGCTACAATTTCCAGAGTTCTTTAACAACCGGCCCTTCTTCCCAGGGGACTCTAGAACTTGTAACTCTGTGAGGCGAATTGGAGCTCCTGACAACTCTCAACAACCTTAGCAAACTACAGTTCCCAGAGTTCTTTGGGGAAAGCCATTTAGCCCTTAGGCTGTTAAGGGAGCCTAAAGCACTTTAAAAGTATCGTGTAGATGTGACTGGGGAAAGTGATTTTAGGAACAATAGCAATACCATCTTTGATGGTATAGATTTCAGAGCTTCATAGAGAAACACAGTGAAAGACACAGTAGTCCCACTCTGTAATTTCCCAGTGTGATTGCCACAGTCTCTATAGTTCCTCCCACTACTATCTAGGCAGATGTAAAGACTTCTGCCCACGTTCTCCAACTTTGTGGCATGTTTACAAACCACAAAGGTGATGGAATAGGCATCAAAAAGCAGAACACACCTGTTGCATGCAGAAGGAAGACCCTGCCTTCGTTCTCTGGCATCTTAAAAGGATTGGGTAGCAGGGGAAATGAAAGGCCTCTGGCTGAGAGCTCAAAGAGTTGCTGCCAGTCAGTGTAAACAATACTGGGCTAGGTAATCCCATGGTCTGAAGCTGGATAAGGCAGCGTGGCATGTTCATCAACCTTCTAAGAGACTAGCCATTATTTTCATACTGAACCACATGGTTGGAAGTCTGTCAGCCTGAATTAGCAGTCTCTGGAGATTTTTAATTGAATTTAAATCCCAACTTTCCTGCTGAAGGAGCCCAGAATGGCAAACATATACACTTTTTTAAAAGCCTTCGAAAACATCTGAAAACAGTTAAAACATCTTTAGGTAAACTAGCCATAACCATTCAATTACATCTCTTTTAAATCTATTTAACATTCCATTTATAGTTGACCTTTGCTCCAAAGAGCTCAAGATAGCATACATGGTTCTCCCTGAACCCTGATCCTCATTTTATCCTCACAAAAATCCTGTGAGGTTGGTTAGGTGGAGTCAGAGACTGGTCCAATGGGGTCACCCAGTGAGCTTTATGGCCAAGTGGAAATTCGACATCTGACCTCCCAGCTCCTACTGCCAACACTTTAACCACTATACCACACTGGCTCCCATCTTGGTGTTACTGAGAACAGTTTTTTTCCCCTGCAGCATAACTTCAGTTTTCCAAATGGTTTTCATCTGCATTCTATTCAGTGAGGCAAATTATTGGAAGCCCCGTTTCACAGTTGTGGATGTGAAGGATAAAAGGTATTGCCATTTTGCCAAGCCCATTTCGTGAGGCCACATTTGATTGTGGATTTTCCCATCCCTAGTGATGCATCCAGAAGATTGCACAAGCCCATCTTTAAAAGACCTCCTTCTGATGCCATGTTTATCTTGAAGATAAAGAAAACAAACTACAAGCATTCCATCAGAGCAAATCTACTGAAGGGTGTATACTGGCCATGTGGGGAGCCAAAGAAAGTGGTGTGTGAAGCCAGAACCGAAAGTGGCTTGGGCTTGGGGATGAGGAGAAGTCCAATTCCATTCTCATTTAAAGGTGGACCTGCCTGATCGACACTTTCATAAACAACACACAAACCCAAACACAGCCATTATTTGCAATCCATACTGTCTGAATTTTGCAGTGCAGTTTATCAGCCGAACAATGTATACAAAATGCATATTCTAAGGTAAAATGTGCACCAAAATACATTAGTTTAGAGGAAAACACTTTGCATAAAAATGTTCATTAGACCAAATTGCGCTCTCTCTCTCTCTCTCTCTCTCTCTCTCTCTCTCTCTCTCTCTCACACACACACACACACACACACACACACAAGATTTTTGGGAGAAGTTTGCATAAAACTGCTGAAGAATTCTCATGATGACTTTTTATATAAAAAGAATACTAATTACAAACTGGTGTGAAAATCTGGAGAACTGAACTTATGAGTGGAAAGATGAGAAAAATGAGAGAAACCAAAACTGACAGATTTGCCAATCTTTAGCTGGGCCACCTGCTTTTCTCTCTCTTTTCCATACCCCATCTCTCTCTCTCTCTCCCTCCCTCCCTCCCTCCCTCCTTTCCCTCCACAATAATCAAGCTACTGGGGGGGGCAGGGCAGGGCAAAGATCACTCTCGCCAGAGGTCTGACCCAATCACTTCTAGAGGGCTGTTGTTACAAGGGCCACATAAAAAGTGACCGAGGGCCACAGGTTGACTACCTTTTGTTACAGTACATAAACCTGATGTGCTTAGAAGAGCCATACCTTTTGAGAAGTAGTAAAACTCAAACCTGTAACCTTGGTAAATAAAGGCAAACTCCCATTGCACCTGGCCACTGTGCCATACATAGTACCAGCAAGATTAATCTTTCCTAATAAAATTCTGGCCCTGGATGAAAGTCCCCTTTGGGAGCTAGACCAGAGAGAAGGTTAATAAGTGCTCAACCACCAAGCAGGCAAGGTTGTTTACAGCCTCAATAGAGGGAACATTTTATAGGGTGGGTTTTATTTTCCTCTGGTGAGTCACTGCCGATTTCATTCACAGCCAAAGCCAAGCCAGAACGACCTTGCAATGTGGTTGCTATGTTCTAAGTGTGATAGCAAAAGAAGGAAGGAAGGAAAAAGGAAAGGTGAATAAAGAGAATTAGGACAGTCTCTAAAATGTAAAATTCAGCTGTACTGGCTAAATTCCCCCTACCCTGTGCCTTGTGCTGTGCATACCTAAACACTTAGGGCTCATCCACACTCCCACTTGTCCATGCCTAGGAAGCAAGGGTCTGAGCAGTTTCCTGCTTGCCCCGCTCCTGTCCCAGGGAAAACCCACTCTTTAGTGCTAAATTGGAGCAAATATCAATCTGGAGAAAACCCAAATTGCTGTTTGCTCTGATTGAGAGCTAAAGAGCCATTTTCCCTGGAGGAAAACAGCAGGATGAGAGGACTTGTTGATTGCCCTTTAGTGTACCACCCTGCCTAGACTTAGGCTAACATTTGTAATCTTTTCAGGCTTCCTGGAAAGCAAGAATTCTGGAGAAGCCTCTAAGTGGTAACTGTTTTGGTCATTAACCTCAGTTCACTTCATAGATGTGCACTTCATTCTTCATTTATCAGTGAATATGGGTGTTCTGGACAGAATGGGTGGTAGTGGGGGGGGAGTGGTTTTCTTTGGAGGTCTTTCTTGACTTCTCACAAACCCCTTCTAATGGTTTGCAGCTGAGTCGGGGAACAACCAGAAGATATGTTCTGAACTGCTGTGGTACCTGAGTCATTTTCAAAGGCAGCCCCATGAAGATCACATTGCGGTAGTCCAGCATCAAGTTCCTCAGGGCATACTGCAGATGATTGTGACCAAACTCTCTGCCCTGGTATGCAAACCTCTTGGAAAGAAATTTGATATAGACTCTGGCAATGGCTCACTGAGTCCAGTGGGGCTCTTTCCCATGTAAACAGGCCTAAAACCACAGACTTAGGAAGGAGGGGAGACAGGTTCAGGGACACTCTTCTATACTGTACAACTGAAGTGTGGAAGCCTTGTCTTCTTTTGCATCTGGCTACTGGAGAAAAGAGGTGTTGGGCCTTATGGAAAGCAACACATTGAAAGTCTACTCAGAAGTAAGTTCCTGTGGATATAATCTCACAGGCTTTGTCTATGATCTTTGAGAATTCTTGGAGAAAAGGTGAGGTCCTTGCAGACTGGAGGTGGGCAAATGTCCCCATCTTCCAAAAAAAGGGGGGGGAGAGAAGACCCAGGTAACTATCAACCAGTGAGCTTGACATGGATGGTGGGTGGGAAGCAAGATCATGGCAAAGAGCTTGGCCATGCCCTGGAGGAGAGCCATGGACCAGTGAGCACAGCACACTCTTGTTTTGTATGCAAGAAATCCCTGGTTCAATCCTTGGCATTTCCAGGAAGGGGTAGAAAAGAGTTGCCTTTTAACAGCACCCTTAAACTACAGTTCCCAGAATTCTTTGGGGGAAGCCAAGATTGTTTAAAGTGATATGATACTGCTTTAAATGTTTAGTACCAATGAGCTCCCCCCCCCACTTTGCCTCCTTCCACTTGCCCAGGGCTTCTCTTCTTACTTCCATTGCCCTCTGATTGGGGCTCCATGGAATTCACAAAGTAACAAGTGTCCCACTCCAGGTGGGTCTGACCCAGCCAGTATATGGACACTTCCTATGTCCCTATCCCTTTCTGCAATGATCACCAGAAATGGTTTGCCTGGAGGGGTGGAACCTATGCTGGTAGGGAGCTTGGTGTATGATAATCATGGTACTTAACTAGCCAAGAAAAGCCATTACATAGACAATGGAACTGGTTTGGCGAGCTTGCTCATGCATTACACACACACACACACATGATAACAGGTTTTGGGAAGAGCAGTGGGTATCATCCAGACGGACAACCCCCCCCCCCATCTCATAACAGTATACTTTTTTTTGCAAACGATTTCCCCTAATATAATGCATTTTATATGCCATTTCCACTAATTCCCCCATGATAATTTTGTTTTCGTTCACATATTGCTTTAAAATGTGTGAAAGAGGTAGTTTGTCATTCAAATGCAAGCAAAATCAAATTTCTCCCGCCATTCGTAGTTCTGAGATATCGCAGGTGTTCCTGCCCCATGATCCTGCCCATAGGTCAAAGAAGCACTTACAGACCTATTTCCTTTTATCCCCAAGTAACACCGGGAGCTGGTAAGTTGCACAGGCCACCTGGTGAGCTTCATGTCTTATCAAGGATTTGAACCCAGATCTGCCACGTACTGTATGCACACTCATCCTGCTAGCTTAACTACTCTGTGTCCTAGTTTCCCTATATGTATAAAAGGAGAATCCTATCTATGACGTGCTTTGAAATCAGAAGTGCAGACATTCTGTGCTAAACATTAGTCAGCTAGCCTAAGGGGTGGGAAAAGATAACAGCTGGCACAATTTAGAACCACTGAGACTGTAAATGTGTGAAATTGGCATTTCAAAGGATAGAACTGGCACTTGGGAAGAAGGAACAAAATGACCCTGAAATAGCTGTGGCATCAGCAAAGGAGCAGGAAGCAAGACAGGGGGCAGTTATATAATTTTGTGGGTTAAACCACAGAGCCTAGGACTTGCCGATCAGAAGGTCGGCGGTTCGAATTCCTGTGACGGGGTGAGCTCCCGTTGCTCAGTCCCAGCTCCTGCCAACCTAGCTGTTCAAAAGCACATCAAAGTGCAAGTAGATAAATAGGTACCGCTACAGCGGGAAGGTATACGGCATTTCCATGTGCTGCTCTGGTTTGCCAGAAGAGGCTTTGTCATGCTGGCCACATGACCTGGAAGCTGTATGCCGGCTCCCTCGGCCAATAATGCGAGATGAGCGTGCAACCCCAGAGTCGGTCACGACTGGACCTAATGGTCAGGGGTCCCTTTACCTTTATATAATTCCTGTCCTTAAAAAAGCAAAACAAAACATCCTAGACATCAGGGTTAGGGAACCTGAGGCTCTACAGATGTTGTTGGATTCCAGTTCCCATCAGCCCCAGCCAGCATGGCCAGCAGCGAGGGATGATGGGAGTTGTAGTCCAGCAACTTCTGGAGGGTCTCCGGCTCCTTATCCCTGTGTTAAAGGTAGAAAGAACTGGGTTCTGTGCTCGGCTCCAGAGGCTCAAAGATTTCCCCTGCTAAAACGTGTTAATTGGAAAGTCCCATTGATTTCAGTGCAGGGATGGAATGTGTAGGGGGGGGGGAGCAACCTATGCAGATATCTTAAAGAGATGATGATTCTAGCTGGCTTCTGGAAGGGAAACAGCTGACAGCCAGTGCTATCCCCCGAACTGGATGGAAGCAAGAAGGCTGGCAGGTGGAGGCTGATGAAGGGCAGAAAGAGGCTGGTGGGGCAGTGTCCCCAATTGTCCTAACAGGCCAGCCTCCACCGGTAAATGGACACCTAGGAACCTTGGCTGATCAAGGCTCTCGGACAGGTGGTATTTTTTCTCTGTTTCCATGGAATAACCCCCCTTCAAATAATACTGTGTGTTTGTTCACTGAAGAATAAAGTGGTGGGAACACTTCTCTCTCTCTCTCTCTCTCTCTCTCTCTCTCTCTCTCTCTCTCTCTCTCTCTCTCTCTGTTTATATTTATCAAAGAGACCATCAGAGTAATTCCCAGGAGATGACAGAAGCTTTGGTTGACCAGGCTGCCAGTGAAAGTTTTCCGCTTAATGCGCTGCAACTGTGAAAAAGAGAAATGTCACTCTGTTGGGAAAAGAACTCTTAAAAGAAAACAGCAGGCCTTGCAGCTCCATTATAGAGTCTAAGAGTGTTTGCAGAACACTCTGTGCTGTTGGAATCACCACATTTTTAAAATGTTGTGAGAGAGCTGCAGAAGATGTGCACACACAAAATGCCCAGCAAAAAGGACCATATCTTGCTTACAAGGAACGATCAGCATCTTCCTTACAAAGAAAGGTTTAAGCCAGACGTGGGGAACCTTCAGCCCTCCAGATGTTGCTGAACTACAACTCCTATAAACCCTGGCCATTGTCTGTGCTTACTTGGGCTGATGGGAGTTGTAGTTCTGGGCCAAAGTTTCCCCACGCCTGCATTAAGCAGCTGCCAGTGTTTCACCTGGGAAAGAGGAAAGCTGGGCATGCCAGGGCAGAGAGCTGTGAAAATTGTGAATGATGGGGAGATTGCAAAGGGAAGTAAATGTCAACATATTGTAATCCAGTGATTTTGTGATTTTGACTGGCTAGAAGTAGCACTGTTAATCAGTGCTATTGTCTGGCAAGTTTGCAAAATTAAAAACTCCAAGAAATGCACAAGTTACCTGTAGGATTCATTGCTATATAGGCCAGGGGTGAAGAATGCTTTGTCTTGTTGAGGGCTGCATTTCCTTGGGCAAAACCTTCTTAATTTATGTTTCCATCTCTATCCCGCCTGTTCTTCAAAGAGTTTAAGGTGGCCTTATCCTTCCAGGATCAATCTATACCACTGCCCAGAGAAAGAGAGAGCAGAAGCTTGTGCTCTCATTCCACCTAGGAGAAGGGTCATAGCTCAGTGTTAGATCATCTACTTTGCATGCAGAATGACCCAGGTTCAGTCCCTAGCATCTCCAGGTAGAGCTAGGAATGTCCCCTGCCTGAAGGCCTGGAGAGCCACTCAGTGTAGACAATAGAGATATTGATGGACCAATGATTTGATTCAGCATAATGCAGCTTCCTATGTTCTGGTAACTGCTCACATGCTTGGAGAGAGCAGATAAACAGGCAGTGACAGCAAGGAGGTGGAGTGCCAGGGAACTCTTGGGATTGACTATTGGTCTTCTACTGGGATGTGGGCCTCAGCAGATGCCTGACATTGCTGACTCCAAGCACTGGATCCAATTGTAAGTCATGACCCATAGCTGGTTGAAGAACAGGGAACCTATTGGATAAAGCCAATTAGCTATCGTAGTTACTAGGCAACTCTAAATGTACGCAGCACTCCAAAACTCAAACTCAATTAAAAATATTATGTCTGAAGAGTATATATAATCCTTTCTGGTTGTCTCCCTGGTGGTTTTTAAAAGAAATCATTTGTGCTCCTCCGCAGCAACTGGGATCTCTGTCATTCTGCTGCTGTTGAGAAAGCTGACTCCGCAGGAGGGGATTTGTTACAATTCTCAACATGCTCAGGATTACATTTGCCAGTTCTGATCATCATATACAGATTAACCATAGCTCTCCGACTTGTGCAGCTTTTCCAGCAGGGGTTTCAATGAAAGCAGAGCCAAATTGTCACAGGGTACTTTGCCCTTCCCTACCCTACACCTGAGAAATTTTCCACGATTTTCTCGTTCACCTAGGAAAAGAAAGACGCTTTGCAGAATTCCACCCCAATCCGAATACTCTCTGCCATTCATTGGGGGGGGGGAGGTTAGTTGCTGCCATTCCACCAACTGTTCCACCCAGCACTACCTTGGAACAATACTAGGTCTGGGCCATAGTGCAGGATGCAAAATGGTGGCAGTGCCCACAGCTGAGTGGTCGGACATCTGCTTTACATGCAGAAGGTTCAATCCTCTGCATCCCAGTAGAGCTGGGAATGTTCGCTGCCTGAAACCCCTGAGATTGGCTGCCGCTCAGTGTTGGCAATACTGAGTTAGATGGGCAGGTGGTGTAGGCAGCTTCCTCTATTCCTCAGGCTGTTGCTGGCACTTGCAGCAGAAAACAATTAAAACTTTGATGCTAATGGTGAGACCCATCCCCAAGGAACAGTTGGAGAATTTCCACACCCTCTGGAGAAATTCACTGGAATTTCCCTGTCTTCAAATAAAGGTAGAGAATGCAAAGAGTTCTGGAATGCTGTGTGTATAGCTACACTTCAAAATATATATTTATAGACTGCCTCTTACATCAAGCACCCACTTATACCTCAATTGCCAGAATTTGTTTCATTTTTTTAAATAAAAAGTCTGACTAATTATATGCCAAAGAAGTATATTACACTTACAACAATAAAGAGCCAAGAGTTGTGTGATGCTATTCTTTGGCACCATTGTTTTTCAAGTATTACTACATGAGCATTTGTATGCACCTGTCCACATTGCTGTTTGTATCTAGTATTTATGTGCTAGTTACTTTAAGAAACCTGGAGTGTTTCATATTGCCTGCCTAAGAATGTGAGAATTGTTCTCTCTCCTTTTTCTTTTTTTCTTTTTGCAGAACCAGTAAAGAAACATCTTCCTTCACATTGAGAGCAAAGAGTCTTATGGGAATTAAAGAAAATCCATGCGAACCAGCTTGACATTTAGACGTTCAGAAAATCCCATGAAGTTCACCTAGTCCAACCCCTGCTCCACACAGGATCTGCAGCAACATTCTTGGAATGGGAAAGCCAGTAAACCTAAATAGGAGTGGGGAAACTTTGGTCCTTCAGTTGACCACCCCTCTTGTAAGGGCTCCAAGTTGCTTTACTTGTGCCACTGATACTCTGCTATCTCACCTCAATAACCACCACTGGTCACACATTGCCAGGCAATTTTGGGAGTTTGGGGAAAGAAAATAAGGGGACACATATGCAACATTTTATTTTTTTGCAAATTTAATTTCCTAAGTAGAATTTGCATTTTCTAACCACAGAATTTGATGACCTTGTTATGCAAAGTTCAAAATCTTCTGACTCCAGGAACATTGCAGCCTTGCCAGAGCTTCCACTTTTGCCAAATACAGAGGGAGGATATGAATCTAAGGATGACTCTTCTCTCTCTTTTAGATTGTTGTATGCATGAGTACAGATCGCTTCTGCCTACAATCTTGGATATTCTACACAAAGCATGACTCAGAACCCCCCCCCCCAAAAAAAACAGAACAGATGTAGCATGCAGATCAAGGGAAGTAATAGTACTGCTCTAGTCTGTCTTGGTCAGACCACACCTGCAATGCTGGGTGTAGTTCTGGGTGCTGCAATTTAAGAAGGTCATTGACAAGCTGGAACATGTGCAGAGGAAGGCGACCAAGATGATCAAGGGTTTGCAAACCAAGCCTTAAGAGGAATGGCTGAAGGAGTAGGATATGTTTAGCCTGGAAAAGAGGGGACTGAGAGGAGATAGGATAGCCATCTTTAAATATCTGTAGGGCTGTTACATAGACATGGGAACAAGCTTATTTTCTCTTGTTCCAAAGGGTAGGACCAATAGATTCAAGTTACAAGAAAAGAGATTCTGACTAAGCACCAGGAAGAACTTTCTGATGGTAAGGGTTGTTCAACAGTGGAATAGACTCCCTTGGGAGGTGGTGGACTCTTCTTGCTTGGAGGTTTTTAAAGCAGTGGTTGGATGACCATCTGTCATGTATTATCTAGTTGAGATTCCTGTGTTGCAGAGAGTTGAGCTAGATAACCCTCAGTGTCCCCTCCAACTCTACACTTCCATGACTCTATGAACACTAGAATGAGTGTTCTTCTCTCTTGTGAATGGTAACAGCCTCCCAACTAACCATGATTTTCATGGGATGCGGGTCTGTGCAGATGGACACATGTGTTGCAAAACAAATACCTTGAAATAAAAAGCCACTATGAGCCACTCTCTTGTTTGCCCAAACCCCTTAACACCTGAGGAACTTGCTTTCATGGAGGTTATATATGAGCACAAGCGATGCTAGAAAACAGATAATGCAAAACACAAATTTGAGAGCGAAGCTCTCACCATAACCCTAAGCATGAGAGTAAAATCATTGCTTGTGCTCCCCGAATTACCTCCACTCAAAATTAAAACACTGGGCTGGATGGAGAAATGATTTGCTTTTGTATACAAGACAGTTTCCTATATTTATTAGACAGGAAGCATTTTGATGGCACAGAGTAAGCATTTAAGGAAGGAGCAGAATTCATTCTGTTCATCCAGTGGCAGAATTTATTATATAAGATTGTGATTTCATGGATAGTCCTGCTGAGTATGGTTACCCCTGCCACTTCAACAAGAGGCACCTGCTGCTGTAAATGTCTCCCTACAATAAAAAGACTGCATTGCTTATTCATTTCATTTATGAATGAAAGCACCCCAAAGTGATTTAACCACAAAAACGCATATAAAAAACATGTTCAATTTCATTTACTATGAACCAATCCAAGAGTCAAAGGAACATGTCATGTTCAAGATACATAGGTGCTTATACATGCACAATGCACACATTGTGTATGTATACTCACACTGCAATGAAATCAGAGTTGGCACTCTTTGCATGCAGGCACATGTGGAAGAACTAAATCATGTTCCCCCACGCCCACTTCACAAACACTCAGATCAATAGATCTAGTATTCATTGTGCAGCTGGTCTCTCTGATTAGAAGCTACTCCATTAGAAAGGCAATGCATTTCCTGATATGAAATGCCCCCCTCCACTCAAATGCACTCACATATATCATCCACAGAATAGACAGAATCATAGAGCCCATACATAAAATCAAAGTCCCATGCAATGAACTGCAATTGCCTGTCCCCAACATATGGTCCTCTTGTTGTTTTGCGTTCACAAGTGCACACATTAAGCCTGCAATCCTATGCTTAGTATGCAAGCCCCACTGAATTCAGCTTCTAAGCTGACGTGCCTAGGATCGCGCTGGAAGAGAAAACTGTCTCCTGTAGCTGAAAGAAATCCCCACGTTCTAATATCCTGCTGCTCTGCCCCCTTCCATATAGTAATATATTGCTTGATGCAGAGGCAAGGTAGGGTCCTCAGCCAATCCGAAAAGATCTGGATTTCTTAGGTGAGGGTATACTTAACGCAACATGCTACATTCTCTCCCAGGCACAATCTGCATTATCCCATACATTCTCTCTCCGCCCACTTATCTTTATGATTGTATTACACATCGTTCAGTGAACATGCACGTGATGTCTTTCTTCCCCAGACACACATGCACACACTTTTCTCTCCAAGTTAGTGCCACATACAGTTCTACTGATCATCCTACACAATACACAGCATAGCCTCTTGCTATCCTCCCTGCCTCTATATTCCTTGGGGCACCCACCCAAGGGGAGACGTGCATAGGACTTTCCCGTGGGAGCATCTAGGGATAAGCCCCCTAGATCCCAGCTGTCCTGCCCTTACCTGACAATGCCGTACATGACCAGGATGTTCCCCAAAAGCCCCACCACGCAGACGACTGAATACAGGGCAGTGATGGCGATAGCGATGATGATTGAAGACGTGTTCTTGATCGGGGACTGACTCGTGGCGTTGGACGTCGTGAGAGAAGTCGACCCGAAGTCTTGAAAGGTGCTGTTGTAGGGGAAATCGGGGTAGGGTTCAGCACCGGGAAAGGTGGACGGCTCCATCTCTGCCGGGAGCTTCCAGATCCCACCCCGAGGTCGGGCAGACGAGGAATTCTTTAAAGGCTTCCAGGGAGCTGTCCCGTCCTGGTGGTGCTGAAATAAGCGAAGTGCATCGAAAACCCAAAACTTAACCAGGGGGGTGAGGTGGGGAATTGCCTACCAAGGTAAAGACGGGCTCTCTCAGTAGCGACTATGCTAGGCAGTAAGGTCTGACATCTCCTCTAGCCTTTCTGCACATACTGTTACAGACACAGCACTGCACTCCCTCCCTCCTTGGTCTGCTGCTGAGCATCTGAGCACGAGAAACCGTGAATCTGCAAGCTCTCCTAATGGTTGTGATTTCTTTTCTCTCTCCCCCCCTTCTCCTTTTTTAAAGGAGGGGATATCTGACATCTCTCTTGTATGTCGGGAACGGCGTACGGGGCTGCAGATTAAAGGGTGGGGGCTGCCCATCAAAACCCTTTAAGGATTGGTGGGAAGAGCAATTTTACACATTGCTCTCAGCTGCCTTGGAAAGGTGCCCCTGCCTAACGCGTGTTTCTTAGGGAGCTACTGTTTTCAGTAGAGATCTCTAATAGACGTTAACAATGGAAGCATCTATTAGAGATGTTTAACTGCATTTGAATTGGGTGTGTGTGTTTATCGTGGAACAGCCAAGCAAAACAGTCACTTTATTTTCTTTCTTTTTAAGGCTAACTATAGATGGAAGAAACAGCCACTATGTTCCACCAGAAGCAGTGGAATTGGTTAGCATTAAGCACACGATGTCGGAATAGCAAAAGCACCCAGAGAGCATTGTCCATGGCAGCCATCGAGTTTTAGAATTCTTTCCCCCTTATTACAGCTCAGTGGTATAGAGCACATGCAATGTGGGCAGAAGGCTCAGTCCCTGGCATCTCCCAGTAGGGCTGGAGAAGAAAGACTCTTGTCTGCAACTCTGGAGACCAGTTGCCAGTGAGTGCAGCCATCACTGAGTCAGCTGGATCAATGGTCTGACTCCAGATAAGGAGGCTTCCTACACAGGATAATTTAGCATATTTTAAACAGTCACTTTGGCATGCGGTGTCTATCAGTCCAAACAACAACAACAACAATTGCTCCAAACAACAACTTTAAACACTGGCCAGTTCAATAGCTTTGTGCCTGAACAGATTCCATCTATAGAGGTTTTAAAAGCACCAGACAGACCTTATCTTTCAATAGTTAGAAAGAGAAGGCTTGTGTGCTTTCCATTTTTTTTAAAAAAAATGGCAGTCATTTTATCTGTAAACATATTTCCACTACTTAATTGCATCAGTGCTTTCTCTTTGCATAAAAATATGGGTTTTTGCCTTCCTTTCTGAGCATCCTCTTTTTATTCTCAACTCCTCTTCTACATGTTTTTTAAAAAACAAAAACAAAATCCTTACATCTATATGATTTAAATACCGTAATAATAATAATTCAAAAACCCTACACTTCCGCCAAATAGCTCAGGGCAGCATACATAGTTCTCCCCCAACTCAACTGTATCCTCACAACAACCCTAGAGGTAGGCTGAGAGACAGGGACAGGTCCAATTACACTTTGTAAGCTTTGCAACTGGGTGGGAATTTGAACCCAGATCTTCTTGATGCATTGTTAGTTGGACGGCCTGGTCTCTCAAAACATTGTGTGTCTCCTCCTCCCCTCCTTCTCCAAATCAGTCCTATTGATAACTGGGTAATATTTTAATCAAGGACAGCCCTTGCACAGGAAGAGTTCTGTTTTATAATTCCCAGCAAGTTATGTAACTGAATTCATATCCTCATATATGGAGAATATGAAATATTTGTGTCTATTAGATTAGAGATTAGAGACACCTCTTCAACATTAAACAAGATAAAACCAGAAAGCAAATGGGGAGAAGTATGCTTGATTCCCAACCCTCCTCCCACCCATGCTAAGAGAAAAGAAGCAGTTTAGGCCTCCAGATATTCTACCAAGGGATGAAAATTGGAACCCAGAACTTCAAAGCAGATTTATGCCATGCAACTGATTGCATCTTAAAGTCTTCCACAATGACACACAACTGCTTATTTTTTATTAAATCCTGTTAGATTTCTTCTTGTTGTTCTCTCTCTCTCTCTCTCTCTCTCTCTCTCTCTCTCTCTCTCTCTCTCTCTCTCTCTCTCTCTCTCTCTCTCTCTCTCTCTCTCTCACACACACACACACACACACACACCCCTCCCCACCTTTCTATTTCCTGCCAAGCTACATCTGTTTGCTTAAGTACCATGTCAGACCTATGCTTCACCATGCCACAGGGGGCTCCCAAGATGCATCAGGGATGATCACCCAGCTCCCCTCCATTAACACCCACATTCAGGAAAAAAGAAATGGTCTGAATGAGGAAGATGAGGAAATGGAATCAAACTTTTGTCAATGTTTACCTCTTGACAGAGGCTATGTACACATGTCCATTTACTCTGCATCCAATGCACTCCCACCACTGGTTTGGTAAGCAGTGTGCACGTTAACCACAATCCATATCTATCCTGCTGTTTCTTATGAAATACTGCATTTTGGTGCATTTTCTCTCAAGTCAGCATCAAACTGAATTGAGAAAAAGAAGAACCTAGCAATGTTTTAAGCTGATAATGTGTACACAGCCAGAGCATTTTCAGGAAGGCTTCTTTTACATTCAGAGTTTAGTAATTCACACACACACACACACACACACACACACACACACACACATTAAAACCCTTATTACCAAAATCCTCTCTTCTACTTTCCCTGTTTGTTTGTTTGTTTGTTTGTTTGTTTGTTTGTTTGTCTGTTTGTCTGTCTGTCAGCAGTAATCATGTCTGTACACTTGCCTCATAATAATAATAATAATAATAATAATAATAATAATAATATATTTATTACACCACCACCCCCAATCTGGCTGGGTTTCCCCAGCCACTCTGGGCGGCTTCCAACAATATATTAAAATACAATAGTCTATTAAACATTAAAAGCTTCCCTAAACAGGACTGCCTTCAGGGCTGCATCTTGTCATCCCATAATTTATGGATAAGGAAACTGAGGCCCTCTAGCTTTTGCTGTACTGCAACTCCCATCATCCCTGGTCATGGGCCAAGCTAGTTATGACTAATGGGAGCTGGACTCTCACCACAACTGGAGGGCCGCATGTCTCTCAACCCTGCCACAATTAAAGCAGCAGTGCTTAAGGCACATAGGGGGAAAGCCCCATTGAGCTTGATGTGACGTACTTCTGAGGAAACAGGCCTTACAATCACACAGCCCAAGAGAAATAAAAAATAGTATACATTTGGGGTTTTCCTGCTCATTGTTTTGTTTCTCACACTGTTGCTGCTGTTTGCATGCATGCAAGATTGCATCTGCAATCTATCACAAGTGGGATTTGCAACAAAATGATGCAGCGTGGAATGCTGCTTTTCAGGGTTCTAGACACTTCAATCCACTCTCCCCCAGTTTTCCTCCTCCCTTGAGAATAAGCTGGCATTCCATGCCCACCGAGCATGCACATTGGGCTATGGGGGGGGCGCTTTCTTTTTCTTCTTTAGATTTCCCCCCTCTTAAATCCTTTTGCTCTTTCTGCAAATCTTGGGTCTCCCTGAAGTCTGCTTATACTTGTGAATGGATAATGCCATGTTGGCTACAACGGCGCTCACAGCCCAGATATCAGAAATGCAGGGAAAGGTGGAGTAGTAGCATCTGGACGTCACCTAAAGCTGGCATTTCTTCCCCGAAGAAGAGTTCTGTCCCACTCAAAAGCTTGCTGCATAGCTGGATGTTTTGTCTTGTTTTTCCTCCCCCAAAGCATCACTTTTCAAGTAGTGAGAAGTTCCAGGGATAGCACTAAAGAATTTTGTCTGTTTCCAGTGGTTGCTGCTGCAGCCAAAGGCAATAAGATCGGCAGTAGGTGGAGCCCAAGCCACTGACACTCACAGCCAACTAATTCTAGGTTTCTGATGAGTTCTACATCAGCAACTGAGAACGAAGGAGGAGGAATCCGGCAAGCAGTGCCACCCCCAGGACTGGATCTAAGCAAGGAGGCAAGCAGATAAGGGCAGGCTGGCGGTAAACTGAGCTTGGTGGGGCAGTGCCCCATTTGTCCAAATCAGGCATAGGCAAACTCGGCACCTCCAGATGTTTTGGGAATACAATCGCCATCAGTGGATCACACACCTGCTAAGCTGCACCAGCTTCCCAAAGACCATACCAAGGATGCTTCAGCTCACCTCGTTCACATCTTCACCTGATTTTCTTCCTCAGCCAAACTGGGCATTTCACAAACACACAAACTTCTGCAAAAACACCGGTCTCAGACCCCATCACTGACAATACCAGGGGAAAAAAAAGATATGGGGGTGGGAGATGGGGGGTAAAGTGCCCTTGCCAGGAGGTCTGATTATCAAATGTTCAGTTTCTGAAAAATAATTAATGGTAAATTTCACATTGGTGCTCTTATCTGAAGCATTTGCTCCCCCCACCCCCAAAAAATGTACCAGAGAGTCTTGTGACACCTTAAAGCAAGGGTGAGGAACCTCAGGCATTTCTCTATACCCTTCTTGAGTGCTTTTGCCTGGTTCAAATGTTTCCTTCTGCTATGGTTGTAGTTGATGTTCCTCTTGGGCTTAAAAAGATCCACCACCCTACTCCAGTACACAGACATACTATGCTCTAAAGATGAAGGTGTTTATCGTGGCACAAGGTTTTGGGGACCATAGTCCACTTCATCAGATGCACAAAGTGTAATCCTGAATTGACAGGCGTATATGCACAAAGGGTGTTGGAAGGGGGCAACGCAGCTTGCCGAGAGCATTTTGCATGGGTAAAGATGGATAGATGAAGGGACTTCCAGATTACTCCTCTGCCTTTATCACTATGCTGACTTCTCTCTTTCTCTTTGATGTTTAGATGGTTTACATCTTAAGTTGCAGCCTGTTTACAACTTCCTGGTCCTCCTCTGAACTTCAAGGCAAGAGTTCACCTTGGATCTCTCTTCTGAGGACCAAGTGGCAAACGTGGCTTCTTTGTTTCTTCAACTACATAGTTAACTAGCACTATGGAACTCTTTCCTATAAAAAATGTACTTCCTTTCATAAACATAATTATTTTATACCAAGTCTCAATCTGAATAAAGGTAAAGGGACCCTTGACCATTAGGTCCAGTCGCGACCGACTCTGGGGTTGCGGTACTCATCTCGCGTTATTGGCTGAGGGAGCTGGCGTACAGCTTCCAGGGACCCCTGACCATTAGGTTCCGTTGCAAATGACTCTGGGGTTGTGGCACTCATCTCGCTTTACTGGCCGAGGGAACCGGCGTACAGCTTCCAGGTCATGTGGCCAGCATGACAAAGCCACTTCTGGCGAACCAGAGCAGCACACGGAAACACCATTTACCTTCCCGCTGTAGTGGTACCTATTTATCTACTTGCACTTTGACATGCTTTCAAACTGCTAGGTTGGCAGGAGCTGGGACCGAGCAATGGGAGCTCACCCCGTCGCAGGGATTCGAACCGCCAACCTTCTGATCGGCAAGCCCGAGGCTCTGTGGTTTAACCCACAGCGCCACCTGTGTCCCCTCAGTCTGAATACCTTTCAGCTAAAGGGGGGCTCCAAGCATGGATTTGTTTAACAAAAGTTAACTTCTGCTGCTGCATATAAACTCTCTATGCTAACAAGGGTTGGAGTGGATTGGAAGGAACGGAACAGAAAAAAAGAACAGGTGCTGGTGATTACTATAGTGGCCAATTTACAAGGCAGCATTGGCAATAACCCAAACACCCTGACACTAGTTGCTCATTAACACTTGTAGTGTATAAAAAACAAATGCCCATCCATTGCCGAGACTGAAAGTCCCTGCCTCCCCACAACCATCTACCGTGTTTCCCTGAAAATAAGACACTGTCTTAAATTTATTTTTCCTCAAGAAGACACACTATGGCTTATTTTCAGGGGATGTCTTATTTTTATTATGCATCCAGCCTTGCCTCTTCCTTGGTGCCCTCCAGAACTGGGCCTATCACTATATCTTATTTTTGGGGTATGGCTTATATTGCGCAAATGCTTAGAAATCCTGCTACGGCTTATTTTATGGGTATGTCTTATTTTCGGGGAAACAGGGTAAGTTCCAGGGCTTTTCCCAAGAAATTGGAGGCCATGCCTGCATGAAGCCAACCTCTCCTCTGCCCTTCCGTGCCTTTTCTGGTTCTGGGAGACAAGGGGGAGAGGAGCGTGTCACAGCAGGAGGAGGAGACACCTCTTCCTCTTGGCCTCCGTCCTTCTACTCTCCTGCTTCTGCTTCTGCTTCTGGACTTCTCTCTGCCATAGACTCTCCCATCTTACCTTCCCAATCTTCTCTCTCTTCCCTCTCTGACCGCTCATCATTGTCCCATCACCACTCCCTGGGCTCTGAGCCTCCTTCTCATGGTGGTTCCACAACTGGTTCCTGCCGCTGTTTCTCTGAGTCCAACAAGTCAATGACAGCTGGAATATAGATTATTGTACAAAGGTAAAGTCTCAGCCAATACTCTACTCAGTTTTGCCCAAGGCCCTGCCCACCACTTTCACATGCTATCCCTAGAAGGTTGCCCTTGAGGGAAAGTAATCCTTGGGGTGAGGAAGATTCCCCACTCCTGAAGTATACAGTTTCTGCCACAATAATTGTGTTTGTCTTTAAGGTGACACAATATCTTTTGTTGTGTTTGTGTTTCAGATCTCCCTTCTAGAAAATATTTTCTCTGAAATACAGGTAGGTGCCTTTAATTTCAGTGGACAGTCTCATTTTAACATCTATTCTATGACTCAGTTATAATTTGCAAGTGAAAAGTGTCTTTCTTTCATGTAACTACAGAAGTCTGGCTATGGGGATGGAAGCTATAAACGGAAAACAGGAAGCAGGACAAACTGGAAAAGAGGGAGAGGAGGGGGATAAGGCAAGCAAACAAGAATCTGAAGAGCACATGGCAAGGCAGATGCTCTACCACTGAGCTACAGCCCAGACTGGAGATAAGCTGGATCATTTCTTTGCATCTGCCTTCTTGGTGAAGGACAGTTACCACACTAAGCCAACTTTTTCTGGGCATCTGAAAAACTGAGTAAAATATTTACAGCTAGTGCCAGGGCTTATCAACAAATTAAAACTGGACAGTTCACTGAACCAGCTGAGAATTCTGTAGGAAAGAACTCAGATCTGAAATTGCTGATCTTCTAACACAAGTATGCATGTTGTCACTAAAACCAGCCTCTGAACAGAGGATTAGAAGGGAGTCTACATAATTTGATTTTTTTAAAAGGCAAGGATCTTGGAAATGACAGGCCAAGGTGACATCCACACCATACATTTATAAAGATCTTGGTTTCTCGCACGGAATCCCTTGAACTGTTGTTTACCCCTCACAGAGCTACAATTCCCAGTACCCTTAACAAACAATGGCTCTCATGATTATTTGGTGAAAGCCTTGTGCTTTAAATGCATGTTAAATGAGCTTTAAAGTTAACAAATTGTGTGGATGTGACTCAGTTAGCTTAATAGCTGTTCCTTCCTGATAAGCTGGTGGAAAGTAGGATTAGAGATAGAACAAGTGTCTACTGCAACAAAATGTTGTACCATGGATGATTCCTATTCACTGTTTTGGTGTTCCCATCAGTTAGTTCTACCCACATACCACACCAGTTGGCATCCCATGGACAATGAGAATACTGTATGCTTTCGGCTGTTGTTTTGTGGGTTCCCTCTCTAATGTTTTTCTCTCTCCTCCTCTGGCTTTTCTTTTTTTACTTCACAAACCTCAGGGTTCCCAATGCTTGCTGGTCCCTTCCCTTTGTGCATGGGCAGAGCAGCTATTTGGTCTATGTACACAAACACATATGGGACGTGGGTAGCGCTGTGGTCTAAACCACAGAGCCTAGGGCTTGCCGATCAGAAGCTCCCATTGCTCAGTCCCTGCTCCTGCCAACGTAGCAGTTCGAAAGCACATCAAAGTGCCAGGTACCGCTCCGGCGGGAAGGTAAATGGCAATTTTGTGCGCTGCTCTGGTTCACCAGAAGCGGCTTAGTCATGCTGGCCACAGGACCCGGAAGCTGTACGCCGGTTCCCTCGGCCAGTAAAGCGAGATGAGTGCCACAACCCCAGAGTCATTTGCAACGGAACCTAATGGTCAGGGGTCCCTTTACACAAACATACTCATAACTAAATGCCTGAAATTTAGAGAATGATTATCAAGCATATAGAAGAATTGCTGAGAAGGAATCAGCATGGCTTCTGCAGAGGGAAATCTTGTCTCGCCAAACACATGGACCTCTTCAACATTGTGAACAAGTATATGAATAGGGATCATCTGACAGACATTGGATTCTTGGACTTTCCCCAAAGGGAAGGCTAAAGCTCTGGAATGATAGATTTGGGGGTGGGTGGGGAGAGATGTCAAAAGATTTAGAACAGGATTAGCCATTGTGCTGCCCTCTAGATGTCACAAATGTCCAACTCCCATCAGCCTCAGCCAGCACGGTCAAGGGTGATGGGAGTTGTAGTCTAGCCACATCCTGAGTGCAGCACTTTGGCTACCCCTGGTTTAGAACATTAGCTTAGCAGGGAAATAATATGTTGAAGGGTTTAGAAAATGATGCATGGTATTGTGGAGTACATGCATAGGGAGATCTTTTTCTCCCTGCCTCATCAATCACTTGTGCTCCTTTCAGGGAAATTGATTGGCAGTAGAGTCAGGACAGAAAGAACAGCATGCAGCTTCATACAATGCACAAATGATTTATGGAAATCAATGTGAAGAGGTGTGATGATGGGCCCTAGCACAAATGGCTTTAAAGGGGGATTCAGAGGTAGGACTGGTATGTCAAGGGGTTTTAGTCAAGACAGCCAAGCCGTTCAGAGGCAGCATATTGCTGAATACCCCTGAAGGGCCATAGCATAGCGACTATCTGCTTTGCATACAGAGGGTCCGAGGTTTGATCCTCAGCATCTCCAGGTAAGGCTGGAAATGAATTTTGTCTGAAACCCTGAGGAGCCAATGCCAGTCAGTGCAGGCAGTACTGAGCTAGATGGGGCAATGGTTTGTCAACAGCATTTATATGCAGCAGCAGAAGCTGACTTTAGTTAAATGAATCCTTGCTTGGAACACCCCTTTAGCTGAAAAGTTTTCAGACTGTGACTTGGTGTAAAATAAGCAAGGTTACGTTTATGAAATGAAGTACCTTCTTGACAGGAAAGAGTTTTATAGCCCTAGCTAACTAGTTGAAAAAAACAGAGAAGCTATGTTTGCTGCTGTGTCCTCAGAAGAGAGATGCAGAAGAAAGGCCTCTCACCTCAAGGTCCAGAAAAAAGTATGTGAAGAGGAACAGGAAGTTGTCAATGGGATGCTGCCTATGATATATGAAAGAGATGGGCAGAAGTCAGCATGGAGATAAATGCACAGGGACAGTCTGGAAAACTCACTAACTCTATGTGTCTTAACCCATGCAAATTCCTCTGAGCAGCCGAGTTGCACCTGAATTTCCAGTATGGTCTGATCCTTAGTAAGGCAGATTCCTTTGTTCATATGTTCCAGTTATTGGGAACAACAGTGAGAAAAGTTGTTTTCTTCAAGCTCTATTTGCAGAATTCCTGGGAGCATCTGGTTGGCCACTCTGAGAAGCAGGATGGTAAGCTAGGTGGGGTACCTGCTGGACTCAAGCTCTCCCCAGCCCCACCTAGCATGGGCAATGGTCAGCAATAAGTCCACTCACCTTCTATGGTGGGCAGTGTTGCGGCCAGGTGACCCGACAAATGGCAGGCTGGATCGCCCAGCTGCCAGCTATTTGGCCAAGGCCGGCAGCCTTTGGTCAGGCATTCCAAAGGGTTCAACCAACCAGTGAGAATGCCTGGAGCCACTCCCGGGGGGTGGGGATAAATTGTGGTCTGCCCAGTGCCCTTCCTCAGCATTTTTCATTGGATCTCCCCAGCCCCACCTAGCGTGGGCAATGGTCAGCCATAATGGGAGCTTGTAGTCCAGCAACATCTGGAGAGCCACAGCTTCCCCATCCCTTGGGCCTGACCCAACAAAGCTCTTCTTATGCATGGGCCACAAAAAGTTCATTTTCACCTTTTTCACCCACCTCCCCTCCCGTTCCTTTGCACCTTCCACTGCCTCCGGGTTGAAGTAATCAGTTTGCTTGGTCGAACACATGAGTGAAGATCACCGAACAGGATGTCAAATTGCTGCCTCATTGAGCACCACAGCAGCTCACAGTGTGTCAAAGCACAAGATTGACAGATCTTGCGTAAGAGGGTTTCACAACAAAATCATTCTCTTGAGAAGGAAACATTGGTTCATTTGCAGGACAGGGAGAGGCTGTTAGGGATCAAGATGTTTGCACTATATCCATTTGCTTGTGTTTTCTCCTCACCTCTGCTCAAAGCTCCCTCCCGTTTATTTATAATTGAAAAGCTCTGGGGAGATTTCCCAGCAGCTCAGCTTCGCATCAGGCTAGCTGTTGCTTCTGCATTGGATAGTGCCATAAGGCACCCCCTCTTTTCACACTCCATTAGTGCCCTCCCCTTTCCTGCTTCCAAAGACGACACTCATTTTCCTTGCCAGCTTCGCTACCAAAAGGAATTGGATGGTGATCAAAACAAGCCACGTGTGCCAATGTTGTGGGGCAATGGATGGGCGTGGGGGGGCACAGATGTGTCAGTTATCTTTGTACAATAATCTATATTCCAGCTATGTAGGAAGCAGAGGTTTCTATGCAAACACATCTCTATCCATTCATCCAAGCAAGCAAGAGGCATTGTCATGGTGCCAGGACACTCAAAGTTGGATCAGAGGAGGATTGAGGAGAGCTTGACTTGTTTGCCTACTCTGGGTGCCAAGCTGAGAGGGTGCTGCAACAATGCTGAACAATGTAAGGGGAGAGGTGGGGGGCACTGAATTTTGGCATTGCAGGGGGCGCCACTGAAATTTTAAAGCCCAACGTCCGCCACAGGTTGGGCAGGAACAGGGCTAGTGAGAAGTGTGGCCTGGAAGGGACCATTGCATGCAGAGTCCTGAGGACAGTTGCATTGGTCTGGAGAGTCACATTTGCACACACCCCTAGGGCCCAAGGCTTCCCACCACTAGGCTAGATAATTGGCCTTAAGGATCAAATGCTTGGGTGGCCTGTTTGGACAAGCCGCTTCCAGCACCCTCAGCTCCCCAGCTGCAAAGAGGA
The DNA here is from genome assembly GCF_963506605.1 of Zootoca vivipara. Lineage (NCBI taxonomy): Eukaryota > Metazoa > Chordata > Lepidosauria > Squamata > Lacertidae > Zootoca > Zootoca vivipara. Next base: position 33,474,115 of record NC_083281.1, on the reverse strand, counting down.
CAAAGTCATGACCTGCTTCTACGGACACTGATGACATGAGCAAACAATGGAGTCACAGTTTGGATTTTTCACTGCTTGGCGTCCCAGTATTTATTGCAAGTCTTAGGCCCCCTTTGCCCCCCACCCCCCTCTGTCAGCTCTTATTCTGCTTGAAATTAATAAGGAATGTTTGAGATGTTCTGCTTTTTCTGCCTGTGTGGTCAGCAGCATTCATCAGACCAGGTTGACAAGGCGGGTAACTCCTGCTGTTGGCTCATTCCTAGAATGTGATTGCTTTCAACTCCTTATAAAGTCAGGGCTGAACTAGACCTTGTGCACACTGGGCTGTGTTCAATGCTAATCCTATTCAGAGTAAACCAATCCAAGTTAATGGATATGCTTGTTGGGGCTAATGAGAGTTGGAGTCCACCCAATTCATCCAATTCTTCTCCCTCCCAGCACTACTCTGGAGATTCTCCTGACTCTCCAGAGCACATTTGGGGTGTGGGTGGGTGGCACATGGGGAAGGAGAGGGGGGAAGTCCTGTTGTGCCAGTTGCCCTGGCTTCCCCTAGTGCACCAGGTTAGTTGGATCTTCTGACCCATTGAGATTTAATGTTAGTCAGGTGTTTAAGCAGGACTAGAATCATAGAATCATAGAGTTGGAAGAGACCACGAGGGCCTTCCAGTCCAACCCCCTGCCAAGCAGGAAACACCATCAAAGCATTCTTGACATATGGCTGTCAAGCCTCTGCTTAAAGACCTACAAAGAAGGAGACTCCACCACACTCCTTGGTAGCAAATTCCACTGCCGAACAGCTCTTACTGTCAGGAAGTTCTTCCTAATGTTTAGGTGGAATCTTCTTTCTTGAAGTTTGAATCCATTGCTCCGTGTCCGCTTCTCTGGAGCAACAGAAAACAATCCTTCTCCTTCCTCCATATGACATCCTTTCATATATTTGAACATGGCTATCATATCACCCCTTAACCTTCTCTTCTCCAGGCTAAACATACCCAGCTCCCTAAGCCGTTCCTCATAAGGCATTGTTTCCAGGCCTTTGACCATTTTGGTTGCCCTCTTCTGGACACGTTCCAGCTTGTCAGTATCCTTCTTGCATCCATTAGATGCAAGTCTTTTGTTTGATGTTTGGAAGGTGGGGGCATAGGAACTAACTCCTAGGGGGTGAAGGGTCTTCAGCCCCCTCATGTGCACCGCATCATGTGATCGATTATGTGGGGTGGGGCTTACCTCCCCCCCCATATTTTATTCAAGTTGGCACCCCTGAGTGAGAGCAAGTTAACTTTACTGAGTGATGGGAAAGAATACTGCCAGAATAATTTCCCTTTTGATTCCAGGAATTAAAATATAAATTGTAAGCTATAAATTCTGAAATGGCTGTGGAATATCAGCCTTGCTGCACCCAAGCTATAGCTCTGCTCTTCATCTCCCAGTGTACAAATTGTGTTGTCAAGAAGAGAGCATTCTTGGCTGATCTTAAAGGTCACTGTGAAGCATAGCCAAGATATGGAGGTCTCTAATGAACAATAGGCCAAGGCATTTTGCAGTTTTATAGTTCAAAGCCAGTGCCTTAAACTATGTCCAGAAGGTAATAGGAAGACAAGGCAGATACAGATATGTTGACACCATATTTGGCCTGCAAGGGAGGGCTGTTGAATGGTATAAATAGTGATGAAAGTTTCAGAGCAGCGATTGTGGCCGGTCCCATGTAGGGGTGGAGGAGAAATCTGACTGAGATTGCATTTAAAAGCAACCCTAGAAAAACTACCACTTTCTGAAACACTACATGAACCAAAACACAGCCATCCTTTGAGACTCTCACTTCTCTGAATTTTGCAATGTTGTTCTCCAGCCAAGTCACACAAATAAAGATGTGTATACTGGGGTAAAATGTGCATTAAAATCCATGTATTAGTGAAAATAACATGCATATGATTAGGGGGAGTTGTTTTGCAAAAATGTGTCTATTAGGCAGAACTGAATGCATTTTAAAATTAATAGGCCCTTCCTCTCAGTTTCTCAGAATCCGCTTTTTAAATCAATCAGGTACAATTTTCTATTTTGGTCTCAAGATCACAAACTACAAACACACACTTTGTACCAACCCGAAACAATATGTTATCCTCAGTTTCTTTTCATGTCCCATGGTTATAAATCTCACATCCCAAGTAGACCTTTTTTTTTACGAGTTTCTTTTTAAGACAGGGACTTGGGATGGATTTACTGCCACCTATTTCCACAATGAGTGCTTCTTATTTCCTTTAAAGCCATAGAAGGCTGAGGGCCAAGATGCTTAAAGATCCATTTTCTCCCACAAAGGAAGGGCCATAACTCAATGTCAGAGCCCATTCTTTGCGTACAAACATCCCAGATTTAATCCCTGAATCTCCAGGTAGGGCTGGCAAGAACTCCTTTCCCTGAAGCCCTGGAGAGCTGCTGCTGATTAGTGTAGTTATATAATAATAATAATTTATTATTTATACCCCGCCAATCTGGCTGAGTCTCCCCAGCCACTCTGGGTGGCTCCCAATTGAATATTAAAACAATACAGCAATATTAAACGCTTCCCTAAACAGGGCTGCCTTCAGATGTCTTAGGATAACTGCTTATTTCCTTGATCTCTGATGGAAGGGCATTCCACAGGGCGGGTGCTGCTACTGAGAAGGCTCTCTGTCTGGTTCCCTGTAACCTCACTTCTTGCAATGAGGAAACCGCCAGAAGGCCCTCGGCGCTGGATCTCAGTGTCCAGGCTGAACGGTGGGGGTGGAGACGCTCCTTCAGGTACACTGGACCAAGGCCGTTTAGGGCTTTATTGGTCAACACCAACACTTTGAATTGTGCTCGGAAACGTACTGGAAGCCAGTGTAGATCTCTCAGGACCGGTGTTATGTGGTCCCGCCAGCCGCTCCCAGTCACCAGTCTAGCTGCCGCATTCTGGATTAGTTGCAGTTTCTGGGTCACCTTCAAAGGTCGCCCCACGTAGAGCGCATTGCAGTAGTCCAAGCGAGAGATAACTAGAGTATGCACCACTCTGGTGAGACAGTCTGCAGGCAGGTAGAGTCTTAGCCTGCGTACCAGATGGAGCTGGTAGACAGCTGCCCTGGACACAGATGTCAATACTGAGCTGGATGAACCAATGAGTTGTCTCCTTGGCAGCTTCCTGTGTCCCACAAAACTCAGCAGCCAAGCTGGGATTTCCAGCTTCCTGTGCTCCACTTAAATCTGTGCATCCTTTCACCATCAGCAGTATGGCTGTCAGGAACACTTGAGAACCCCTTCTCTGTTTCAGGGCTTACTGGGTTTATCACAATTTTGTTTTCATATTGTCAGCATATTGTCAGCATACAAAGCATATCATTATACTTCAAGGGCAGAAGGACAAACACCCACTATCTGCTACCAGTGGTTTGAAGATCTCACTGCCCTCACTGAGGTCCTCCACTGAGGGTCTTCTAGCAGTTCCCTCACTGCAAGAAGTGAAGTTACAGGGAACCGGGCAGAGGGCCTTCTTGGCAGAGGCGTCCTCCCTGTGGAATGCCCTCCCATCAGATATCGAGGAGATAAAGTACTGCACAACTTTCAGAAGACATCTGAAGGCAGCCCTGCATCGGGAAGTTTTTAATATCTGATGTTTTATTATGTTTTTATATGTGCTGTAAGCTGCCCAGAGTGGCTGGGGAAACCCAGGCAGATGGGCAGGGTATAAATAATAAAATTATTATTCACTAAATGCATGACCTATAATTATCAATTTCATTTAGGTACCTCTTTGGATATTTGGACTCCCTATATTAATTTCTGCATTTTGATCAGGAATGGTGATTCTTCTTGTTAATGCCAGCTGACAATGGTTTTTGTTGTTGTTGTTGTTTACTCTTCTTTTATTATTATTATTTGTTTTTCTCTTCTTCCTTTCTGTTACATCCACAAATAAAAACAGTACAATCCTATGCCTGTTTACTTGGCAGTCTCACAGTGTTCAATGGGCTTCCTAGAGCTACAATTACTAGAATTTCCATGAAGCCATTCTGGGAATCATAATTCTGTGAGGGGACAACAAAAGGTCTCCTAACAACTCTCAGCACCCTTAATAAATTACAGTTCCCAGAATTCTTTGCAAGAAACCACACCTGTTTAAAGTGGTGCAAGTGTGCTTTGAACAACATTTCCCCCCTCAATTCATCCAGGCTGGGTTTGAAGGGAATCGGGGTTCCAAATTTCTGGAGGGCACCAGATTGGGGAAGGCTGAAGTGGAGAATGAAGTTGTATACTTTTACTATTTATTAACAAGACTTTGCTATAAAAAACCACAGGTGGCTCTCTCTCTCTCTCTCTCTCTCTCTCTCTCTCTCTCTCTCTCTCTCTCTCTCTCACACACACACACACACACACACACACACACACACGGTCTCTGTCTCACACAAGCATCCCACCAGCACACAGAAGTCCTTCCTAAAGGCAAGGACTCAGCTACATACAGGTCAGGTAAGCGCAGTGTGGTTTAGTGCTGTCAGCGGTGCTGTAGGTCATTTGTGGACTCTGGACTTAATGAGCATTCAGCATAGCTCCAAGACTTAGGTTCCATCATCCTCACTCTCGCACGTCACCCTGTGTGCCCCTAAATCTGTTCTGGATTTTCCCCGCTACCTTCTAGAGCAGATTTGGGGGGGGGTGCACAGGTGTGGCGGGGAAGATGGAGGGAAGCCCTGTTGCACTAAATCCCTGCATGCACATAAACATTTTGTTGATTACCGTGCAATGGTCTTTACCAGACCATTACTCTGTAGCAGTAGTGGTCGGTGAGACTGAGTGGGGTGGGATGGTATTGCTAACCTATCTTCCTGACACGGGGATTGCTGCTAGTAACCAAGAGAGACAAAGGGAGGGGTGAAGTGGCAGTGCCATCAATCTGATGCTCTTGCTGCTGTGCCTGCAGTGCACCAACCTTCCCACTGCCTTGCCAGTGTGGTGTAGTGGTTAAGAGCGGTGTGGTGTAGTGGTTAAGAGCGGTAGACTCGTAATCTGGTGAACCGGGTTCGCATCTCCGCTCCTCCACATGCAGCTGCTGGGTGACCTTGGGCTAGTCACACTTCTCTCAGCACCACTCACCTCACAGAGTGTTTGTTGTGGGGGAGGAAGGGAAAGGAGAATGTTAGCTGCTTTGAGACTCCTTCGGGTAGTGATAAAGTAGGATATCAAATCCAAACCATCCTCCTCCTCCTCCTCCTCTCTCCCTCTCTGTTACCTGTTCTGCATTTGCAAGCCAGGTGAGCAATATTCCTCTACTCCCCTGACCAATACTGCTCTTTAGATTAGGGAATAACCAACATGGTACTCTTTGGATGGCACTGGATTCTAATTACCATCAACCCTATTGGCCAGGTTGGCTGAGCTAGTGGAAGCTGGAGTCCAGAAACATCTGGAAGGAACTATGTTTCTTACCCCTGCTTTAGATGATGGTGCCCATTACTTCACTCCATGGTAAGCCATCTCGGCTACATATATCCCACCAATGAGTGTCGAAGGGGTGTCTGGACATCTGTCCCACAGTGCTGTTGGGTTTAGGCTTGAAGTCTGTGTTACTTCATTATGACTGTAGCATTTTTATCCCACCCTTCCTCCAGAGAGCTCAGGGAAGGGCGCATAGTTCTCTCCCAGACCATTTTAGCTTCAGAACAACCCAGTGAGGTAGGTTTGGCTGAGCAATTGTGACTGGCCCAAGGGCAGCCAGGGATGAGGCTTTGAAGCTGGCTCTCTGCAGTTCTGTACTGATGCCGAGGCACCCTGCCTTATGCCCATCTAGGGCCCAGGTTGGGAAGACCTAGAAGAGACCAGTGAGAAAGCAGATCCTAATGTTTTCCCTTCCACTGCAATTTAACCCCCTGCAAAAGCCTCCATTGTGCTTTTGCTGCTCAGATCATAGTTAATCCTGTTTAATAATCTGGCTATGATGCCGGCAGGGGTGAAAAGTGGTCAGTAATAAATATTGTGTGTGTGTGATTGAGAAACCTGCCAGCCAAACTGGCATTATTTTGTTGGGGTCTAAAACATTGGGGGTCTACAACCTTCAGGTGGTCTGCGGCCAGTCTGTGAGGACCGCTTACAATCTGAATTCTATAGAATTCTATGGAGCTGAAATTGTATTACAATAAAATACAACATAAGAAACAAAAGAAGCACAAAAATCATTTCAAAAACATACAGCATGTAACACAGCGCATTAAAATTGCTACAAAAGGCAGAGGGGGGGATCTTAAGTGGTCTGCCAAGACCCTCAGTAATTTTCAAGTAGTCTGCCAAGACCCTCAGTAATTTTCTAGTCGATGCAGTGGGAGTTTGGGAGCCATTGTTCCAGGGCCTCTTCTATAGGCAGAATGTTTCCACCTGTTGCTACAAGTCATAAATGCAAACAGAGTAGGGATGGGAGGAAAATTCAGTTAAGTTCAGATATAAAAGAGCATCTAATTAACACTTCCAGAAACAATGTGTGAACTGAAACGCAGCCACTCTTCAAAATCTGCACTTCTCTGAATTTCGCAATGCAGTTCTCCAGTTACATTGTAAGTACAGAAATGCATGTACAGTGGTACCTCGCTTTATGAACACAATTGGTTCCGGAAGTCTGTTCATAAACTGAAGCGAACTTTCCCAGTGAAAGTAATGGAAAGTGGATTAATCTGTTCCAGACGGGTCCGCAGAGTACTTAAACTGAAGCATTCATAAACTGAAGCGAACTTTCCCATTGAAAGTAATGGAAAGTGGATTAATCCGTTCCAGACGGGTCCGTGGCATTCGTAAACCGAAAATTCGTACTAAAGTACTACTCGTTCCACTGTACTAAAGTGTGCCTAAAATGCCTACGGTAGTGAACATTATGTACAAAATACATGCTAACAGGTGAAATTGCCTTAAAAACAAAGCAAAAAACAACAACACATGTATATCAGGCAAAAATGCATAGAAATGTACATTAGAAGAAATTTGCACTAAAATGCTAATGAATTTCCACAATGACTTTCGTGTGTGTGTGTGTGTGTGTGTGTGTGTGTGTGTGTGTGTTTTAATGCAGAAAAGTAGAGAACTGAGCTTAAGGTTGAAAAAATGAGAAACAAAGAGGAACTGAAAATGACAGGTCCATCCACCCTTAATTGCAGCTCTAGCTCCAGAAGAGGCGAGCATATTTCTAACAATAGACTATGCAGCAGCAGTAGTGTCAGACTACCATCATTATAACTTGTCTTTCTTCATCTGGTGGAAGAAGCTCAACTTTAAAATGAATCATAGAATCATAGAGTTGGAAGAGACCACAAGGGCCATCCAGTCCAACCCCCTGCCAAGCAGGAAATGCCTATTTTAAAACTTACCCTCAAAAATGGGGTGGGGTGTGGGGCAGAAGACAGATCCAGACCTACTGATACAGCTATGGATGAACTGCAGATCTGCAGGAGTTTAACAATAGTGACAACAAAAGGCTTGTTTCCCCTCCTAAATGTGAGACCACTAACATAAATGAAAGAGGCTTGTGGGGAGGGGATGCAGGGGAGAATAAAGGGATTTGTCTGTAAGCTTCAATTCAGCTTCCAGGTTTGGCACCAGCAGTTGACCAGGTTGGTCAGGTGCTACGAAGGTTCCTTTGCATGTCTGACTTGCCATCCCCTCACTTTGACTACCAGGCACTGCTTTCCTTGTGAGCTGAGCTCCCATTTTCCTGCCTCCAGCCTCCCTGTATTTGGCCAAAGGCGGTCCTCCTTCTTAGAGCCAGACATTCTGAGCCAAGTGGCCAGGAGAATGCCTGTGCTGCAACTCTGGATTTCCTAGATAGGTTTTTTAAACATTAAAATAAAACTTTTTTTAAAAAAAGCACTTTCCAGAATGCCTGCCTCTGAAAGAGAATCTCTGTACAGTGGTACCTTGGTTTAAGTACACAATTGGTTCCGGAAGTCTGTACTTAACCTGAAGTGTACTTAACCTGAAGTGAACTTTCCCATTGAAAGTAATGGGAAGTGGATTAATCCGTTCCAGACGGGTCCGCGGAGTACTTAAACTGAAAGTACTCAAACCGAAGCGTACTTAAACCGAGGTATGACTGTATCCCTTTCTCAAAGCCCAGGTGCCAGAGGTGATGAGGAAGCCACCATTGCTGTCACCCCTATTGCTGCTGTTTCTTAAAGTAAGAGGGGTGGATGGTGGTGACTGGTACAGAAAACAAATTCCTGGACCAAGCATGCACTCAGAAGCACAATGTTCCCCAATTCTTTGTCCTCTTCCTCATTTGCATCTCTGCTTTGCTTGGTAGACCTCAGAATCCTACTTGCAAACGCAGCCAATCCTACAAGCCTAAAGTGTCCCCACCCACCCTCTGCTAATGCCAAAACTCTTGTACAGTGGTACCTTGGTTCTCAAACTTAATCCGTTCCAGAAGTCCGTTCCAAAACCAAAGTGTTCCAAAACCAAAGCGCGCTTTCCCATAGAAAGTAATGCAAAATGGATTAATCCATTCCAGACTTTTAAAAACAAGCCCTAAAACAGCAATTTAACATGAATTTTATCTAACGAGACCATTGATCCATAAAATGAAACCAATAATCAATGTAAGGTAAAGGTAAAGGGACCCCTGACCATTAGGTCCAGTCACGGACGACTCTGGGGGTTGCAGTGCTCATATCGCTTTATTGGCCAAGGGAGCCGGTGTACAGCTTCCTGGTCATGTGGCCAGCATGACTAAGCTGCTTCTGGCGAACCAGAGCAATGCATGGAAACGCTGTTTACCTTCCCGCCGGAGCAGTACCTATTTACCTACTTGCACTTTGATGTGCTTTCAAACGGCTAGGTTGGCATGAGCAGGGACCGAACAACGAGAGCTCACCCTGTCACAGGGATTCGAACCGACCACCTTCTGATCAGCAAGCCCTAGGCTCTGTGGTTTAACCCACAGCGCCACCCATGTCTCATAATAATCAATATACTGTACTATAAAATAAATAAAACAGTATTGTAGATGATAAAAATTAGAATTAATTTTTTTTCTTACCTGCACTGATGATAGTCATTGTTTGGATGAGGAGCTTTTATCCATTTCTGCAGTCACACAATCAACCAATCAGTAGCTGAACTGGGTTCTACTCAGCCACAACAACGAATTAACCGAAAAAGCCTCAAAAACAAAAACGCAAAATAAGTAGCAAAAAGAAAAGCGCCAAACTTAATCTGTTCTGGAAGTCCATTTGACTTCCAAATGTTCAAAAACCAAGGTGCAGCTTCTGATTGGTGCAGGCACCCCAGAAACAATAGCCGACAGCCTCATCAGACGTTCGACTTTCAAAAAAGTTTGAAAACCAGAACACTTACTTCCGGGTTTTCGGCATTTGAGAACCAAGGCGTTTGAGTACCAAGGTGTTTGAGAACCAAGGTACCACTGTATATTTTAACACTTTCCTTTGCCAAGGATCACTTCCTTTCTTCTCTTCCCTTTCACCATTACAAACTGCTGAAGACTCAGCTCTGTCTGCTGTTCATCAGGTTGCCAACTCTTTCCCCAGCTCTTGCTTCTGTGCTTTTAACAGTGGCTTGATTGCAGCAGGGAGAGAAATGCCATCACCCTCTCATTGTCACAGACCAGGCTACTGTTCAAAGCCACAGCTAAAGAGGCTGAAGGGAAAAGTTGGTGACAGAAGCTGCAGGTAATTATTTTAACCACACACACTTTGTTGTTGTTTAGTCATTTAGTCATGTCCGACTCTTCGTGACCCCATCCACTTACCCTTCTGAGAGAGAAAAAGATCAGACTCTAACATAAAGAGGGAGCAAAGGGCTTTGCTAGCCTCTTAAGTGAAGACACCTCTAGAATTATTGCACACCCTCAGCTGCTTTGATTTATGAGGGACAGAGCCACAGCTCAAGAGCGAGGCACTTATTTTGCATGTAAAAGGTGCAAAGAGTTTATCGCTGATTTCTTCGGGTTGGACTGGGGAAAGACTGCAGCCTGAATTCCTGGAGAGCTGTGGTCAGTCAGTATTAGCAATATTGAGTTAGATGAGCTGACTCCCTCTCCACAGGGACAGAGATATTCACTGCAAGGGGTTTCCTAAGTTTTTTTTTGTTGTTTTGTCATGTCCGACTCTTTGTGACCCCATGGACCAGAGCATGCCAGGCACTCCTGTCTTCCGCTGCCTCCCACAGTTTGGTCAAACTCATGTTAGTAGCTTCAAGAACACTGTCCAGCCATCTCGTCCTCTGTCGTCCCCTTCTCCTAGTGCCCTCAATCTTTCCCAACATCAGGGTCTTTTCCCCTAAGTTAGTCATGTTCATTAACTCCAGTGAGTCCACCCTGAGTAGAACTAGCATTGGCTACAACCCAGATTTGTTTATTTGTTTGAGCTGCTCAAAAAAGTCTGCTGAACCAAGCCCTGAAGAATAGGAAGTTTTATTTTGGTGCATTTCCATCTTTTCATGTAGAATATGAATTCTACAAGAAAGCTGCGTATCAGCCCTATGAGACCTTTTCTCTTTCAAGCCTTTTACAAATTCATTACTCCATATGGACGCCTCATCCATCCTTAGTTTCCCATAGGGATGAGATATAAATAGAGGAAGACAGTCAAAATGAGAAAACCTGACAGCAGATGAGATGAGAGACAAACAGTCAAAGCCTATTTGTAATCAAAGGGGACAAATAACCTAGGCAAAAAGAGAGAAAGAGAAGGAGAGCAAGAATAGCAGGACTCTTTGGCATCACTTTATGGCATTGTTCCAAGATGAGCATTATCCAGTAGCAAAAGCTCCCAAAAGGAACGCCACCTGAGCACTGCCATTGCAATCTATGTATTCAATTAGCATTCACCCCAAAGTACTTTTAGCTGGTTAGATTCAAAAGGAGGGGGAAGAGATTTTGTCATGAGCGGCTAATCTAATATTGAAAGGACACTTCATACCTAACTGTGTTGACCTACAAGAAACAGTTTAGCCCCTAACAGAACCAGGAAAAGGTAGAGAGTGTAAAGAACATAAGAAGATAATCAGACCAAAGGTCCATTTAGTTCAGCAGTGAGGGACCTTTGATCTGCAGATCTAATTTTGCCCACTAGGCCATTTTGGCCAAGCCGAGCTGCCCCATCCCTGAATTGACACCAGGTGTGAGGCAGGTAAAAACTGTTGGAAAAATTAGTATACAAAAAGGAGAATTCCTAGATGCCAATTTCCAAGTTTGGGGCAAGTTCTCTTTAATGTCACAAAATATGCAGCAAAGTAAATTGTGGGAATATTGGTTCTTTAAAATATACCCTTCAAAGCTATTTCCAAAGCTTCCCACTTCCCCTAGCATAGAAAAAGTTAAAATGGGTTTACTTACAAACTCTCCAAAGGTCAGATTCATGTGCTTTTCCATGTAGCACTCAGAAAAGGTTGTGCATGAAGAAGATTTGGTATAGTTGCAAAGTGGTGGAAGTCCCTAAATTATTGGTATAGGAACTAAAGAGAGACTTGTTGGAGCTATGCGCCTAAGCTGGGGCATGAGCATAGTCTCTTCACACGCTGAGCTTCTCAGGTAGACTAAAGGTACCACAATAGGCTTGATTATCTTCCTCCCAAGGTGAGTGGGAGTGACTTAGCTAAGTCCTTAGAGTAAGGACACCATACTATATGGCATTAACCCCTTCATGCATTAATTAAACTCAAGCATGTTGGTTATGTAAGGCTGGTTATCCCACAAGAACATGGCTAGGCCCAAAAGGCAAGCAAAGCTGTGTTACAGAGCCCATGTAAACATTGACAATCAGGTGAACAATGCATACCTCATGTGTGTGTGTGTGTGTGTGCACGCGCACACACCCTGCAAGCAAGGAGCTAGGCTCTTGTCATTAACATATACTGTTACCCCCCCCCAGCAATCTTAACATGTGGGACACAGCTCACCCAGTGAGAAATATACCCTATGCCTTCTATGTACCCCACCCATTTTTCCCCTGGGGCTGCCACTGATACAGTCCATAATCAATAAAATAGATGTGTGTAATAATTTACGACAAACTTCTATCCACAACCGTTTATTGCAGCAGTGCTATTTGGAATTTCTCCATTAAAAAGGAAAGAAAAATAACAACGATAGGACTTTCTGAAGATGGAGCCAATCCACAGACCCCAGAGTCCCAGAACATCAGCAGACGATGCCAATTTAACTATACTGAGAATTGATCTTGACAGCATTAAAAATAAATACAATAAATGTCTCCCCCACTCCCGCAACACACTTTTAAGCACATCTTTCTGCCGCCTTCAAAGCCCCAGCAATTTCTAAAACTGGTTACTTGTCTGAATTCTTTGCTCTTTCTGGATTTCACACATTACCAAAGATGAAAATGAGCCTGTGTATTGTTTTTGTTTCCACACGTCAATAAAATCTCACCATGGGTGCCGCGCTCCCCCCCCCCAATATAGTTTGCACTGCATCTGCTAAGCAGGGAAAAATACATTTCCAGCGCTGGAGTTAAAATTAGAATGGATTCTTCTATCCATCACCATTGTGCACAAAAGGATGGAAGACATGTGTTTCTCCCTCAACCTTTTGCCTCCCCTGCGGTATTAAGAATTGGCAAGGTTTCTCTGCAGGACATTTAGCCAGGTGGTTGGACAAATTTAAGGGTTATAGGACATGATTTGAAAAGCGGCGTCACTTTGTTGCTTTTCTGAACTGATTTTTTTTTAAAGTATTAACAGGCTTCATTGATGAAAATGCATCTTCAAAAAAGGTGCAACAAAATGCACTGGTAAAGTGACCAGGTAAAGAAGTAAGTTTCAAAAGGGACAGGCAACATCTGAGTTGAGAAATTGAAAAATAAAATATTGTTATGGCTGGGGTACCAGAGTCTTGTAGTGAATAGTAGAAATTAATCAACAGTAGTGTTTAGATAATAGTTGGAGTATCCAAGGGAAGATTCCAGGCCAGTGGAATCCTGGGCCTTACCTGAGATAGGTAGCATGACAAAAGGTGTTGATGGCCCATCTCACAAAAATCCTTGGGTCTGTGCAAATCAGAGTTGCCATGGTTACTGTGGGTGGAGACAGGTTTAGGATTGAAAACAGGGGAGGGGCAGACTGTGCTCACAGGAAAAATGTGCCTTTTTAAAAGTAGGATTGGGATAGCTGACGGATGAGGAGGAGCTGCTTGGAGCAATGGTACGTGTATATTCCTGCGTATAAGACTACTTTTTAACCCAGGAAAATCTTCTCAAAAGTCGGGGGTTGTCTTATACGCCGGTTCGTACTTCTTATACGGTGAGTATATCCCAAACTCTATATTTTAACTGGAAAAGTTGGGGGTTGTCTTATATGCCCAGTCGTCTTATACGGTAATTTGCCAGTGAAAAATGTGTTAAGATGTTTAGCTTCACTGGCTGCATCTAAGAGTGTGTGGAAAGAACCCAGGGCATAATCAGGCAATATGAATATTATATATCATGTCATTCCAACAAAAATACATCTATATTGACCATTATGGCGACCAGCACATATTCATAATCTTTACACATCTAGTGTCCATTATTCATTTGTTTATTTAAAATGCCTTTCCTAAAAAACAAAAAAACAAAAAAACCTCAGCAAAAAGATAAACCAATACCCAACCTATAAAACAAATTCAGAGCTAGTGGTAACCAAACGCTAATGAAGATGTATGCTCTGTGTTCAGAAAACATTGTCTCCAGCTGAGTTCTGCATTCCTGCTGGGCTGAAGGGCCCAGAGGTGATGTAGAAAATGAAATTTCGTTTTAAGCAGAAAGTGAGATCCTAGGAAATGTAGAAGCAACAATCCCCCTCCTTCAGTAATGCTGTCAACCCGATCCTGCTTTGGAGGTTTGCAGCAAGATTGGCAAGTGTCAGCCGGAGCCCCAGGCAGTGTGTGGGCAAACTCTGTGCAAGATTCTCCTAGGCAGGCTCATGGCTCCGGCTGAGCACCTTCTCCTGACCCGCAACACCCCTGCGCTGCAGGCAGGCTGACTCCCACACACCTCCGACAATCTACGTAGGTCAGCAAAGCCCTGTAGCAGTGCCATCTCCTGGGGGGGGGGGTGTCTCCCTGGCAGATTTACAACTTTTGGCCAAACTAGATGCGGCATCAATCACATAGCTACATCTTTAGCCTTTGAATGGCTGTGTTTGGGGTTTTAGTTTTAACAAATACCAGGGACAGCTCCAGTCTCAGGGATTCGATCACATACTGCAAATTTAGGTTTGCGGATGAACGCCCTCTGCCACAACAAAAGTCACTTTTTATGTTAGCATCAGGCCAGCAGTTTGGTTTATTTGGTACACAGACCATAAGCATCGGATCCAGTATAGCAGGAAGTGGAAAATGTTTTTGGCCCAGCGGGTCTGATCTTTATCTTCTTCCCAATACCCCACGGCCCAACTTTGAAAGCTGTCAGAGTTTGCCTGTAGGGGTAGGTAGAGATGAGCAGGATTGAACTGTCAGCTGATATGCTGGCAGTTCAATCCTGCTTTCTGCACTCTTTGCATGCACAAGGGAGTACCCTGCAGAGGACTCTCTCAAGCACCTGAACTTGACAGGATTGAACTCCCTGTCCATCAGCTGCGCATCCATCCTGATTTCTGCAGGGATTGGCTGCATCATGCATTAGTTCATGTGAGTTGGTGGGACTAGCAAGCAGAGCCAAACCAATCGAGGGTCAACACATGCACACACCAACCATCGGGGTGACACCACCTGGTTGGCAGGTGGGCGTGGTTGATGAAAACTGGTGAATCAGGCTTAAAATGGGTATTATATATGAGAGGGTGTCAGTGGGTGTCAGTTGAGAGACAAATGCAAGGGCAAAAAAGTGACACAGATACAATAATGAAAGATATAATAAGGCATCGATTTCTCCCCCCTCCCCCATGTTCATCACATGCAGCAATGTGATGTATTCCAATAAAACCTACATTATTGGAAAAATCCATGTAGGCAGAGAAGAAAAAGAAAGAAATATCGGAAGACAAACATGACCCATTGATGGAGGCTTGTATAGGTACCGTATATTGGTCTTCTTACTTTTTCCTTCTGAAGACTTCATGTAAGCAGGGGGGGGGGGAACCAGGTATCATAAATGTGTTGTGTTGTGTTGGTTGGTTGGTTGGTTGGTTGGTTGGAATTTTGGTTAAAAGAAATTCTGGTATAAAGAAAAATGGAATTCCTAGTTTTGAGACAAGTACTCTTTGGTGAACTAGCCCCAACTGAGATCTGAATTCACAAAATATGCAGCAAAGTACAGCACGGAAATATAAGTTGTTAAAATATACTTTAAAATATCCCCTTCTAGAGTTCCCCGCTTCCATTAGCACAGAAAGAGGCCACACATTTGGTAAGTTAAAAATGGTTTACTTACAAACTTTTCAAAGGTCAGATTCATATGCTTTTCCATACAGCAGCAAGAAAAGATAGGGAGTATGACTTAGTTTCCAAAATTATTTGTATAGAAATACAAAGATGGCTTGCTTAAGTCACATGGTCTAAGCTTGGAGCATCCAGCTTAGACCTCCTTAACAGTAGGGTTCACATGGTGGGAAGAGAAAGAACAACTCATTCCAGCTATATGTTGCCTTCAGCCCTGCCTGCAATTTCACTTAGCACTGTGTTGCCTTAGGTGGAGAATAGCAGCTGTGCTTCCTCATCCCTGCTACTTTATCTCAAATATTTGCCTGATGAGCAAATCTGCAGGGGATACAGCTATCATCAGGATCTCAGCACATGGCAAAAGATCACAGATCACAGTGTGTTTGTGGGTGTATTGAATGATATTTACTCTTAGCCTGTAAAAGACAGAGACTTCCAGAGATCAAAAGGCATCTGCATCTACTGTGGAGCTTGGCTGAATTAATTACAGTGTTCAAAAGGACTCCTCCAGACAATCTGTTTGTTGAGCATTCATCCGGATTTGCTTGCACAAAGCATACATGCTGGTCAGACCACACCCAATCTTTATTGAGCATTTGCTCTCTCTTGTGTGTGGGGAGGTTATATGACAATGAGCATTTAATTTCAGTGTTCATAAAAACTCCTCCAGACAATCTGCTGAGCATTCATTTGAATTTGCTTGCGCAAAGGGTACATGGTTGTTGGATCACATCCGATCTTTACTGGGCATTTGTTCTGATTTGTTTGTGGAGAGGTTATATGACAGTGAACATTTATCCTGGTTTGCTTACAGGGTGTTTATGCATCTTCCTGTTAATCTTTTATTTGTGTGAAATCATTTTTATTTGATTTTTACAATACAAAGTTATAAAAATTTGAATACATATCCATATACCATAGCTGCCAAGTCCGGGTTAAAAAAATAAGGGATCAGCAGCGTCGGCAACGGAAGTCGCTTGGCCTGTTTGCACAGGTCTGTGGCCTGTTTGCACTGGTCTGAGGACTGGTTTCGCAGCAAAATCTGGTATTCTCTGACATCCCAAATCTAATCTAATATCTGTTTACCCTAACTGGAAACAGTTCTCCATGCTCTCAGATACAGACCTTTCCTCAACACCTGCTACTTGATCCTTTAAAAACAAAACATAACAATAACAATAACCCTATGAGGTAGGTTAAGCTGAATGACTGGCCCAAGGTCGCCCAGTGAGCTTCATGGCTGATTGGGGATTTGAACTCTAGTCTCCAAGGTTCTGGATTAGCACTCCAACCACTTTAGCACACTGGTTTTTATTATGAGCTCTGCCCATGTGGCCCAGATCTTCCCAACATTATCTGAATAATGCGGGAGAAGCACAAGCTGCAGTGAATCCCACACCATCCAAGGACAGATCTTAGGACATGGTAGACCATGCTTAAAAAAAATACTAATAATCATTTCAAATAAGGACAAACTAATGGCAGTGTGGGTCCACCACAATCATTTGTGTGCACCCAATTTTAAAATGCATGTTTCAGGACTATGGAATCTTTCCCACCCTCCCACCACCACCACTATTGCAAGGCTTACTTCTAACGAGTCATTCCTCCGATTTCACATTTTCATCAGCCAGGCTCCAATTTGAAGGTGAATCTAGCTACGAGATACATATTTTGTGTGGTAAAAGGCAGGGTGCTGTGGAAGGAGTGTTCTGAACTCCTTTCTTTACTGAGCCAAAATAGGCAAACTGGTGTGCTTGGTCTTGGAGGACAGCATTGATATAATGAGATGTAAGTGTTGTTGAACCAGTTGAGAGCAGTGGCCATAAAGCTATTATGTTAAATATACATGCAAATTGCTAAGAAAACTCAACATGGTCACATTTGACTTCAAAAAAGGAAACCACCCCAAAATGAAGGGATTGATAAAAAGGAAGTTAATAGGCAAAACCAAGGGGGTCAAATCTCTCTGAAATGCTTGGGAGTTGTTTAAAAACACAAAATTAGAACTGGCATGCATACCGCAGATCAGAAAAGGTACCACCAAGGCCAAGAATATGCCAGTATAGAAGCAGAGCAAAGGAAGCTATTAGAGGCAATAAGGTTTCCTAAAAATGGAAGTTTTGTCCATGCGAGAACAGAATAGAACAGGAATTTGGCAAAAGAAATGCAAGCAGACAATAAGGAATGGTAAAATTACATAAAATTTTAGGAGCACATTGCTAAAAACATAAAGACAATCACTGCCAACAAAATCTTTAAATATATTAGTAGGAGGAGGAGTAGTATAGGTAGGGAGTGATAAAGGAGTTAAAGGTGTGCTGAAGGAAGATAAAAGGCTCAAGAAAGTGGAGTCTAGGCTTAGGCTGAGTGCACACCATACATTTAAAACACCTAGAAAAAGCAGCACCCAGGAAGCTGTAGTTCGTTAAGGATGCTGAGAGTTATAGCTCTTTTGGGGTAAGCTACAGCTCCCAGAATTCTTGGCGTGTGTGTGCTTTAAAAGTATGATATGTATAAAGCCTTAGATAGCTTTAATAGGGAATATAAGTTTTATAGAGGACAGAGATCTGCCAACAGTCCAAAACATTCATATTAATATACGTGCTGCTAATTTTCTCTTCCTTTATTATGCTGCTGCTCTAATAAACTGTTTTGTTATGAAAAAAAACTATTCCATTGCGCATTTATTACTATCATAATTTGATTTTTATAACCATTTTCATTTCATCAGTAAAAGAAGTTACACGCAACTATTTAAAATATTTAAAAATAATTACAAATGAAGCATATACTAAAAAGCAGATTAAAATACATGTCCACATTTTACATGTCTGGATAGGCTTGCCTAAACAAACATTTATTTGTTTTTGCAAGCACCAAAAAGAAAAGGGAAAAAGAAAAAGTAGTGAAGGTGCCTGCCTGGAATCAACAGGCAGGGAGTTCCAAAGTCTACCTGTGCTGCCACACTAAAATATTGATTTCTCAGAAGTGCAGGTGTTTTATGTGGAACCAGTAACTGTGCTAGTTTTCTCAGATCAAAGCAGTTGAGTTGGGAATACATGGAGGAAGGCAATCTCTCAAGTAAATTGATCCCAAGCTGTTAAGAGATTTATAGTCCAGCATGAGTGGGATCAGGCCAGTGGCCCATCTAGCTCTAGAAACATGGCTTTAGGGATTATTATTATTTTTTTATTTTTTTTGAAATTAAAATAATCTTTATTGAAAATCTTTAAAATTCAACATGTAAAAAGAATAAAGTATAGATAGCAGATATAACAAACATAACTACACAAAACAAAAAAAGTAGTGTCAACCCAAAAATTACTTCAAATGAAAAAAAAGGAGTAAAAAAGGGGGGGGGAATGAATTCTAACTTAAGAAAACCTAACAAACATAACAATTTTTAACATAGTATAACATAACATAACTTAGTATATCTTAACATAACATAACAAATGCAATTTAAAAAAGGAGAAGGGAAAAAAGGAAAGAAAGAAGGGAGATAAAGAAAGAGGGGAAGAAAAGGAAGAGAAAAAGAAAAGAAAAAAAGGAAGAAGGGAGAAAACAAAAAACAAAAAAAAGAGCATATATATTTCGACCACTGTAACATTACGCATTGTTAAAATCTACTATCCCCCCACCCTCTCCCCCCTCCACCATATCGTGACTTCCAACCACTCCTGTATTCTGATTTAAGTTTCACTGATAGACCGCATACCTCTCTCTAATTTAATTTGTTTTCTTAATATTGTGACCCTCATAAGTCCGCTATTAGTTGCGCCTTTTCCACTTGTTTTTGTAGATAAATCTTGAGCGGTTTCCACTCTTCTCCTGCTTTTTCTTCGCTTAAACCTTTAGATATTCCAACTTTGATTGCTAAATTTTGATAATTTATTAATTTGGTCAACCACTCTTCTTTATTTGGTATTTTTTTGCTCTTCCAATTTTTGGCGACTAGGAGTCTACCCGCTGTTGTTGCATGCATTAGCACGCATCTGTCTTTTGGTTTTATGTCTTCCTTCAACATACTCAAGAGGAAAATTTCCGGCTCTTTTTTAAAGGAGTCTCTCACTATTTTTTTTAATTCTTGGTATATCTCATCCCAGAACTTCTTAATTTCTTTGCAACACCACCAGATGTGTAGGAAGGTACCTACTTCTTCCTTGCATCTCCAGCAGGTGTTACTGACCCCTCCATACATCTTAGCTAACTTCGAGGGGGTGAGATGCCACCTAAATTGCATCTTGAGCACATTCTCTTTTAAATCGTAATTTGAAATATAATTTGAATCTCTAATCCATAAACTTTCCCAATTTTCAACCGTAATTATTTTCCCCAAATCTTGTGCCCATTTTATCATAACCGCTTTGGTTAACTCATCTTTTGTAGCCCAATCCAACAATAATTCATACAAATTTCGGATAAATTTATTTTTCCCCTCCAATAATATTTTCCCAAATTTGGATAACTCTCTTTCGAAGCCAATTTTTTTATCTTCACTAAATTTCTGATTTATTTGGAAGTATTGCAGCCAAACATTGCAATACTTTTTGACTTCATTATATTCTTTCAATTTTAAATTTCCATTCTCTTCTTTTAATAAATCTTTATATGTTGGCCAATCTTTGTCCATGTTAACCCTTTTAACTGCTATTGCTTCTTTAGGTGACAACCACCATGGTACTTTTGGTTCCAAGACGCCCTGGTATTTTTCCCACGTTTTAATTAAAGATTTCCTCACAATACTATTCCAGAAGGTGCTGTGTTTTCCCGGTTTTCCTTTCATTAAATAGTGGTGCCAACCAAACCCTACTCCATATCCCTCTAAATCTAAAATTTCCGTATTTTTCAATTCAATCCAATCTTTTAACCATAGCAGGGCTGCCGCGTCGTGGTACAGTTCAAGATCAGGTAAACTAAACCCCCCTCTTTCTTTTTTTTCAATTAATAATTTGTGTTTGATTCTTGGCTTCTTGTCCTCCCAGATGAATTTCATTATATCTTTTTTCCATGAGTCAAAACAATGTGAACCTCCCAAAATCGGAATACTTTGAAACAAAAAAATCATTTTTGGGAGGACACTCATTTTTATCACTGAGATCCTACCCATAAACGAGATTTTTAATTTTTTCCAAATTTCCAATTTGTGTTTAATTTCCTTCCACTTTTTTTCATAATTTTCTTGATACAGGTCAATGTTTTTATTTGTTATTTGTATGCCCAAATACTTTATTTTCTTCCTAATTTCAATGCCAGTATTTTCTTGTAATTCCTTTTTGTCACTTTCTTCTAAATTTCTTACTAACAGACTGCTTTTTTTATAATTTAACTTGAATCCTGCTAATTTTCCAAATTCATTTATTCTTTCTAATGCTCTTGGGACGCTTTTTAGTGGATTTTCTGTAGTGATCATAACATCGTCAGCGAAGGCTCTGACTTTGTATCTTGTGGTCCCTATCTTTATCCCTTCGATTTCTTTATCCTCTCTGATGTTTTTTAACAAGATCTCTAATACTATTATAAATAATAGAGGGGACAGGGGGCAGCCCTGTCTCGTACCTTTTTCTATATTAATTTCTTCTGTTGTTATTCCATTTATTATTATTTTAGCTTTTTGTTTACTATATATCGATCCAATTGCTCTAATCATTTTTTCTCCAATCTCTAGATGTTGCAATGTTTTTTTCAGGAAGGCCCACGACACGTTGTCGAAGGCCTTCTCGGCGTCGATTGACAAAAGTGCTGCAGGGAGGGAGGGATTATTATTTTTAAAAAATACAGGAGGATAGCCATGTTGGTCTGCCATAGCCAAAATAAAAAAATTATTGAAAAAGATTATTTAAAAAAAAATCTTCCAAAAAATTCCTTTAAAAGAATCAAATCCTTAAACTTTTTTTTCCTTAAAAAATTCCTTAAAAGAATCCTTCCAAAAATTGTCCAGTAGCACCTTAGAGACCAACTAAGTTTGTTATGGGTATGAGCTTTGGTGTGCATGCACACTTCTTCAGATACTTGATATCAGATATCTGAAGAAATGTGCATGCAAAAAAATTTAAGGATAACACACACACACACACACACACACACACACACACCCAAACCTCGTAAAGTGGCTCCATCTGATATTTGCAGGATTCCTTCCACCAGCACAGACTTGCTCTTCTGAAAGAGAACTTACCCCCACCAAAAGCAGGGATCCCCAAACGTGGCGCCAAGGGGGAAGGGAAGAAAGCCCACAAAAAATCCAAAGCATTGGAAGCAGAGCGGAAGCAGCTAGCACCATAGAGAAAAGGTAAAGAGTGATCCCCGTGTGCACACTTCCTCCTGGCTCTGCTCGCAAAGCAAGCCTTTGTGCCGGGAACAGACGTGTCCATAGAGATAGGAAAAAGTAAAGAGTGATACTCACGCGCGCACTTCCTGGCTCTGTTTGCAAATTCCGGGGAAATGACGGGATTTTTACCCATACGGGATGACAGCGGGAAACGGCTTTAAAATCGGGATTTTCCCGGAGGAAACGGGAGACTTGGCAACTATGCCATATACAGAGATTCCTCCAAATCTCAGGACTTTCCCCCAACCCCTCCCTGGAGTCCCATTTTAAACATTTAACACTGTGTCTTATTCCAAACTCTCACTATTATATCAACCCGTATTTTCCATGGAAATTGTTACGCTATAAGTGGGATCATGGGAGTTGTAGGCCAAAACATCTGGAGGGCCGCAGTTTGGAGATGCCTGAATCAACACTTGCTGATCTTAATACAGAATTTATATTCCTTTAACATCTGCCAAACCAAACTCAATGCCAAAGGTCACCTCTCTTCCGACACCCCTAATTCGAAAGGTGTAAAGCAAGGGTGCATTCTTGCTCCTTTACTTTTTAAATTATTTTTATCAGGTCTTCCAGAGCACATTCAAAAAAACAGAATCACATGCCTTCAAAATCAATCAAAACCCGGTCCCACTGTTACTGTATGCGGATGATGTGGCCTTATTATCACTGACATCTGAAACGTCTTTTACTCTCCCTGGTTTCCTATTGTGAAACCAATAAACTCTCAATAAGACAAAAATTCCGGTCTTCTCTAATTCCTGGAAATTAGAGAAATGGAAAATAGGGGGACAGGAAATCCAGCAAGTAAAGATGCAGAGATGTCTCGGAATTTTATTCCAGAGCAACTCAGGTTGGTCATCACACAAGTGCTATAATAGAGGCAAAGTGTACCTCCTCAGCAGTAGCTCGCTTTTATTTTCAGAAAGGTAACCAAATTATACCAGCTGCTATTCAAATTTTTCAAGCTAAAGTGTCTTCCAAGTTACTTTTGGGGATCCTAATACAGTATGAATTCAAACATATAATAGTGATTTAGGCTTCCGGTTGACCACGCCATCTTGCTCAGACGGGGGTCCGCACAGCGGAGCGGACCTCGGCGCTTCAGAGGTGGAGGGAATCGTTCCAGCGAAACGAAACCTCCTTAAAAGCCCCAAATCGTGCTTTTTGGGGACAGATTTTGCCTGGCGGCGCCAAAAGCGGGCTCTCTCCTCCCCGGATCGGCTTTGTTTAAGCCCCCGAGAGCGAGGAGGTGAACCGCGGCGGACAGGCTGACATTGCTGCTCTGAGAGTGCGAAGCTGCGAGTCTGGGAAGTGGAGGTGGCCAATTCTTCAAAGAACATTCAGCAAATGAATAGACTGTGAGTAATTTGGATTCTTTGGAATGTAAATTAAGGCAACAATTTGGACCTGGGAGAGAGGGGAAAAGAGGAAGCCACCCCCCCCCCCCACGGTAACATAAGAGACAGTAAACAGAAACCCGAAGCCGTAAACAGAAGATTTTAACTTAAAAGGATTCCTCAAAGGCATCAAAGAGAATCTCCCCTAAATGCAGGGTAAAAGGGGAGAGAGACTGTTGTGATTGCCCTGCAGAATGAAGTTAAGACTAAGAAAGACCTTTCTTTTTCTCGGGAGCCGGCAGCCCAGAAAACCCAGTGAGCTGACTAGGATTTATAGTTAAATTTTATTTTTATCTTTATCTCTGGACTTTTTGGGAATTTTTTTTTGGTTTATATGCTTTTGAAATGTGAGTTCGAACTTTATTTTTAAGAATGCAGCCAGCTTGTTAAAATGGAGTCGAGAAAATAGACTGCGATCATATTCCACCCCATGTGACAAGTTTTGACCTTGACAGGACTGAACTATGTCAACAAAAAGGTACCCGCCTGAGTTTCAGCGGACTGTTTTGACCTTAATGTGGGAAACAAGAATAGAACTATGTCAAGAGGAGACACAACGGCTAGTGTTACAGCAACAATTCCAGATTGTGATGACAGAATATGATTTCCTAGAAGATGAAGCTTTTGAAACTGAAGAAGATGAATGTGAGAATGACAATGATGACGACTGTGATGATTTAACACAAAATGAAGCCCATCACGAAAAAAATGATGATTTTACTCTACAAAAAGTTGGATGGAGTGCCTCCCCTTCGAGGGGGGCACGACTGGATTTACTGGAACTCCAGAATGACCACAGGGAAGAAGGAAAAATTAAGCAGAGAAGAGAAGAAGCTCAGGGGTCTGATATGGAGGCCTGGATGGCAAAAGACTGCAAACAGGGGGTGGGGTGAAGGGAAAGTGAAGTGGTGATTGTAAGGATGGGTTAATAGGACTATAACTGGACTGCTGACTATGGAACTTGCTGGATTGGAGGGGTGGAGCAGGTACTCGGGGGGAGTAAGGTTAGTTTGGGAATAGTTATAGGTTTAAAAAGTGAATTGATTCTGGAAAAAGGTGAAAATATGGAGGCCTATAGAGGGGTAAAAATTAGGCACGGGAAGAAAAAATGGGAGTTTGATTTCTCAGTGATTGGACAATAGGCGAAAATGATAATAGTTTAAAAGTGGTATAAGATATAAAGGTGTATGTTATAAAATATGAACTATGAAACTGTTGAAGATGATAAATAAGGGAGGAAAACCGGGGAAGGGTGGGAGGGTGGGGAAGCCCACAAAATATGGTTTAACAATTATGAATTTAACAATTATGATGAATTTTTTTTTTGTCTTTTTTCCTTTTTGTCTTTTTTTTTCTCTTCTCTTTTTTCTCTTTTTCTCTTTTTGTATTTTCTTTTTTTTTTTTGGTATGACAATAGATGGTTGGATGGATGAACTCCTGCGTACTGCCCTGGTTCACTGGAGCTCCCTGGTGGCAGGGGGGGGCTTGGGGGGCAGGGGAGGGGGAGGAGGACAGAAACCCAATCATAAAATGGACCACTTCTGACTGATCACCTGCGTGGGATACTTCTGTGGCAGGGGAGGACCCATGGAGGGGGGTGGGAAGAAGGTGGAGAAGGTGTTTATGTATGTACCATCTTTTGTAATTTGTAAAAACCAATAAAAATTATGTTAAAAAAAAAACAAACAAACATATAATAGTGATTTAGATAAGATACACTCAAGTTTCTTGAGACATATCCTGGGGCTCCCAAGTTCAATCAAGTATGAGACGATGTGTGCAGAGCTAGGTATACACACGATGGAATGTTGGGTGTGGGCTAGCACTATAAAATACTGGTTGCGTTGCAATTTCTGTCGCCAACCTTCGAGGCTGCTTTCTGACTTACTTAAGGACTTTTATAAATCCAGATGGTTCCAACGCTTACATAGCAAAATCAGGTCTATTGGTATTGACTTGGAACTCTTATATAATTCAAGTGAGCAATATATTAATTGTAATATTCAAATCAGATTCAGGGACACTGAAAAACAAAACATCAAGTCAGCTGTAAATAAAATTTGCTCCCCCAAGTTTTATGGCTTAAATCCAACAGATAAGAGGGCCACTTATATTTCAAAATGAATAATTTCAGTCCAACTCAGGGCCTTTATGTTGGCCTGACTGAATGTTTTCCCCTCAGCTTTTGTCAAGGGCAGATATTTAAACATTCCCAGAAATGATAGACTTTGCTGATGTTTTTTGAATGTGCTGGATACAGTAGAACACATATTGTACAACACATGCTATCCCCTTTTTTGGGTAGTCTAAGATCCCGGCACAATGAAAATATCAGATTCTATTTGTCTGGCATTAACCCGGAAGTATCAGCAAGGGTGGCTGAGTTTTTCATCAATAGTATTTCTGAGGGTGGTTAATGGCACTATTTAGTGGGGAAGAAACTCGAATGAAAATCCTCGTTATTACATATTTTTACATGGCTGTTTATTTGTATATGTTTTAAAATTTTATATGTGGATATTTTACGATGGCCTATATTGATGGCCTATCCATTCTGAAGGAAATCAGCCCTGAGCGCTCACTGGAAGGACAGATCGTGAAGCTGAGGCTCCAATACTTTGGCCACCTCATGAGAAGAGAAGACTCCCTGGAAAAGACCCTGATGTTGGGAAAGATTGAGGGCACTAGGAGAAGGGGACGACAGAGGACGAGATGGTTGGACAGTGTTCTCGAAGCTACTAACATGAGTTTGACCAAACTGCGGGAGGCAGTGGAAGACAGGAGTGCCTGGCGTGCTATGGTCCATGGGGTCACGAAGAGTCGGACACGACTAAACGACAAAACAACAATATTGGTAAGGACTAATAAAGATTTGGCGAAGTAAGCAAAGTGCATGTATTTCTGCAAGCAATGTTCTCTACTATAATGTATGTTGCATGTTATCTTCACCAATGAGTACATTTTCCACACACATTTCCCCCTAATATATGTACTTTCATACAGATTGTTTGGTTGGAGAACTGCACTGCAAAACTTGAAGAACCGTGAATGCCTGAGGTTTGCTGCATTTCAGTTTGCATATTGGTTCGAGAAGTGTGAATTGGGCATTTTCCTGCTAGAATGCCAACAGAATCGAAATTCTCCCCCACCCCTAACCCACCTTCGCTGTCACAGGTGGCACTTTAACTCTGCAGCTTTCAACATTTTAATGATCCCATTTCAATTGCATCCCACCTTTCCTCCAGTGAACTGAAGATGGTGTGCATAGTCGCCCCTTTTATTCTCACGATAACTTTGTGAGGTACCGTAGTTTTGTCTGAGAGTGAGTGACTGAGCTTCATGGCTATGCAGGGACTTAGCCTGACACTCTAACCACTACACCACCCTGTCTTGTCCACTGCTTGTGCACGTTTGAGGCAGGACTCAGACATCCAAACCTTGAGCATGCTTGGTGAGTTAGAAGTCACATACCCATTTATGTTTCTTTTGTTTGTTTGTTTTTGATGTCCTGATCCTCAAAAGGCTTTCTGGGTGTGTTCAAATTCTGCTGGCAGATGACTCTGAGGACTGGCTCTTCAACACGGTCCTGATTTTGATTAAGCTGCTGTGGTTTATCACATGGAGACAGGTAGGAGTTCTTCGTAGAAAATGTCTGAGTCCTGTCATCGGGTTGGCGGTGTGATTTATTGCTCCTTTCATTTCGGTCTTCACTCTCTTGCACAAACCAAACTGATGCTCAGAGTCAAATGCAAGCATTGTTTGCCATTAATTTTGTCCCTAATTGTTATAATTAATCACACACACACACACACACACACACACACCCCAGTGGGAAAGCATTGGTTGGTGGCTAAACTTTGAAAACACTTCCCTCCCCCGAAAATCCCAGCATGTTGCAACATGGTGGCCAACAAGGACACCACAGCATTCAACACCTTCCCCCCCCCCATGGCATCCTGTACTAATTATGCCTAGCTGTGCTCCACAGGTAAGGTTATGAGAAAGGTCTCAATGATTAGAGATGCCCCTCGTTTTAACAGCAGGGATGCTAACTTGTGGCATCCCATATGTTACTGGACTACAACTCCCATTGGCTCCAGCTAACATGGCCAAGGTAAGGGGATTATGGGAATTGTAGTTCAACAATATCTGGAGGGCCACAGAGTAGCTACCCCCTTTTTACAGCATCATTTTTGAATCAGTGCAGGAATGGAGGGGACTACAGAATCACAGAATTGTGACAACAGACTCACAGAATTGTAGAGTTGGAAGGGACCACGAGGATCATCTAGTCTAATGCCTTGCAGTGCAGGAATCATTCACCCAACATGGGGCTCAAACCCACAACCCTAAGATTCGGAGTCTCATGTTCTACCAACTGAGCTACTCTTGCTGGATTCCAACTCTCATGAACATCAGCCTGCTTCAGCGCTGAAATACCAAATAGGCAGAGTAGGTACCAGCCTATGGGCCCCATACCTTATAGGGGCACCACGACAATAGATCAAAATAATACTGATTTATTGATCACACTAGAGCAGGGGAGAGGCAAGATTTCAACTGCCCAGGGGGGTCCACAGGGTTTAATCTGGCACTGACCAGCTTGATGGTCAGGAATGATGGGAGTTGAGTGCATCTGGAGGTCTACAGATACCTCCTCATCCCTGGTTTGATGTATGGCTCATTGCTGACCACAGGATTTCTCTGTCTGTTCACCTACTGAAGTAACTGGAGTGCAGGTTGCTGCTGAAAATCAGCAATCAGGGGAAACTGCCGCAGGTCACAGCAAGGATTGAGATCTGTGTCTGCTGTCAGTAATTGAACTCCATATCAGGATTAATGGGTCGAATTTTTTTTAACCACCCCTTTACAGCTCTGCAAAAGCCTATAGGGGCTTCTTAGTCACAGACAACAAAAACTAACTAAAATTGAGTCTGTCTCCCCGCTTTCTTCCCCATGATCATTTCTTTTGTCTGCAGCTTATTTTGTAAAGAGACGGTAATGTTATGTTGCTGTTCCCTCAACTACTGAACTCATTTGGTTGCGTGCCAAGAGGACAGCAGCCAAAATGAAGTCGCTGAGAAACAAAAGGAAGGTAGCAGCCCACTTTTGTGGGGAAGGGGGAAAAACTTTTTAAAAACAAAACAAAAGGGTCACCAATCTCAGATAAAACTACTCCAGTGAGAACAAAGCTTACTGAAAGATCTCCAGGAGCCACAGAGGCAGTGAAGCCATGTTTGTGTGTGACAAGAGACAGAAGGACTGAGAGAGTTGGCCTTCTTTAGTCCCTCGTAGTTTACATTGTCCAGGAGGAGGGCACAGCTGACGGGCTGCTACTCTAAGAGGGTAAGGCTATACTGCACCATTTTGTTGCAGGTTCCACTCTTGACTATGATAGTTCACTAGGTGGCCTATCAGCTGTGAATCTCCATCCACTCCTCGATCCAGGTGCAAATGGCAGGGAACATGCCTACTCTGGAATCAAAGGGGTCTTTTAAGTCTAGCCCATCCTTTCCCAACCTGCTGCTCTCAGGTGCTTTTGGCTACAACTCCCTTCTGGCTGGGACTGATGGGAGCTGCAGTCCAAAACATGTGGCGGGCACCAAGTTTAGGAAGGTGAGCGGTGCACACTGCCTGGCAAAACAGAGGCAGCCAGTTCCTCGACACCAGGGATTCCAAGACCAACATTGTCTTACCAAACAGACACTCCCAAATCCTCCTCAAATTCCATTGCACAAACCTTCATGGAGGCCTCACCCACACTTTCATTTGCCCCATGGTGAGAAAGCACAGGTCCAAGTGGGTTTCTACTTGACCCATACTTTTTCTAGGCATGGGGCCAAACAGGTTTTCCCCAGCCTCACTCCTTTCCCAGGAAAAGCCTTCTCTTTAGAGCAAACATCAATCTGGAGAAAACAAGAATTGCTGTTTGCTCTGATTTAGTGCTAAAGAGCAGCTTTCCCAAGGGGAAAGCAGCAGGACAGGAGGAAGTGTGGAGAAGCCCTTAAGAGTCTGCATCCGCCCTGTTCAAGAACAAGGGTAGCAGCCTTGACTTTTCAGCATTTTGCACTGAAAGGCTGCAAGCTCACCAGGTCTTACTGGGAGCCATTCTAATGCCTAGAGAAGAATCTGTGGCTCCTGTCTAGTGTTAGATGAGCAGACTCTTCTATAGAATATTCTAATGAAACCCTGTATGTTTTTAACAAGAGCCATTGTTATCATTCCAAACAGGTCCAGTTTCATTTCAGGTGCCGGAGGGTACCTCAATTAGTCCCTTAAAATGAAGATCAGTGCTTTGAAGTCAGACTGCAAATGGGCTGTTATGTCTGACTGCCATGAGGACATGAATGCACTTTTATATTACAGGCAGGTATTTATCTTAGCTAGTGGAGCTTAGAATATTGAAGTGTGTCCTCGTCTGGTGATTCTTTTTTCCTATAAGCTTCAAGCACAAGAAAAGAAAAAGAACTTTACTCGCCAGTGGTGGGCCTACATTTTGGGGGCCCCAAAGCTTGAATTTTTATAGGGGGCCTCCTTTCACAACCAGAAGCAAGATCTGGGTAACCACTGTGGTCTTCTTCAGTGAGGTTGTTCCATGACAGGTCAACACATTTAAAATAATAATCTAAAGAAGTGTGCATGCGCACGAAAGCTCATACCAATGACAAACTTAGTTGGTCTCTAAGGTGCTGCTGGAAGGAATTTTTTTTTTTGTTTCGACTACGTCAGACCAACACGGCTACCTACCTGTAACTAAAATAATAATAATAGCTACTGCATCTCAGATTTTGGTTAAAATTGCTGTATTGGATTATCCCACACATCAGTCACTGGTGTGAATAAACATTTTCTATGCCTTATAGTTTTTCAGTTGTGTGACTCAGATTGGGTCTACTAGACCCCCCAAAATTAAGCAATGTGTACTAAAGTTGCTTTTTTTGTTGTTTGCTGCCCTGGGCTCCTTTGAGAGGAAGAGTGGGAAATACAGTGGTACCTCTACTTACAAATTTAATGTGTTCCGAACGCACATTCGTAAGTAGAAAAAAATTGTAAGTCGAATCCCATAGGAATGCATTGGGAGAAAAAATTCGTAAGTAGAAGCAACCCTATCTAAAAATTCGTAAGTAGAAAAAATCCTATCTAAACCGCATCCAAGATGGCGGACGGAGCTCCATTCATAAGTAGAAACATTTGTAAGTAGAGTTATTCGTAAGTAGAGGTACCACTGTAAATTCAATAAAGAAATTAGTAGTTCTGTCCACTCTTGCCTCTGGCCCCACATATTCCTTGGGAGGTTGCCCAAGAAAGAATGTGACTCTCTGGCGGAACATGACTCTGATTGTAGCTTGGATCCCCAAGTAGTACAAGATTGCTTTCAAGTGCCCAGGAATTCTCTTCCAGCAGCAGAATAATCTTCCTTTTCTCCCCCACCCAAAAAAGGTCCAGCCCAAAAGTTACCATCCCTCCAGGATGAGTTTGTGTGGCAATATGCCCTCCCTCCCCAGAATAAAGACTCATGACACCGGAATAAGATTTAATTAATTGGGTGGTTAAGGCCACAACTTTATTAATCCATATAAAGCGGAATTGGCTTAGGCGTTGGAACCTAACAGACTATATCCGACTCCAACCCGTGTGTTGAAGTCTATGAGAAGTTAACCACCAGCGAGGAGCCCCGCGACGTAAATCTACTAGAGCTCCCCCTGTGGCCACCGAAGGGGCGTGCCTTACGGCCCAGGCAACTCCAGGCTCAGGACCAAGCCTCGCCCCCGGAATCCTTTAACGGAATTACTTCTCCAGATTAGGGCAGCTGATGACGTGACTTGCCCCTCCTCCATTTAATTGTTATGTAAATTTCCAACGCCTAACCGCCTAACCTAAGTTGTGACGACATGCTACGAGGTAGGCGAAAAACCCATCATGGCTACTCCAGTATGGGAAAAATCCTACCCAGCCCCCTGGCCAGCCAGGGCAACCAACTGACGTCCATAGCAGCGTCCCCTTTCCTCTTTTTAAGGGGTGGGCGGGCGGGTGAATCGTTCGCTCCGGCGAACAGGGAAGTAAGAGGGAGTTCTTCCCGCCTGCGGGGGCCTTTAAAAGATGTGGCCCCGCCCCGTCCGACCTCATTGGTCGGCCGGGGGTGACGCAGGCGGGAACATACCAACGCGTAGGGGATGAGCTCTCATCCCCTACGCGGTGGTTCGGTCGGGCAGCCCACAACCCCACCTCCGACGCAGGCGCGGAAGTGGCTTTGTGTGGCAATATGCCCTCCCTCCCCAGAATAAAGACTCATGACACCGGAATAAGATTTAATTAATTGGGTGGTTAAGGCCACAACTTTATTAATCCATATAAAGCGGAATTGGCTTAGGCGTTGGAACCTAACGGACTATATCCGACTCCAACCCGTGTGTTGAAGTCTATGAGAAGTTAACCACCAGCGAGGAGCCCCGCGACGTAAATCTACTAGAGCTCCCCCTGTGGCCACCGAAGGGGCGTGCCTTACGGCCCAGGCAACTCCAGGCTCAGGACCAAGCCTCGCCCCCGGAATCCTTTAACGGAATTACTTCTCCAGATTAGGGCAGCTGATGACGTGACTTGCCCCTCCTCCATTTAATTGTTATGTAAATTTCCAACGCCTAACCGCCACTCGAGCCCCCCCTGGCTCGCCGCCAATCCGCTTCCAGTGATACCACCCTACACCGCGATTCAAAGTTAATTAATTAATTATTTTAAGCATTATCATTATTACAGGGGCTGTGGTCCTAGTCTCTTATTCACCTAGTTATATACTCTAGCTTGTAACCAATCTCGGATTTCCGCAATAATGTCCTCGAGCCATACATCATTCCCCATTGGTGACAGATGCACGCCGTCATAGCGATAAAGGGCTGCTTCGCTCTGTTTCAAACTCGGGTGCGAGACAACACGGCCATTCAGGGATATCACCCTGCGGATCACGAAGGAATTCAGGCACCGCCTGGTTCTGTTCATAGCAACAGGGCAGCGTCCATCGCGCCAAATGCGCCTCTCCAGCAGGGAGGACCAAAGCAGCGTCATCCCCGGGGCGGAATCCAATAGGATATTCAGGTCGCGGAATATTTCCAATTTCAAGTCCACTGCATTCCGGTAAGCTAGATCATTCTCCCCTAGCTGCAGCACTAGCAGGTCGGGGTAGCCGAGCGAAGCAGCCCGGGTTTCAATGACCGGCATCAACTCGTGCCACCTCATGCCTCTCTTTGCGATCCATGACACTTCCACGGCCTCTGGGAGGCCCAGGCCGTTCCCCAGGCCCGACTCCATCGCCCTACGGCGGGCCCAATGGACTATGCTGTGCCCAGCTATCCAAATGCGCACTATCTGGCCACCTGAAAAAACAAAAGATGACAACCGGGGATCAGCTGTGGCTACCCCGTCAATGCTACGTGCGAATATACTTCTTGTAAGCGCTTGATTTCCACCTCCCCAGGTCCTGAATTCTCTCGGATGACAGGCCCAGGTGCATGGCTGACGTGGCCGCGCCAATCCGGAAAGAGTGGGCCGAAATCTCGCTGGGGTCATACCCGCAATAGGCAATGGCCTTGCGCAGGACCCTAGTAAATTGATGACGGGTAAGCCTTGCCTTGTCCAGATGAATAAGCAGGGGACCCGGGCCGGCAGGGCGCAGGTGAAGGAACCTCCTGGTATCTTTTACCGGGCACGGCCCAGCAGCCCCTGTCGCCGGGAGGCGCATAACAGCGCCTTTTCCTTTTTGGTCAGTCTTAGACCGTCGGATGTGTATTAGCACCTGGGCGTCGGACAGAGACACATCCCCTAATAAGATACCCCGTGTAATGCCATCTGTGTGGTCCTCACAGACCACCTCCCCTACTCTGAGCGCACCGAAGTAAGCTATCGAAAACGCTGCTGAAAATAAGCGCGCTTCGAATTTCGACCAGCAAAGGGTTCTCAGATGTTTGTGTATTTGAACCAAAATGTCAAACGTGATAGGCCGCCTAACATCACTGGCTGGAGGCTGGAGCCGACGCCAGCCCTCCATGGCTCTACGTACGTGGAAGCTATTGCATGGGTCTATAAAATAAAGTGATTTTGAGAAAAACGTTATGGCCGAGGTGTGAATTTGAAGGGTCTTTGCGGCTCGACCCAGGTTCCTCAAATGCACTAAGTATCGCATGACCTCCTCCTGGGTAGGCGGTACGGGGATAGAACCAGAGATACCTTTCTGCCTGAACTTATTGAACTCCGACCAAGCCCGCTTATAAGAGCTAAGGGTGGAGGGGGCAACCGACGCAAATACTCCCTTTAGAATTTCGCGCTCCCAAGGTTCCATAGATGTTCCGGGAACAGCTCCGGCCACCTGCATGCCTCTGGGGCCAACGAGCGGAAGCGGTCCATCTGGAAGCGAGACAAAGCATCTGCGATGTTATTATTAAGCCCTGGTACGAATTTGGCTCCGGCGAACAGGGAAGTAAGAGGGAGTTCTTCCCGCCTGCGGGGGCCTTTAAAAGATGTGGCCCCGCCCCGTCCGACCTCATTGGTCGGCCGGGGGTGACGCAGGCGGGAACATACCAACGCGTAGGGGATGAGCTCTCATCCCCTACGCGGTGGTTCGGTCGGGCAGCCCACAACCCCACCTCCGACGCAGGCGCGGAAGTGGCTTTATTTTCATAAAAGGCTACCAGAGAGGAGAAGATTGACAATGACCACTCTAAAATGCTTTGTGCGGGGTTCTTTCTCCCTTCCTCCTCCTCATCCTCTCTCATTCTTCCTCTTTCTGGATCAGGTTTGTATTAGCATGTCTCACTTTTGCTCCAGAGGAGAAAAAAAATTGAAATGCCACAGTCTCTGACCCATTTCTACCTGCTTTAAACATCTGGAGCATGAACACTTATTTTTCGCAGAGCAGCACATGAAGGCACGCTCTGCACCATTAGCAAGCTGTCCAGAGTCATAATGTGCTTCTTCATCGTCCATGAGGGATCTATTCAGACCGTTGCCAGGTGTCTGTGCCAAGAGAGAGATCCAGATCCTTGTTCTGCACCTTGCTTCTCCATCTGTAGTTTGAAGAGAATTTTGCAGAGCATCTCGTCAAAGGACTTTTAGCAACTGGTGTGTAACAGGGGACTTTGGGCTATCCCACAGAGCCATCCTCAAAATATTTGGAATACATCACAATGCTGAGGGTCTCAGAACAAGGTGATCTAGTTTTGAAGAACAAACTAATTTTGACCTCCTGTCAGAAATGTCATAGACTTTTGCACTGCATGGTTTTTGGGTCACACTGTTTACATTGTTCCCTCTTCTCTCCCTGCCCCCCCCCCATGTTTAGGAAAAGCCACCATAAGAGAGTAGATGTGCACCGGATGAAGTGGGCTCTGGATAATGGTAGGGTATGCCACAATCAATCTCTGTGACTTTATAATGCCCCAAGGCTGTTTTCATTGCTACAGAATAACATGGCATTTATCAGAGAAAAAACCTGGGCTTTGTTGTTCGAGAAAAAAATGATAGTAATGTTGACCTTCGTGGCCTACTGCATTATTTTATTTAAACGCCACCATAAATACTCCAGGCCTTAGTGCAAAGCTGTCCCCCATTTCCCTTCACCTCATATTTTACTGAGGGAAAGCACTCAACTGAGATCATTTCACTTCAGTGGCCTGTACAGTTGATTCAAGTGAATGTCTTTGTCTAATTCAAGCAAGCCTGGCTTAAATCAGTTGATTCAACATGGCTGAGTCACCTCACGCTGCAGCTTGTTTCAAGCTGTAACAACAATATATGTGACAGCTTTTCGGAAAATTGCCTAAAAAGATTGCTCACCTCTTATATGCCCAATCACTGCGCTCTGCAAGAGGCAGCTGCCTGCAGATACCTTCTTAGTAGGAGGTTCGTTGAGTACAATACAGGAACCAGTTGCTCCTGGAAGGACACAATCAGGGATCATTCATTTTGTCATTTAAGAGTTAACTCTGTTGATGTTGCAGGTCAGCTAACCAAGAGAGGTAGTGGAGCTGGTGTTGCTTAGCAACCAGAGTGGCATGACCACTTGCTGAGGTTACAAGTGCTCTGGCAGTGTAGCTGTGGTTGAATTTATACCTGCCCCTCTTTCTAAAGGAGCTTTGGGTGGCAAACAAGGGACCAAACAATCCAGACATCTTATAGGCATCTTTAAAATGATCCCAACAAAGATGCAAACTGGGGGGGGGTGGTCTCAGATGGAAGGGCTTGTTGAAAGTGGAAGGTCTCTGGTAGGCAAAGACAAAAGAGACAATACCTGTCTAATATTCAAGAGGAGGGGATTCCAAAGGGTAAGTGGAACAACACTAAATGCCCAGTTCCAACATTCTCCTAATAAGTTGGTATCTGCAGGAAGCACACTGATAAACTGGGTATGAAAGGGGTGAGATTATCTTACATGTGTCCTGGTCCCAAACTGTACAGAGGTTTATACACCAAAACCAGCATCTTGAACTTAGCCCAGTAACTAATTGACAATCAGTGTGTTTCAGTTGACACATCAGCTTAAGAAGTGTGACTTGTGTTTGACTCATTCAAACACAAAGAAAATGTAATTTCTCCTCTGCCCCTAGTCTCGGGATGGGCATATATGCAGTGTGGTGTGGTGTAGTGGTTAGGAGTGGTGGACTCATAATCTGGTGAACCGGGTTCGCTTCCCCGCTCCTCCACATGCAGCTGCAGGGTGACCTTGGGCTAGTCACACTTCTTTGAAGTCTCTCAGCCCCACTCACTTCACAGAGTGTTTGTTGTGGGGGAGGAAGGGAAATGAGAATGTTAGCCGCTTTGAGACTCCTTTGGGTAGTGATAAAGCAGGATATCAGATCCAAACCCTTCTTCTTCTTAGTTCTGCAGTGTCTGGGGGGCAGCCACCAATTCCTCCATGCTGATAGCAACTCCCCAAGGAGCAGCTTGATCCTGCTCAGTGTGCTCACCAGGGTGACCGTGAATGGCAGCGACGAGGATGCAAAGCAACAGCCAGTCTCCTTTCTGCAAGTAGCTGCCAGCTCTAAGCATTCTGGTTCCTGGATGTGCAGGCAACAGGATGCAGCTCAGCATGGCCCCTGCTGGCACACTCTGGTTCTCCGAACAGCCTGGCTTGATGTGATTTGATGCTTCCGTTGCCCAGTCCAGCTCATCCGCTCTCACTTGGAAACTGTTGCGACATATTCCCCAATAAGCATCCTGCTCCCTGCTCAGCTCTCAAATCTGCCATCACTGCTCTGCTTCCTGCTGCAACCATCTGCTTTCCAGTGTGAGGACTTTTTATCTCTGAGGGCAACAAGCTTGGAGCCAAGATCGTGACTCCCCATCCCTGGGATGGCATGGCAACCAGAGGGCCTAGAAGCCACAATACCTCCTGCGTTCTCCTTCACTTCCTGACCTGTCAGGGGGCCTTATTTTTTGACACGAGCTGTCATGATTCATAGGGGTGTGCAAGAATCCTCCGCACACAAATACATCTCCTGCATTTTCACTATTAAAGCCTCCATTTGTTTCCCCTGTTCATTTTTTAAAAACACACACACACACGATTGTTTTTATCGCTGGGTTGATTTAAAAGCATGTCTAATCTGTTTCATATTTTAAAATCTCCAAGCAGTATACAAAAATCACAGCATAAAATCAGAAAGGGGTCCCTCCAGGCTGGTGTTTTATTGCAAAAAGTATTCTGTAGCTTGTTCTTGACACAATAATAGCATATTAGCGTCTGATGTACCTTGTTCCATTGGTTGTTTTGCCTTGCTTCTCCAGCGCTGCCACATCCTTGCTATCCAGAGGGGCTACAAACCAAAAAAAACATTTGTGCTAAAAAAAAAAAATTGAGCAGAAACAACAACAACAACAACAACAACTATTGTATGAAAAGTTACAGGATTTCAGCGAGAAGTTGTAGGATATGCACTGATTGGAAATGAAGCAGTTTGACTGCCTAGACTGAACATTAGGAACATTTTCCTCTAAACGCACATTTGCAATTGTGAATCCCTAGGAAATGCTGTGACACACAGCATCCCCACATAATACCAGCCACATGAACAGTCAGAGCAGTATCAATATCAAAGCAGCTGACAAGGCTTCCATATCTTCTAAAGGGTTCACTGCATGAACTCAACAACAGATCCAAGTCTATCTAACAGACGGAAAGCTGCTTGCTGACTAATCTGCCTTGAGCTGTTTGTATTATTTCCTGGATAGAGCAGAAATACTGGAAAGAATGAAAAAAGGGAACAATGTTCTTCCTTCTACATACAAGCTAATTTGTGGAGGTCAAGACAGAATGATCGTAATCCTACAAAACCTTTAAGGTTTTATCTATGATAAAGCTGCCTCAGTGGACTAGAACTGTAGCATTAGCGTTAAGAGATGGGAGGTTCTCTCCAACGCCAGTCTTTACTCAAGTGGCCACCCACTAAAATGAATAAGCATTTCTTTAAAAAAATGTTTAGGGGTACAGTACTCTCATTTTCCTACTCATATTGAAATAATGCCCCTCAATGAGGCCCAACTTAGATTCACAAAATGTCTAGGGGTATGTGTACCCCTGCGGCGGCGTCCCCCAGATAAAAAAGCACTGAGCATGACTATCTCGGGTCCAGTAGATGGAATTCAAAGTAGCATTAAGTGGAGTATGCGAGTTGGAGCAAGGCTCATTTGTGCAATAGGACTTCTCCTCCCCCTCCTCCCCCTCCTCCCCCTGTGTGCACCCTGGTGCACCCCTAAACGTGTCCTGGGTTCCCCCCACCAACCCTGCAGAGCAAATCAAGGGGGCAGGAAGAAGGGGTGGGAAGTCCCATTGCATGAGCAGTCCTCGTTTTACGCATGCAACAGCTTGGTTGAATCCCACCCATTCACTTTGCCAGAGTGAAGAGTAAGGTTGGAGCCCTTTAAATGAGGAGGCACCTCTCGTTGAAGTTGGAGCTCGCGACTGCAACAGAGCTGGCAGTACCACAGGGAATGTTGATTCAGTACAAGGAGCCTCGGAGAGAAATGAGCCTGTGTATTCCGGCAGCTGAGGCGTACCTGAGAGTATCTTATCCCAGGATTAATGGTTGGTCTGCTGAAGGAGCCACTGAACTTGCAAGCGTTTCGCCTTGATTGGTCCCTGGTATTCAGGATGCGGTTCCATTAGGCCTAATTCAGAATTACATATGCTGCAAGAGCTTCTTCGCACAAGGAGGCCGCTGCCTGCTCTCTCAGCTCCTTCTGCCTTTAATAAAGTGCTTGAAATGTAGCCTAGATGGCACTTTATTAAATCATGCAGAGAAAAAAGAGTGGATAAATTGAGGGATTTAATAAAAGGCTCCAGCAGACAAAGCAGCATCATGCCGCCATTGTCTGATCTTGAAAACTGCTGGGGAAAATGGGGTTGGCTGAGCCACTAAGAAAGAGCTCCAATGTTGGTAAGGCTAACATGGAAAAGTTAGAGCTGGGTAATTTGGGTGTTCTCTACAGCTAATGGAGAGGGGTGTGGGTGTGTGGGTGTCCTAAGATTACTTCAGTATGGAAAGCCATAGAATCTCAGCCTCTCCACATTTATGATCGCATGTCATAAGAACCTGACTCCTTGTTCTGCTCAAGCTTATGTGAAGAAAATCCTGACAGCTGCTATGGGTATGCAGTCATATTGGCACGGATGAAAACTTAAACCAAATGAGGCGCGTTCAAGCATTCAGATTCAATTTCCATTCATTCCAAAGCAAATATCAAGAGTAGCCAAAGGATGCTATCAGGCAGAGGGCTTTCTCGGTAGTGGCGCCCGCCCTGTGGAACACCCTCCCATCACGTGTCATGGAAATATACAACTATCTGACTTTTAGAAGACATCTGAAGGCAACCCTGTTTAGGGAAGATTTTAATGTTTGATGTTTTATCATGTTATTAATATTCTGTTGGGACCCAGGTGGCGCTGTGGTTAAACCACTGAGCCTAGGGCTTGCTGATCAGAAGGTCAGCGGTTCGAATCCCTGTGACGGGGTGAGCTCCCGTTGCTTGGTCCCAGCTCCTGCCAACCTAGCAGTTCGAAAGCACGTCAAAATTCAAGTAGATAAATAGGAACCGCTACAGCGGGAAGGTAAATGGCGTTTCCATGTGCTGCTCTGGTTCACCAGAAGCGGCTTTGTCATGCTGGCCACATGACCTGGAAGCTATATGCCGGCTCCCTCGGCCAATAATGCGAGATGAGCACGCAACCCCAGAGTCGGTCACGACTGGACCTAATGGTCAGGGGTCCCTTTACCTTAATATTCTGTTGGGAGCCGCCAAGAGTAGGTGGGGAAACCCATCCAGATGGGCAGGGTATAAAAAATAAAATAATAAAAATATAAAAATAATAAAAATAATAATAATAATAATAATAATAATTAGTAGTAGTAGTATGCTACAAATAGGCACTAGTGAATACCATGTTGGTGACCTTTGGCCTGAGGCATTCTGGGAAAATTAAAACGTGTCTACCAGAAGTGGCCATTGAAATCACCTTGGCTGCTGCAGGAAGAGGATGATGAAGAGAAGGGTATCAACAATGAATGTGAGTAATGAAACCAATGTGCTTTCATGGGTTGACAAAATGAAAGGAGAGTTTAATACTTTTTGTTGAACATAATTTCCAGCTTCAAGAAGCAGCAACTTAGAGTGAAAAAGTGGTGGGTGGGGAAAGGATTACTTTTGCACTGCAAAACTGCTGCATCCCCAAGTTGCTTTTACTTAGAAAAAAAATACTGGCTCTCAGGAGTCCATTGTGGGCACTTATATAAGCCCTAAGGGATGCCATTAAAATATGAGAGGCCATACAGTCCTCCCAATGATGTTCTCTCTCCCCCCCTCTCTCTCTTGTTTACTTTCTAACCTACTGTAGTCAAATGTATTCAACATCTTTATAAACGACTTGGATGATGGGCTTGAGGGCATCCTGATCAAGTTTGCAGATGACACCAAATTGGGAGCGGTGGCTAATACCCCAGAGGACAGGATCACACTTCAAAATGACCTTAACAGATTAGAGAACTGGGCCAAAGCAAGCAAGATGAATTTTAACAGGGAGAAATGTAAAGTACTACACTTGGGGGGGGGGGAATGAAAGGCACAAATACAGGATGGGTGACACCTGGCTTGAGAGCAGTACATGTGAAAAGAATCTAGGAGTCTTGGTAGACCACAAACTTCACATGAGTCAACAGTGTGATGCAACAGCTTAAAAAGCCAATGCAATTCTGGGCTGCATCAATGGGAGTATAGCATCTAGCTCAAGGGACATAATAGTACCACTGTATTCTGCTCTGGTCAGACCTCACCTGGAGTACTGTGTCCAGTTCTGGGCACCACAGTTCAAGAAGGATACTGACAAGCTGGAACGTGTCCAGAGGGCAAGCAAAATGGTCAAAGGCCTGGAAATGATGCCTTATGAGGAACGGCTTAGGGAGCTGGGTATGTTTAGCCTGGAGAAGAGAAGGTTAAGGGGTGATATGATAACCATGTTCAAATATATAAAAGGATGTAATATAAAGGAGGGAGGGAGGTTGTTTTCTGCTGCTCCAGAGAAGCGGACATGGAGTAATGAATTCAAACTACAAGAAAGAAGATTCCACCTAAACATTAGGAAGAACTTCCTGACAGTAAGAGCTGTTCGGCAGTGGAATTTGCTGCCAAGGAGTGTGGTGGAGTCTCCTTCTTTGGAGGTCTTTAAGCAGAGGCTTGACAGGCATATGTGAAGAATGCTTTGATGGTGTTTCCTGCTTGGCAGGGGGTTGGACTGGATGGCCCTTGTGGTCTCTTCCAACTCTATGATTCTATGATTCTATGAAATGGTTTGGGGCTGGTCTGCACATTAAATGGAATATGAGTGCCTAACCTCAGCCATTAAGGGACAGCCCATGCAAGAAAGGAGAAGATGTTAATCAGCTGCAGATTCAGAGAACGTCCTGTATGATCATATTCTTTATACCTCATTACAGCAGAACAGGAAACTAACCACTTTTGCCTCCAGAGGTCGTTAAGAAAGCCAGCTGTTCTAACTCTGGAAATGCTCCGAGTTCCTGTTCAAAGGACACAGCGTATATACCAGAATTAGGAAGAAGGAGACTCACACGTTTGACTGTAATCATAAAGCTGGACAGGAGGGGAACTGGCAGCTGGCAAAGAGCTTCAAATGTGGCATCTCTTTTGTGGTCCCTTGTGCAGGCTGCTATTTTTATTTTAGGCCAAAATCAATTACAATTCAGGGGGCCATACTAAGGTAAGAGTAGGTAGCTCCCCCCCACCTTTCCCCTCCTTTATCAAAAAGCTGACACACTGCTTCAGCACAGTATCAGAGCTACAATTCCTACACAATGGGCTGATGAGATGGTTGCTATCACGATAAAGTTGACCACTGTCTCCCAGCAACTCCAGACCATGGAAAAGTTGCCCAAACAAGGGGCTACCATCCTCCAAAATAAAATAAGAACCCCTATTTTTTTGCTCCTCAAAATCATCCCCACTGCCGCCACCCTGCTCACACACAGGTAGGGCTGGTGCCCATTGGGACTGGTAGGGTGGAAGGCAGGGAGCTGAACAGTAGGTGGCGCCAGAGCAAGTGATAGGCAAAACCAACTAATTCTAGCTTTGTCCTCATCATTCTCCCTACGAGACCACATAACACAGGTCCTGAAAGACCTACATTGGCTCCCAGTACGTTTCCCGGCACAATTCAAAGTGTTGGTGCTGACCGTTAAAGCCCTAAATGGCCTCGGTCCAGTATACCTGAAGGAACGTCTCCACCCCCATCGTTCTGCCTGGACACTGAGATCCAGCTTCGAGGGCCTTCTGGCAGTTCCCTCAATGCAAGAAGCGAAGTTACAGAGAACCAGGCAGAGGGCCTTCTTGGTACTGGTGCCGGCCCTGTGGAATGCCCTCCCATCAGATGTCAAGGAAATAAACAACTATCTGACTTTTAGAAGACATCTGAAGGCATTTAGGGAAGCTTTTAACATTTGATGAATCGTTGTATTTTAATATTCTGCTGGAAGCTGCCCAGAGTGGCTGGGGAAACCCAGCCACATGGGCAGGGTATAAATACATTACCACCACCACCACCATCATCTGAGTTCTACAAGTGTAACACTGAAACTAAGGAGGAGGAAGCTTATAACCAGCCCCATCCTCTGGACTGGTAAGTAAGAAGGCAGGCAGATGGGGGTTGTCTGACAAGAGGCTAAAGTTTGTGGGGCAGTGCCCCATTTGCCCTAATACAGCAGCCTCACACTGCAGCACACACATAAATATGCCCTGCCCATGAAGCATGCTGGGAAAATATCTCCTGAAAACTTCGGCTCAGTCCTGTTTTGAACACCATTGTTTCACAGAAGCAGTTTGGCAGAAGATGACAGGGGAGCTCAAGCTTAATACTCTGAGAAGAAAAAGAAAACATCAAGCCCTTCTCCATCCCTGTTGACTTTTATCACAATCTAGGACACTTTCGTTGGGCGCTGCAAGAATGCCAGCAGCATTTCCAATCGCATATTCACTTTTCCACTTCTCTGAAGACCAGGAAGCTCAGGTCAGTTTTCCATGGCAGTTTCCCTGGAAGCCAAATGCCCGGGAGACTTGCGGTGTGTATTTGTAATGTAAATGTAGAGGATGAACAAGCATTTACGAGGATACTGAATCATG
Source organism: Zootoca vivipara (assembly GCF_963506605.1). NCBI lineage: Eukaryota > Metazoa > Chordata > Lepidosauria > Squamata > Lacertidae > Zootoca > Zootoca vivipara. Next base: position 33,431,331 of record NC_083281.1, on the reverse strand, counting down.
TGCACCAGAAGTGCTGGTCCCAAAGCGATTGCAGCTCTGCTGCTGCACACTCAGGCTGCCTCTTTAGTGGCCAAAATCCACAACTGTTCTTTCATACGGCTCAGGAAAATTGGTTTCAGCCATTGCTTTGGCAGGCTTTTGCAACTTGCATTCCAAGTGCTTGGAGCAGCCAACTCTCCATTAGTACTCATTCTCCTCTGTCAGTGATTAAACAACTGCTGGACAAGTCATTTTCCTTCCTGGTTCAAAGGCCCCAACAGCAGGCATCTGGGTTGACACTTTAAAACAAGTGTAGCCAATGTGGTGCCCTCCACATTTTGTTGGACTACAACTTCCGTCATCACTGATCATCTCATGATGATCAAAAATCAAAACAAAATGATGGGGACACACAAACGTGAAAATAAGGCTTTCTTCTGATGTGTTTCGTAGAATCGTAGAATCGTTGAGTTGGAAGGGACCCCAAGGGTCATCTAGTCCAACCCATGAAACCCATGGTCCTCAGTTCTAAAACCCTGACTCGTTTGCCTGTGTATCCCTGACACCTTCCAGCCACTCAGGCCTGGCACTCTCCATCGCCTAGCCCAAGGAAGGAACATACAAAAATGTGCTGGGGAAAGAGGCAAGGGAGTCATGCTCATTGCTTGTGTCTCCTTAGGGGTGGCCGTGTCACATCCTGTGGCTCATGATTTCAGCAACTTTGCCCATAAGAGGCACCCCACTCCCTTTTCTTTAGCTCCTCTTCTGTAAAAGCAATAATTGAGAAAGATCAGAAGGAACAGACTAGATGAAAAGAAACATGTGTCCGCCCGTCTGCCCCCCGGATTTCGCAAAAAAGGATAAATGCAGAGCTTGGAGTGTTTAATCCCCCCTTTGAATTCCTTTCATAGACCCTGTAACAGAGCATTACTTATTATTATTTTTTCTTGTTTTGGTTGCAGCAGCACACCAACCACTCGTATATATTCCCTGCCTTAGCTGGTGTGTGTGTTTGTTGAAAGGAATTTGCAAGGAGGAAATACAATTGCCTCCTCAAGCTTACTGTCTCCATGTTGCCAGAACCAAGATATTTAACAGCTGGGCTGGAGGGCAGATAAATTATTTGATTATGTGGAGGAGAGGGCTGTCAATGGCTACTAGCCATTATGGCTGTGCTCTTTTGGATATCAGTGGCTGGAAGCCATAGGATGGGGGAGAGTGCTCTTGTGCTCAAATCCAGCTTGCAGGTTTTCCACAGGCCTCTGACAGGATGCTGAACTAGACGGGACTCTTCTTATGTCCTTATGCTGTGGAAAAATGGGTGACATGGAAACAGTGCTGCCAATGTGGTGGAGAAGGGCTGCCATAGCAGTTATAGGCTCACCCCCAGCACTTTTCATTCCAGACCCTGACTCCAATATCTCAGATTCTTTTTGTAGATGTATTTTCAAAACTGAACAGCAAAATATGAACAAGAAAAGAAGCTAATAATTGTTCCTCCACAACGAGAGAGCCAAAGCAGCTAAAAACTATGCAGGCATATAAACAGGTACATGGCAATCTGTCAAAATCCTCCATAGGAGCCAAAGTTGATGCACATTCTCATTCAAATGGTGTGCACGTGCCACATCTTGTAATCAATTAAAGGGTGTGGGGATTTGTTGTTGTTTAGTCATTTAGTCGTGTCCAACTCTTCGTGACCCCATGGACCAGAGCACGCCAGGCACTCCTGTCTTGCACTGCCTCCCGCAGTTTGGTCAAACTCATGTTCGTAGCTTCGAGAACACTGTCCAACCATCTTGTCCTCTGACGTCCCCTTCTCCTTGTGCCCTCCATCTTTCCCAACACCAGGGTCTTTTCCAGGGAGTCTTCTCTTCTCATGAGATGGCCAAAGTATTGGAGCCTCAGCTTCAGGATCTGTCCTTCCAGTGAGCACTCAGGGCTGATTTCCTTCAGAATGGATAGGTTTGATCTTCTTGCAGTCCATGGGACTCTCAAGAATCTTCTCCAGCACCATAATTCAAAAGCATCAATTCTTTGGCAATCAGCCTTCTTTATGGTCCAGCTCTCACTTCCATACATCACTACTGGGAAAACCATAGCTTTAACTATACGGACCTTTGTCGGCAAGGTGATGTCTCTGCTTTTTAAGATGCTGTCTAGGTTTGTCATTGCTTTTCTCCCAAGAAGCAGGCGTCTTTTAATTTCGTGACTGCTGTCACCATCTGCAGTGATCAAGGAGCCCAAGAAAGTAAAATCTCTCACTGCCTCCATTTCATGTGGGGATTACCCCCCCCCCCCCAAAAAAAATATTATGCAACTTGGCACCCTTGAAATCCTTAGTCTAATAAAGGTCTCCACAGATTTGCCATGAGTCTGGTCTGGTTGTATTGTATGGTCTTCATGATGCATAAGTGAAATAAATGGCTGCCAAGTGACATCAAAAGATAATGGGTTCATTCCATCCCTGGCTGCTTGGACTTGGCATGTCGTTTTCTCTGCCAGAACGACTGTCCAGATCTGAGTATGCCAAGAATCACGAGACGCTCTATTGTGGAATGCCAGTTTTGACGGACAGACCCTGGGCTATCCTCATGGTGACCCAGCAACTAATCAGAGCTGGCTAGAATATTAGCCAAGCAGGAGGGACTGGCGAGTCAAAATTTCAGAACTTGACACTTAAATGGTTAACTAGGGGGTTCTCTGTCAGTGAGATAGGGACCTGCGGGGAAAGGAATCTGTTATGATAGGGATTAGGGGTTAGCTAGGCAGGGCAATATGGTTTGATTCCTTAAGGCGGGGAAATCCCAGAAGCTGCTGGAAGAGTGTTCCTGTCAGGGACTGGGTAGAGGAGGTGGTGTAGTGGAGACTGCACCCCCCCCCAATCCTGACCCTTCCAGGGAAGAGGAACAGAGTATAGATTTACAACAGTGATTTGCAGGAGGTTACAGCTCAGAGGCAGATGAGGGGGAAAGTTGGGAAATAATGGGACAGGAAGAGGAGGGGGCAGAAGCAGAGCGGCAGCAGGCTGACACAGTGTCTTTAGAAAGCATTCCAGACTCACCCACCCACCCCATCTCCCAGAACCCAGTGTGCCTTAAAAGTAGGAGAGCAAAGAGCTCAAAGACAGAGGGCATGTAGCAGCACCTGTAAAGTGATGAATGAAGAAGGGGGAAAGACGGGCGATGGAGGTTCACTTGGACAATGCCATTATCCAAGAGGCTGAGTTCTATAGCCTCTCTCTGTAATATTGGAATAAAAAAGGACGTTAAGAAACTTTTTCTTTGCTTTATACTTTCCTGGGCTACCAGCCAGGAGCTGCTGACAGCATCCTGACAGTTCCTGGTACAGTAATACTAGCTATTCTAGGTGGAAATAGTCTATCCTGAGACTAGTTTTAAGCTGCATAAGATTTGGAAATTTTCTGTAAAGAATGTTAGCCTGGAATTAAGCATTGTGCCTCAGATTGAGTAACCATCAAGCATAAAACCCTCACTGACTGTAAGTAAGGTATAGGTCAGGCATCCCCAAACTTCGGCCCTCCAGATGTTTTGGACTACAATTCCCATCATCCCTGGCCACTGGTCCTGTTAGCTAGGGATCATGGAAGTCGTAGGCCAAAACATCTGGAGGGCCGCAGTTTGGGGATGCCTGGTCTAGGTTGTTCCAGATGTGCCTCCTCATTGATTTGGGGGTTAATAATAATAACAACGGGGACTCAGGTGGCGCTGTGGGTTAAATCACAGAGTCTAGGGCTTGCTGATCAGAAGGTCGGCGGTTCGAATCCCTGCAACGGGGTGAGCTCCCGTTGCTTGGTCCCAGCTCCTGCCCACCTAGCAGTTCGAAAGCACATCAAAAGTGCAAGTAGATAAATAGGGACCGCTCCATCGGGAAGGTAAACGGCGTTTCCGTGCGCTGCTCTGGTTCACCAGAAGCAGCTTTGTCATGCTGGCCACATGACCCGGAAGCTGTCTGCGGACAAACGCCGGCTCCCTCGGCCTATAGAGCGAGATGAGCGCCGCAACCCCAGAGTCGGACACGACTGGACCTGACGGTCAGGGGCCCCTTTACCTTTACCTTTAATAATAACAACAATAACAATAATTTATTATTTCTATCCCACCCATCTGGCTGGGTTTCCCCAGCCACTCTGGGTGGCTTCCAACAAAAGATTAAAAATACATTAAAACATCAGTCATTAAAACCTTCCCTAAACAGGGATGCCTTCAGATGTCTTCTAAATGTCATATAGTTGTTTATTTCTTTGACATCTGATGGGAGGGTGGGCACAGGGTGGGCGCCACTACCGAGAAGGCCCTCTGCCTGGTTCCCTGTAACGTCACATCTCGCAGTGAGGGAACTGCCAGAAGGCCCTCGGTGCTGGACCTCAGTGTCCGGGTTGAATGATGGAGGTGGAGAGACACTCCTTCAGGTATAAATGGACACAAGGCATCCTTCACACCTGTCCTCAGGTCCATAATCAGAATCAGCTTGCCAGGTGGGACAGCTTCCTGGCAGTTGGGTTGCTGTTGCTTACTAGGAGGTGTGAGAAGGTCAGTACAGTGCAAACACAGCATCAGGGGTGCCAGATTGGCTCCACCAGTGTGTTTGCACTTTGCCAACCTCCCAGCCACCCAGCCTTCAGGTAAGCAACAGCAACCCACTTGCTTGGGAAGCTAGCATAGCAGCTCTGTCCCACCCGGTGAGCCACTTCTGCTCTCAATCTAAAGAGAAATGACACACAAGGAAAAAGGAAAGGGAGGGAGAAGGGAAAAGCAAGCTCGAGCATGTGTTCTCAATGTTACAGTATTTATAACCCAGTTATAAAGCTCTGCCTCCGCAGATGGATTGGCTATCATAGCTGTGAGTGCACACATCATTAATACTGGAAGAGGATAATGACAAGCAATTGCCAGCAGTTGGGAAGATTACCTGTGTATGCATTTCTCTTGAAGAGGTGCCAAATGGAATTATTCCAGGTGCAGCACTCTTGCCAGCTGTAGTGGAACACTTACGATTTGCTGTGTCTTGCCATACTCTGACCCAGCTCATCACTTTCACAAAGAGCGCAGTTCCATCAAGCACGGATTCAGCTGTGCAGAGTCCCATGAGAAGTGACAGCAGCTTCATCGTCTTTGGATGACTGAAAGATGATGAGGTTCTCCAAAGTCTTAGTTGCCTCTGGCAGGTGCCCTCATTTCAATGGTGGAAATCTGACCGTTTCTCATCAAACAAAGTAGGAAGACCAGAACCTCAGATATTTTTCCTACCAAGACAGGCTGGTCCAGACTGAAATAAGCACGACCACTGTGGAGCAAATAGGTCGAATTGCAAGAGGGATGTGGTGGGTCGGTTCTTGGACTAGGACAGGGGAGAACTAGCTTCAAATCAGTTCTCAGCTGAAATGTATATCAGAAGGCATTTTCTCCTGAAAAAGATTTTTTTCTATTGCTCACCTTTCTAGATTTTTTTTAGAAAATAAGATCACTTGGCAGGATTTTCTTAGGCTATTACCCATCATTCATGTGGGGTTACCGCCATACCCTGGAACGATGCTTGGTCTGCCACCGATGCTGATTTTCAGGTAAAGCTCCCCACCCTGCTGAATTCTTCTTTTCTCCAGCTTCCCCACCAGCTCACTCCAAAGACATGAGAGCCAGTGTGGTGTAGTGGTTAAGAGCGGTAGACTCGTAATCTGGTGAACCAGGTTCGCGTCCCCGCTCCTCCACATGCAGCTGCAGGGTGACCTTGGGCTAGTCACACTTCTCTGAAGTCTCACAGCCCCACTCACCTCACAGAGTGTTTGTTGTGGGGGAGGAAGGGAACGAAGAATGTTAGCCGCTTTGAGACTCCTTTGGGTAGTGATAAAGCGGGATATCAAATCCAAACTCCTCTTCTCAGTTTTAGGGGGAAACAACATACAGTTTCTATAGATGGGAACTGCTGTATCCCAAGACCTCTCTAGCTTCCCCACACTAGCTCCTGAGCTTTCAGCCTTTCCCAGTGGTGGCTGGTGGTAGGGTGGAGGGCAAGGAACCCTACAGTAGGTGGCGCCAGAGCCAATGACAGGCAGAGCCTGTCTTGTTTTCTCTCTATCCTCTTCTGTGCTAACTTTTCCAACTGCAAAACCAAAACTAAGGAGGAGGAAGGAGACAGGCAGTGCCACCTCCCTGAACTGCTTAGATCTCTTCTGTGCTTCAGCCTCACTTTCTGCAATACCCGTGAGCACATCAATATGACAAGGTATATCACCCCACATGTCATATTTCTGACTCCTTTTGGCTTGATCTTGCCAAGCTTGCATTGAGCCCTGAGGCACAATGACTCACCCTGCTTTTTTGAACATGGACGAGGAGGTGAAGCTTGACTTCAAATTCTTCCAGGCAGCTGGAAATTATCCTTGCTTCAGCAGCCCTCAGAAGCAGGGGCGGCGTATAGGTCACTGATACTGATGCAAACCTAACAGGAGTTTTTCTTGAAGCTCAGTCCCAGGAATGCTGCACCCGGGTCCTGCCTGCAGGTAGGCATAGAGGAGAAATTCAACTCAATTAACCTTTCATGGGGAGCTCAGCAGAGTTGCACTTTTTGAAACAATATGCAATCTGAAACATAGCCACTGTTTGAAATTTGCACTTTTCGGAGTTTTGCAATTCAGTTCTCCCATCAAGCTATGGATGCAAAAACGCATATCCTGGGATAAAGTGTAAAGGCATATATTAGTGAAAATAACATGCAGAATGCATTCATTATATTAGGGAAAGCGGCTTTGCAAAAATGCCTAGAGTAGGCAAATTTGCATATAAACATGTGTATATTAGCACTAAAATTCTACTTAAGGTTCATAAGAACTGTTTAAAAATGCAAACTGATGTGGAAATGTGGAGAACTGCATTTGAGATTGGGGGAAAATGAGAAATATAAAGAAATTGATATGGACAGATTCACCCACCCCTACCCCTGATTCACACAGCCTTGAGGTTGCAGGGGTCCTTTTTGCACCCCTTCTCCTCATTCTAGAATTTGAAGCTTTTGTGAGGATTCCAAAATGGAACTGGGGAGGGGAACACCCAAAAAATCTAGTGGAAAGGGATTTAGTTGGCCACCATAAAAACAGGATACTGAGCTAGATGGGCCATTGGTCTGTTCCAGCAAGCTTTTCTTTATGTTATTATGCTTTTGTAGCCCAAGACTTTTTTTTAAAAAAAAGTTTCCCCACCCCTGCTCTACAACCTCAAGAAGCATGGCTTGGCTCATTCAGAAGTCCTGGGTCCAATTTAGATAACCCCAGGTCTGGAGCAGGGGCCTTTGCCTCTAGTCATCACTAGCTGAGACCAACATCACTAGCACGACATCCTCAGTTGCGACCGTGGGTTTATGTGCAGAACCCAGGCATGACTTCTCCAACAGATTGCAGAGGTGTCCTGGCGAAGGCACAGAGGCAGCTGATGGAGATGGCAAGCTGAGAACGCCTTCTCCACTGCTATTATAAACACTTCTTGTGCCGCTGTGTCACACGGAGTAAAGCAACAGCTGCAGACAGACATTTGGCAGCTGGCAAAGGGGCTCAGAGCCCAATTCCAGATTCAGTCATGGGGGTGAGTAACTGTTCCCTGTGTACAGAGTGAAAGACTGCTGTTGCCATACAGAACAAATCCAGCGGGGAGGCAGTTGTGGAAGCATCCTCTGCCGGGGCTGTGTGCTGTGCAGGTGTATGAAACTTGCTGGAAAATCCAGGAGAGTGCAAAATTATGTTTCCCTGTGTTTGCACAAATCAGTGAGGGGAGGGGACCTGTGTGTGTGTGTGTGTGTGTGTGTGTGTGTGTTGTGTTGTGCGTGTGTTGTGTGTGTAGATGAACAGCACTGTGGATGAGGCCTGCAACAAAATGTTGCAGTATGGAATTCTCCTGTTCAGTATTCCAGTGAGCCAGCTACCGGTATGCCTTCATATAATAGTCGAATTGTAGGGTTGGAAGGGACCCCAAGGGTTTATGAACACCTCAGTTTACGAATTTTCGGTTTATGAACACTGCGGACCCATCTGGAACGGATTAATTCACTTTCCATTACTTTCAATGGGAAAGTTCACTTCAGTTTATGAACGCTTCAGTTTATGAACAGACTTCCGGAACCAATTGTGTTCATAAACCGAGGTACCACTGTATTGCTATTTTGTCTACTTGGTCATCATAATTGGGGGTGTCCATTGGAAATGCTAAGGTGGAAGGCGGAGAGAACAGTGACAAATGCAACCGGAGCCAATGACTAAGAACATTGCTGTGTAGAGTCTTCCTGTTCAGGGTTCTGACAGCCTTTGGAGGAAAATATACTGTAGTTGCACACAATGGATCCGGGCAAGGTTTCCCGAACTTGGGTTTCCAGCCGGGGTTTTTTACTACAATTCCCATAATCCCTGACCATGGGTCGTACTAGCTAGGGATGATGGGAGTTGTAGTCCAAAAAACAGCTGGAGTACCAAGTTTGGGAAATGTTGAATTAGGGCAATGGACTCTTGGCAGTACTTTTTCTTAACACAAGTGAGATGCATGTATGTTCCTGCCAGCCAGCCAGCCAGCCCATGTCCTCTTCCAAATACTCTGCTCCAGTTTTCCTCCCCTACTCCAGTGTTCCATCCCCCCCACCCTACAGACACTTAGCATTCTGTTACCAGTGAACATGCTCAGTCTCCATTGGGAAGGGCGTTCCCCTTATGTTCAACCCCCTCCCCGCAACCTCCAAAGACTGTTCGTTGCATGCTGATACCTCCCTTTTGTTTCTCTGTGTCCCATTTTCACTACAAAACCATTGGCCCACAGCAGCTGAGTTTGCTGTTTGACCGAATCATTGTTTCTGGCATGGGTTCAAGGCTGTGCCTTGGCTGCAATGGAGCCCTGATGCGAATGTGCCCTTAGGAAAACCGGAAATCCACATAAGGTAGCTTTGTGTAACTGACAAGGGTTTTAATCTGAAAGAAGGCATGGGATCTAATTGTATTAAAACAGCAAGACGGGTGGCTCATCAGTCTAAGCTTAGCTCTCATTGCTCTCAGATGACATGTTCACCCGCGGCAAAAGCACATTGTAGTGCTCCAGCGTCAACTTCCATTAATTTTGCAGCTGATTAAGTGCCCTTTTAGTCAGGTGACATTGTATGGTCATGATTTGAGGGGGGAATTCAATTCAGTTTGCATTTAAAGGCAAACCTACCTGATCCACACTTTCTGAAACAAGGCAAAGGCAGCCACCCTTCAAAATGTGCACTTCTCTGGATTTGCGATGCTGTTCCCAAGCCAAGTCACATTCATGGAAATGCAAATACTAGGGTATAAAGAGTGCATTAAAATGCTTCTGTTGGTGAAAATAGCATTAAGGGAAATTGCTTTGCAAAAAAAAATGTGTATATTGGGCAAAATTGCATGCCAACATGGGTATATTAGGAAAAATCCATGGATGAATTTTAATGAGGATGTGGCAAAATGGAGAACTGAATTAAGATTGGAAAAATGAGAGGACTTCCGGCGAGCTGCGGACACGGAAGGGAGCGCGAAGTGACTGCTCTGCGTCGCTTCGGATGAGACCGGGGGATTTACCGGGTTCTGCAAGGCTTAACAGACCCGAGATCCAAGGGGAGTTACCTTGGAGAAATAGGCTACCCAGCGGCGTCCTTAAACCACTCTCCCCTCTTTCGGGACCCAAATAGTGGTCTCAGGAGGGGATTGAGTGGTGGACGCGAGGGGGGAAGTATCGCCAACCGTGTCTCACGCAGCCTCAGGCTCCCGTGACAAGCAGCCTGCCTCCAGGGATATTTATCTGCAGCCCTGGTAGGCATTTTAACGTTTTGAATGAAGAGATAGAAGAAGGAGTTTGCCGGGCTCCAGAGGGGTTTAAACTTACTTTCAAGGACTCTTCTATCTGTTTGGAGTTAATATGGCGCTCGACTAGAGGTTGCAAGAAAACGCCGACTAGAATTGGCAACCGGCGGACATCTCACTTACCGGCCGAGGAGGAACGTAACATTAGCCTAACGAAAGAGTGACTGTAGAATCTCCTCCCCCCAGAGAAAGGCGGGGGGAAGAGAAAGTAAACCTATTCCTAGAAACTCAAGGCAGATTCGTCTTCAAAAGCCTCGGGGTTTAGAGTGGAAAATAACAACGAAGAAATACAGCTACTCTCTCCATAGACTGGAAGCCAGCGAAACAACTAGGTGCGTGTGAGACTAAAACATCTAAATTTAATTTAAGGCTATAAGGTTATTTCTCTTGGCCAGTTTAAGCTGAATTTCGTAAAGTTTAACTTGGCAAAAAACAACAAAAAACAAAAACAACAAAGTAACAACGGGAAACCCCCACTGGAGTGATTTCCGCCTCAGCCGCTCCCATTTCGCAGACCGGAGGGGGAGAAACCTTAGAGGTACGGACTTAAAAACCAGAAACCAAGCTATAGCTAAGACTTTGAATTAAGTGTAACGTCACCTAACAACCCCCTTGGGTCTGTACAGACTGCCCAACCTCTAAATCGATTTTTATGACTTAACTGGGTGCCTTGGGACCCCCACCTCGCCTTGACCTATTTCTCTCAGAGTTAAATAGAAGACGCTTGAACCCTAGTGCTGCGAAAGAGGACAACTGGGAACATTTAAAAGGAGAGATTGTGTGTTCTTCCCTACAACACGGAACTACCTACTGTTGATGAAAAGGCGTCCCCGCCAAAAGTGAGACATTTAACTTGCTTAAAATATTAACGGTATTTTCTGGGAGCAGATAGGGGAAAATGGACTTACGCCTCTAAGGGGCTTTGTTGGACATTTTTGCTTACCCTCTAAGGGGCTTTGTTGGATAAATAACGACTGTTCCCTAGGCTAATCAAAGGGAGGAGAAGAGTAGTGTTTCTGTGTTCCCCCCTTAGGAAAGTAATTTGGGAAGGATAGGAGTGAGAGACATAAAAGAGGGGACTAATCGAAGACAAGAAAATGGGGGAAAAAAGAGGTACGAAATCGATAGCAACCCCTTCAGATAGACGCCCCTCCAGACAGGAGGATGGCAAAGATTGGGAAGGACTCCTAAGTGAGATCAAAAAAGAAATTAGACAAAGTGAGCAAAATATCGAGAAAAAATTAGTAGACATACAGAATTCAATTGATCAAAAATTTGAGAAGGTGGTGGGGGAGCTAACTCAAGAAATTAAAGAGGTGGTTGGGAAAACTAAGGGCCTGGAAGAGGGTGCCAAAAAGGTGCAGAGAGACGTGAAAGACGTTAAAAAAGAAACTGAAAGTTTAAGGGAGGAGATAAACAAATTAAAGAAGGAGAAAGAGGAAATGCTGGATAATATGGCCCTGATGGAATTTCGACAGAGACAACAGAATCTGAAATTTAGGGGCCTGCCGGAAGAGCAGGGAGAGAATATTAAAGAGAAACTCTCGGTGGAGCTAGCAAAGTGGATGGGCATAGATAAAGGAGAGATCGAGACCGCAATTATGAATGCGTTCAGAATTAAGGTGAAACCGATAAAACCAAGGGCAAAAAAGGTACCTGGGGATTGTTTAGTTATTTTTAATTCTATGTACATAAGAAACGAAATTCTAAAACTAAGCTATTCAAACAAGTTCATAATTGACGGGAAGGAAATAGTCATATTTAAAGAAGTGCCCACAAGAGTGCTTCGCAAAAGGGAAAAATTCCGGGAGTTTATTAAGGTGTTAAGAAAAAATGATATAGGTTTCAGATGGGAAATTCCGGATGGAATAACTTTCCATTTTAAGGCCATGAGATTCACGTTTAAAAATCAAGGTGATATTGACAAATTTGGTCGAAGGTATGGGCAGATTCTAGGAATGGAAAAATATGAAGAAGAGGGAGCGGTAGGAGGGGAGGAGAAGGAGGAGGAATCACCAGAAGAGGGGGGAGAGAAAAGTAATGAAGAAGGAGAAGGTGAAAATTCAGATATAGATATTGATAAGGAGGAACGTACATAAAGGGTTTGGGTTTATTGTACTTCCATAAAAACAAATAAAAGGTATTTAATAGAAATATAAACCATGGCTTTGAAAATTAAATCTTGGAACGTGAATGGACTAAATAGTAAAAGTAAGAGAAACAAATTTGAATATGTATTAACAAAAGAAAAATTAGATTTGATTTGTTTACAGGAAACTCATATTACGAAAAAACACGAAAGGATCCTGGTGAACAAAAAATTGGGCCAAGAATTTGCTACCCTAAGTGATGAAAAGAAAAGAGGTGTGGTTTTCTTTATCAAAGAAAAATTTAAACCGGAATTGGTTTTTAAAGATGAGGAGGGCAGGGTAATTGCAGTCCGAATTATGGTGCAAGGTGAAAAACTACTGATAGTAGGCATTTACGCACCAAATCAGAGGAAAGCCACCTTTTACAAAAAATTGGAGAAAAGATTAATGGAGTTTATAGAGGAAAAAATGCTCCTAATGGGAGACTTTAATGGGGTGGTTAACCCACTGATGGATAGAACAGGGGCGAGGAAAATTAACACGGACAGCAAGTTACCGAAGTCCTTCTTCAATATGATAGAAAGGCTTGACCTAATAGATAGCTGGAGATATAAAAATCCCACCTCTAAGCACTACACATTCTTCTCAGAGCCCAATCAGAGCTCCGGAAGGATAGATTATATATGGGTATCAAGGGAGTTGGGGCCTAAAATATATAAAACAGATATTTCACCAAGGACCCTCTCGGACCATAACGCGACATACTTAGAATTGCGGGATGAACAACCTTCTTCTTTTCGCTGGAAAATGAATGAGGGATTATTTTTTGACCAGGAAATTGTGGATGAGGCCCGAAAAACATTTAAGGAGTATTTGGAATTAAATTTAAAAGGGGGCTCAGAACTGAATTGGATTTGGGATGCGGGGAAAGCGTTTATGAGGGGTTTCCTAATAAAACAGAACAGTATTAAAAAGAAGGAGAAGGAAAAGAAGATAGGACAAATAATGAAAGATCTGGAGGAGAGTGAAAGACAGCTTGGAAAGAATCCGACAGACAAGGGATTAAGACAAAAAATAAATATGCTAAAAGCAGAGTATTCAATGTTGGTTGCCTTGGACATAGAGTGGAAACTAAGATGGCTAAAACAAAAGAACTTCGAATATGCAAATAAGTGTGGTAAGCTTTTAGCCTGGCAACTCAAAAAAAGGCAAAAACAAAACCATATAAACCAGATCGAAAGAGATGGCAGAGTGATAAGAAACCCAAAAGATATAAGAACTGTATTCCAAAATTTTTACAAGGAGCTTTATCAGAAAGGGAGGGAAGAAGGAGAGGAAATAGAAAAATTCTTAGAAAATTGTGGAGTGGGGAAAATAAATGAAGAACAGGTCAACATACTAAATGCCCAAGTTACAATAGAGGAGGTACAGGAGGGAATTAGAAAAATGAAAATGGGAAAGGCGCCAGGCCCAGATGGGCTGACGGCCAAGTACTACAAGGAACTACAAGAACAAATCATACCGATATTAACGAGATTAATGAACTATATCCTGGAGGGAGGACAGATTCCGAAGTCATGGGAGGAAGCTCTCATTACCTTAATACCGAAAGAAAATTCAGACCTGCTGGACGTAAAAAATTATAGACCTATTTCCCTTTTGAACTTAGATTACAAATTATTTGCAGACATTATGGGAACTAGGCTCAAAAAAGTCCTATCGGAAATAATACATAACGACCAGGCAGGTTTTTTGCCAGGACGTCAGATGAGAAACAACGTAAGAAATGTGGTTGACATCATCGAATTGCTGGAGTGGAGAATAGATAAAAAAGCAGTATTGATCTTTGTCGACGCCGAAAAGGCGTTCGACAATATATCATGGGAATTCATGAAAAGACTAATAGAAAAGAAAGGCATGGGTCAAAGATTTAGAAGATGTATTGAGGCAATTTATACAAGACAAAGGGCCAAACTAATAATAAACAACAACTTATCAGAAGAGCTAAATATTTCTAAAGGAACAAGGCAGGGGTGCCCTTTATCACCCCTGCTATTTATCTTGGTTTTGGAAGTCCTTCTAGACAAAATTAGAGAAAATAAAGAGATAAAAGGGATACAGGTTGGTCGCAAGGAATATAAACAGAAGGCTTTCGCCGACGACCTAGTTCTAACATTAGAAGATCCTGAAACTAGCATACATGAATTAATGAAAGAAATGAATAAATTTGGAACCCTAGCAGGATTTAGGCTAAATAAGAAAAAGACCAAAATGATTATTAAAAATATGACAAAAAGGGAGAGGGAAGAATTGCAAGAGAAGTATGGGATCGAAGCGGTAAAGCGGGTAAAATATCTTGGAATTTGGCTGTCGGAAAGGAATATAAACTTATATAATGATAACTATACTAAAATCTGGAATGATATAAAAAAAGACATCGAAACATGGAAAACATTATATCTGTCACTGTGGGGGAGGATAGCCGCAGTGAAAATGAACATACTTCCTAGACTGCTATTCCTGTTTCAAATGATACCAGTAATAAAGGGTGTTGGTATATTTGAGGAGTGGAGGAAGGAAATTTCAAGATATATATGGCAGAAGAAAACACCACGGATTAGGTTCAAGATACTAACTGATAAGAGGGAGAGGGGTGGCTTTGCGTTGCCAGATTTCAAATTATATTATGAGGCCTCCTGCATGGTATGGCTAAAAGAGTGGATTCCATTAAAAGACCCTGACCTTTTGGATCTAGAAGGATTTAATAACAGATTCACCTGGCATAGTTATTTGTGGCAGGATAAGGTTAAATCGCATAGAGGTTTCCTATCACACGTGATTAGGAAACCATTATACGAAGTTTGGGCCAGAAACAAAAATTTATTAGAAAGAAAAACTCCAAGGTGGCTGTCACCAACAGAAATCTTGACAATAAAAAGAACAAACATGGAGCAGAACTGGTTAAGGTATGAGGACATTCTTGTTGAATCTAAAGAGGGCTGGAAAATTAAATCATATGAACAACTGAAAGAAGAAGGTATAGGATGGCTCCAGTATTACCAGATTCAGGACCTGTTCAAAAATGATAATAAAAATCACGGATTCGAGACAACTAAATCTAAATTCCAATCAGAAATTGTGGAAGGTAAGAACAAACTGTTAACAAAAATGTATGACCTCCTTCTGGATTGGAATACAAAGGACGAAATCACTAAAGAGTGCATGATCAAATGGGCAATAGATCTAGGCCACAACATAAATATTGACCAATGGCAAAATTTATGGAAAAACCAGATTAAATTCACGGCCTGCACTCTTTTGAAGGAAAACATCATGAAAATGATGTTTAGATGGCATTTAACGCCTGTTAAATTAGCCAAAATTAATAAAACCAAAAACAGAAATTGCTGGAAGTGTTCTACTAAAGAGGGAGACTATTACCATCTATGGTGGCTTTGTGACAAGGTCAAAGTTTATTGGGAGCAAATATATAATGAATTGAAAAGATTATTAAGATACACTTTCCCTAAAAAACCGGAGGAGATGTTACTAGGTATACTGAGTAGGAATATAAAAAAAGAGGATCAAAACCTTTTCATGTATGCCACCACTGCCGCGAGAGTTATTCTGGCTAAGAGGTGGAGATCAACTGAACTACCGACTATAGAGGACTGGAGAGAGAAAATGTCAGAATACATGCAGCTGGCTAGGCTAACGGGGAGAATAAGAGATCAGAAGGAACAAAAGTTCCAAAAGGAATGGATTAAATTTACAAAATATTTAAAGGAGTATGGTAAAACTTAAGACGCCAGTTGGTTCTCATCACAAAAGGCAACAAGTTAGAGCAACCCAAGTCAGAAATTTATGTTTAAATCGCAAGGTAATTTATGACGGGAATAATGTTAAAGAGCGCAAAACCGATTAAAAGGAAAAATAAGACCAAAAGATAGAGAGGTGGAAGTCGATTATAGGGAAAACAGAAGAGGACAGATTATAAATGGGAAAAGGAATTGAAACAAACAAAACACGCAACGAAGTGGATGAATTTGTAATAATTTTCAGTTTATTTAAAAATAATAAGATATATTTTGGAATTTTTATATTTGTATACTTGTAAAAACTCACATCCGTTTCTAGCTGTATCGCATGTTTGGTGGTGCATGTTCCTTTCCGATTTTGGTTGTTGAATGTATTGGAAATGTATGTATGTTGTACATATGTATAGAAAACGCAATAAAAAGAATTTAAAAAAAAAAAAGATTGGAAAAATGAGGAACTGTGAGAAACCAGCATTTTCCAATACATAGTGATTTTTCAGATGACCACGTCTGCCACCTAGGGAGGAGTACCAGGATGGTACCCCAAATGAATTCACTGCACATTTTGGAACTACAAAACATAGACTGCAGATGCCTGCTTGTGAAGATCCACCCATCCACTCTTCTGCTGCAATCTGCATCAGGGGCTCTAGGAACATTCCCACATACGAGGAGAGGATTTCCCACCACAGCTCACATCAGATTGGCTTGGAGATGAGCTGAGCTATTTTCCCCAAACACTGAGAAGTAGCTCGACTGTTTTCTGAACCAACATGAATTTGCTCAGGTAGTGTTACAAAGCAGTTGTTATGACCAGTATCCATCAGTGATTGGGACACAGAGTCGGAGGCTACAGGGGCATCAAATGGGGAACTGGGTCTGGGTCAGAGCTGACCATTGCTCCTGAGAAAGTTGGGCAAGACCTCTCAGGGGAACCTCCCAGGTTATCAGGGCTTCTGGGGACAGAGCCTGGACCCTCACAGACAACTTCCCCTGAGCCAGCAGAAACAGATGCTCCCCACTGCACATCACCAGTCTGGCAGCACCAGGAGCACACCAGGAGGAAGGCTGTGGAAAGGAGGAGGGTCTGAAGTTCTCTCAAGCAAGTGGAGACTGAAGGAAGTTGTGTGCCTCAGTCTGCTCCCAACCTTTGGTTGGAACAAGTTGCTCACCTGGAGCTGTCCTTGGTCCTTCAGCCTTGCTATTTTCCCTGGGTTTCCAGCATTGGACCAGAAATCGACAGCAGCCTTTTTCAAAAGCTGGATCCAGGAAAAACTGTTGCAGTGGAAAATTCATCCCTGCAGAGGAGCAGAGGACTTTGGGGGCATGAGGGTCTCTCTCTCTGTGTGTGTGTGTGTGTGTGCGCGCGCACACACACACGCTTGTGTTTCATAGCGCTGCGTCAACCCCTACAGTCAGATTTCTACATAATCTTTGTCCCATGTGAAATGGACTGGGTATTTTTTTCCCCTTCCTGCCTCTGGATGCTTGAGGATATATTTTTTATTTTAATTTTTGCAGTGTTTGCACTGTGCTAATCAAAATAGACTCCTGAAGCAACGACAAATGTATTGCTGTATGCCTCTTTGTGGGCCAGAGACTGCTTGGTCAGCTCCTTCTTATTAAAACTTATGCCATACATAAACACAATTATGAGTCTTTGAGGTGCTGCAAGACACTGCTGGGGTTTTAAAGTTTTTGCTATTAACAGACTCACAGGCCCTCTGGAATTTTGCCAATGATCTCAGGGGTGATGGGAGTTGTAATCCAGCAATTTTTACAGGGCCTTAGGTTCTCCAACTCTGGTCTAAACAATGCCCATTTTATGCAGGAACTGCAAATGCACTCTTGTGTTATTTTGCCCCTGTGAATGGCTGTCTAGCATATAGGGAGGTGAACACTGTTATCGCTGCACTGATGGCAACAGGTAAAAAAAAGCAACCTTTGGTTTGGTCAGCCTTAGCTGGAGTCCAACATGACGGCAGCAGCTTTGCCGTGACCCACCTGGGATGTCTTCATAACCCACCTGGGGCTCCCAAGCACCTATGGTAAAATAAAGAGCAACAGGAACAACCATATGAATGCAGGACTCTTGCAATATGTTACATAAACTGCTACATGCATACACAGGGAAGACAGAAACAAGGAACGCAAAGGAAGATGGAGTCACATTATTAGTTTGTTGAATCTCTCCAGAAATCAGTATGTAAGGCTGGTGGTTTGGGGACCTACAGAAAAGGAACTGATAAATAGAAACCATACATTTGTAAATGCTTCAGGTTTAGCCAGACCCTTAGCCAATTTTGAAATTGTGAGTTGGATTCTCCAAGGAGGCTGATCTTCAAATGCAATCATACCAGTTGCAGAAAATTCCGAGGACGTTTTCCATCCTCCCACCACTGCCATTCTGACAGCTGCTAATAAAAGAATAACAAGGTCTTTATGGAGCAATTTGGGACCAGTGAAAAGTGAGAGTAAGGCTAAAGAAGGAGATTTGAGAACAGTCTGGTTAGTGATTTGGGAGATGCAATTAAATATTAGCTCCCAAAACAGAGTTATTTACCACCACACAAAAGCCCGGAATAGAGCAACCTCTCCAATAACAGTGTATTAGTGGTGGATTCTGCATTATTAGTTGTTATGTGATGCTTCCTCAATGCTACCATGTTACTGCTTTCCAGAGGAGTCACATAGCAAAACAAAAGCCGGACAAAAATAACTTGGAACATTTGTGGCGTAGGAAGTTATGGGATTTCAGCAGAAGGTTATGGGCTTTGTACTGATTGGAAACAAAGCAACGCAACCACCCCAAACTTTTTGCGTGCACAAACAATATTGAAAGCAGGAGGGCGTACGGTTGCCCTGATAGCATCATGAGCACAAATCATTACTCAAGCACAATAAAAAGAATGTCTGGAGCCACCTGATATCTATTGCATCTCATTTCCACATGGATTTTTTTAAAAAGGAAAGTGTAGTAGTTGTCCTTTCTAATTGAAATGCTTTCAAGGTGGTGTGAGCACTGATTCTTTCTTGTTACTGGTGTTAGCTGACCACAGTGGCTGGCACACTTGGTTCCTGCTGCATTGAGTCGAAAGCCCATCTCCAATTTCCCCCGGGACCAAAGGGATGCGATGATGTCCTTCCACTCTCTGGAAGGTTGTATGGAAGGGAATATGGACCCCTGGGAAAAGTCACCTTCTCTCCCTCCAATCTCCCTGCAATTTTCAAACTGAATGGTTGGAGTTTTGCATGCTAGCCACCCCAGGCAGCTACTTCAGAAGGGAGGGAGGGAGGGCTTTGGGCTACCTTGTTTTGGACTCTCTCTGCAGTGTGGATTCCAAAGCAGACCCGCATCCAACCTGCACATTAGCCCAGAAGGCATAAATGTCTGCTTTCAAAGCTGAACTCCAAATTGCTCCTCCTTCCGTACAAATGACTGTCTATTCCTTTTGTCAGGCAGACGGCATGTTAATGACTTGGAAAAGGGGGTAGGCGGTTTCCTTAATGGCACCTAATGGCTGGGAAATGGCTGGAGGTCTCTCTTGAGTGTCCTAAGCTTGGAAGGTGATGCCACCCCTGTGGCCGGAGAATAACATGCCTGTCTCTTCAAAATCCAAGGTGTCTGGGACAAAAGAAGGCAGATAAAATGGAGGGACGAGTGTGTGTGTGTTGGGTTAAATGAGAGTGAAACAGGAAGGCAGAGCAAGTTGTTCCTGCTGTGGTTTCTCTTCCTCTTTCAGTGCTGTGTCCCGTGGTGACCAGGGTAATGGCCTTGGAAGACGCCCAGTCACCTGGAATATGTGAATAGCAATGAGGAGCGTATTTCTGAGCTTGAACAGAATCCATAGTGTTGTGCTTAAACCAACCCAAACCAACCCTTGTGTATCTGGAATTAGAGGAAGGGCCCATAGCTCAGGGATGGAGCACCTGCTTTCCATGCAGAAGGTTTCAGGTTCAGTCCTTTGTATCTCCAGGCAGGGCTGGGAATGTCTCCAGTCTGGAGCCCTGGGGAGCAGCTGACAGTCAGTGTAGACCAGTGATGGCGAACCTATGACACGCGTGTCAGCACTGACACGCATAGCCATTTTTGGTGACACGCGGCTGCATGCAGAGACCTCACTTCCGGCCGGTGGTGGAATGCCACTGGCGACGCATCTCTGGGGGCCTTGTGGACTTCTGGCAAGGCAAGATGGCGGTCGGCATGGAACCGCGGAGCTCCTGAAAGTGACCAGCACTGCAGGAGCTGTCGGATGGGCTCCCGAGCCACCGAAACCGCCACCGCCCAGACACTGGGGGCCACCAGTGCAGCAACCGGGGAGCTGCCGGACCCCACCCCCACCCTGCGAAGCTGAAGGACAGCCTCGAGGCACTCTGGAGGCCGGAGGAGGAAAAAGGAAGCCCCGGCCCTGCTGCCGCTGCTGCCACCCCCACAGAAAAGAGGGAGAAAAGAAAGAAAAACAAGGCAAAGGAGAACAGGGGTCTGCTTGCTCCGTTGCCATTGCCATCCCTGTCGCCCCCACCTCAAGGGAGAGGAGGGGGCCCTTGGAGGAGGGAGAAGAACCCCGACCCCAACCTCACTGCTGCTGCCACTGCCGCCACCTCGCCGCCATCCCGGGAAGAGAGAAGAGACACCCAAGTAAGCTGAAACCCCCTCCCTGTTGCCCCACGCAAGCATAGCCGAGTGAGGGGAGAGGTGGGCTGAAGAGGGCCATGAGGAGGCACAGGCCCAACCCGAGCCCACCTCCCCAGCGGCAGACCCGTTGGAGGAAGGCCTGAGCCCAGAGTCCCACTGGGAAAGACCTCTGGGTTTTGCCTTATTCCCCCCCCCCTTTAAATATTTTTTTTAAAGAAAACTTTAATAAATTTTTTCTCCCCTCTTTCCTTTTCCTTTTTTATACATATTTGTTATTTAAACTATAAATATTGTGGAAATTATGGTTTTTTTCTTGAAGTGACACACTACCCGAGTTATGCTCAGTTTTTTGGCGAATTTTGACACAACAAGCTCAAAAGGTTGCCCATCACTGGTGTAGACAATGCAGAGCTAGACAGGCCAATGCTTGTGAGGGAGATAGTCAAAGGGCAGTCAAATCAACAATTCATTGCCTTGCTAGATAAGCACATGATAGGAGCTGAAGCTCACAGAGTTTTCCTGTAAGTTTGCTAGAGAGACCTCTGTGAGACACTCCCACTGTGCTCTGACAAGGGGAGGGCGTAGTTATATAAAGTCTCCTTACCTGCCCGAGCACATCCTGTTTTGCCTCTCTTCACTTTTACCTCTTTATCTCATCACCAAGCCAGAAAAATGAGAACAACTGCTAAGCTCAGACTCCATTTCAAGCTAGACTAAAGTACGTATGCCTACGTAACCGAATTACCGTTTTAAACCTGCCTGAACAAAGATGCTGCATCTGTCATTCTGCAACAGAAACTCTGGGTGAGTCAATGTTATTTTTACCTTTTACAATGACTGTGTGATTATTGTTTTAAAGGGGGAGAAAAGGAAAATCCAGTCTGCCTTAAAGCACCCTGGATTACTTAAACTAAAAGGCTAAAACTATCCAAGCTTCTCTTTTAAGCTGCAAAGGGACGGCACTCTGCTGAACTCACAAACGTGAGGAAGGAAGGATAAAGTCTAATGCATATATCTTCTCCTGGCATCTATGTG